>NC_077227.1:48140267-48469932 GCF_027887165.1 Monodelphis domestica
CCTAGCCATTAGTGCTCTTCTGCCTTAGAATCAATACACAGTATTGTTACAATAGGAAATAAGACTTGGGACATGAGTGATTGACAGGGCTTGGGATTAGAATTTTCCTTGAAGCTGGTGGAATAGAATCCCAGAGAAATAGTTAAGCAACTGACTCAATCTCTCTGGGCCTAGATGAAAGAGGAGGCAGGTGTATTTTCCTGAAGCAGCTTGAAGAACCATCATTCAAATTACAAACCTGGGGATATCTTTGGCCGTGGAAAAGAAGGCAGTCTTCATTCTTCTGCTAGACAGATAGAAGAAGCTGACCAACCTGAGGACAGACCAACTTTGGATATTTTTCTTGGGATTTTTGGACTTTGCCCACCAAAAGACTCTGTTGTAGGATTACTGATACCTAAAGACTTTGCCTTTAATGTACTTAGAAATGAGATAGATTTAGTCAGATAGCTTATAATTTGGAGGGTAAAATAATTAAGATCTCTCCCTTTCCCCTCCTTCCCTTTTTTACCTTCCCTTTCCTTGTTTAATAAAATCACAATATTTATATATTCCCTTTATATTTCTTCCCTAAAACCCCTTCCATCCTATTATGGTATCTCATTATTAACTCTAATATGGAAGGTAAGGGTTCTTTTAATGTCAATAGGGAAAGGTGAGGGAACCATTTTCAGTCTGGGAAGGGCAGAAGAGGATGAAGAAGAACAAGAAATCCCCTTAGTGTCTGTCTACTTACAGCTGACTTGGGAAATAGTAGGGAAGGCTCCAGGACAGCTTCCTATGCTCTCTCTGAACTCTACACTGTCCCCATTCCAATCCCAGTGCAATATGAAGTCCAGACTTCAGAACAAGTCAATCACTGAAGAGCTCATGGAGGAAAGAAGAGTTATCCCCCAGATCTTCTCTTGCCTCTTTTTTGCATGTGTAATAAAACTGTCATCCTAATGCCTACTTTCATTCCCCTGAAAAATGGCATCCCTTATCCCTATGCAGGACCTATCTGCCTCAGCACAGAACAGGAAAATTGTTCTCATTGTCTGCCACCCCCATCCAACTATCCAACAGATTGAGAGAGCAGTATGGGGACATTTGGCATTTTGTTTTGGTGATTTGGTGTCTAGAAAACTGAATTCAAATCCTGCTTCTGGCCCTTACTATCTGTGTGGCCATGGGAGGAAACAAGCATGTTAAGCTATATGCCAGGCAGTTTGCTAAGCACCTTCAAAAGAATTATCTCACTGGATCCTCACAACAATCCTGGGAGGTCAGCACTATTATTAACCCCTTTTTACAGTTGAAGAACTAAGGCAGACAGATTAAATGACTTGCCCAGCATCACACAGCTAGCCTTTGGGGTAGGATTCAAACTCAGTTCTTCCTGACTCCAGGCACAGTACTCTTTAATTACTGTGTAATTTGTCTGCCTCTGCAAGTCACTTCATCTCTTGGATACATGTTCCTCCTCCATAAAATAGGGGTACTGGTATTTTGCTCTATCGACTCCCAAACTATTGTTGGGAAGAAAAAGTTTATAATAATTAGTGTGTTATGGAAATATGAGTTATCATCATGATCATGCAAATAAAAAATAAAAAACTAAAGGGGATAAATGGCCTACATTTGCTTTAAAACCACCAGTCACAAGAACAAGAAGAAGAGGATAGACTTAAAAGTTCAAGTGAGGAAATCCTAAGGATTTTAGTGACTGGGAGAGTTAGGTGGCTCATCTCTCTGAGTTCAAATTCAGCCTCAGACACTTAATAGCTGTATGATCCTGGGCGAACCACTTAGCCCAACTGCCTTAGTTCCCTAATTTGTAAAATGAGCTGGAGTAGGAAATGGAAAGCCACTCCAGTATCTTTGCCAAGAAAACCCCAAATGGCACCACAGAGTCAGATTGATTGAAATGACTGAACAACAATAATAAAAGTAAAATATGAATGAAAGAGTGATCTATTAGATCCCACTCCTATCCCAGCACCAATAATAATCCTAAACTTCATCCAGATGGGCAGCATTTCCAGAGAAAGGGTAAGAGGGGTCCTGGTGCACTCTGCCCTGAGGAGACCATTTCTGGAAGATCATATCCTTTACCCCATTTCACAGACATTTATTAGCTGGAATGCCTTCAAAGCTGAGCAATCAGAAGAGCGACAGCAAATAAAAATCTCATCTTATGGATCTAGTTAAAGTACTTATGGATGGTTAGCTTGGAGATGAGGAGACTTGGGGTAATATGATGGCAATATTTAAGTATTTATTTATTTATTTATTTTTAAAACCCTTACCTTCCAGCTTGGAGTCAATACTGTATATTGGCTCCAAGGCAGAAGAGTGGTAAGGGCTAGGCAATGGGGGTCAAGTGACTTGCCCAGGGTCACACTAGGAAGTGGCTGAGGCCAGATTTGAACCTAGGACCTCCTGTCTCTAGGCCTGGCTCTCAATCCACTGAGCCACCCAGCTGCCCCCACATATTTAAGCATTTAAAGGGCTATCATGTGGCAGGGTATTGGACTTGTCATTTGGTCCCAGACAGCAACACCAAGACTAACAGTTGGAGGTTACAAAGTCTGATTTGGGTTTAGTAGAAAGAAATACTTTTTCCTGGAGTAACCCAAAGGTGGAATGGACTATCCCAGAATCCACTAAGTTTCCCATTATTGGACACCTGTATGTCAATAATCAATCCTACAATATGCTTAAAAAAGAAGACTGGGTGACCTCTTTTCAGGCATGTTGAAGGTGGGATTATTGCTAAGATGTAGGCTGGACTAAATTGCCTCTGAGATCATTTTCTTGTTTTGTTTTGTTTTGTTTTTAACCCTGATCTTCTGTCTTAGAATCAATACTATGTATTGGTTCCAAGGCAAAAGAGCAATAAGGGCTAAGCAATGAGGGAAATGACTTGCCTGGGGTCACACAGCTATTGTGAGGCTAGATTTGAACCCAGGACCTCCTGCCTCTAGGCTTGGCTATCTATCCACTAAGGCACCTAGCTGTCCTCTGAGATCTTTTTCAACTCTCAAGTTCTATTATTCAATAAAAGTGTCTCCAGATACTTATAAATACAAGGAGCAAAATCTTATGTCATCTGAATATTAATTTCTTTTCATGTAAAGTGGGCTAATAATTTTTGCAGTATCCACCACACTTGGCACATTTACAGAAAATTTATGTTCCCTTGACTCAGTGAACTAGCCTCATAGTCAGAAAGAGGTGGGTTGAAGTTCTGCCTCTGTCATATGCCAGCTAAGTGACTTTGGGCAAATTGTTCTCATCAACTTATTAAGATAATGAGTTGCAGGAAAGGTGCCAGTGTGCATTGGTTGAAGGAGTTCCTCATTAAGGAGTTCTTTATACTAATGAAGTCATAGGTCCAGTCCCTATCTCTGACTCAGTCTGGAGTTTGTTGTAGAGATGATGCAGAGACACAGTCCAGTTGTGTTGATGAAGAAATGAAGAAACAAAAAAGCACTGAATCGGTCAGCTAGATTGTTCAATGGAAAGAGCAAGGCATGGAGACAGGAAATCTTGGGTTCAAATCTGGCCTGACACTTCCTAGCTGTATGACTCTGAACAAGTCTCTTAATTCTGACTGCCTAGCCTTTCTTGCTCTTCTGCTTTAGAACCGATTCACAAAACTGATTCTAAAACAGAAGATAAGGGCTTAAGAGAAAAATAAAAGCTTTGGCTAAACTTATTGCATGGCAGTTACTGGGCTAAGAGTTGAGAATTCAAACATGAAAGTAAGAGAGTCCCTGCCCTTGAAGAGCTAGCATTCAAATCTCAGGGAGTAGAGGGTCAGGCAAGAGAGTTTTGTTCTCGGGATTCACAAGGACAGTGAGTTGATCTACATGGTAGTTGACCATCATGTCCTTTGAAGAGGCAAGGTTAGCGCTGATGTGATTACTCTGCCCAATGTGAGATGTGGAAATCTGGAATGAAGGAGCATGATAATGACTCCTGTCCTCAGGAACAGAGGAAAGAATGTATTATAACTGACTTGGGTCTCTGTGAAGTGACAAAGCTCTTCTGATTGGCTACACAACAAAATCATGCCATCTAACCTTTCCTGCATCCTCACTGTTTCCAGAGTGATTGCTTTCCGAATCTTTTCCTTATTCTATGACATTCTCCACAATCGCTATTCCATACATTCACTTCTCTCATCTTTCCTCCAACTCAATCCACTTGCAGACTTCCTCCTTTACTGAGAATATTCTAATGGAGACATCCATTAGAGTGTGAGCCCATTCAGGGCAGGGACTGCTGCCTGTCTTTGTATCTATGGTATTTAGCACAATTCATGGCACAGAGAAAGTATTTAATAAATGTTTGTTGACTCGTTGACTAATGATTGGCCATAAACTATCTGGACTCCTCTCATCCATGCTTATACATCCCTATATATCTTCTTCAGCTATCACCACCTCCTTTCCTCTGGTCTAAAAAAAAAGAGCTTTTCTCTTATCCAAGGCTGGAATCTACAATCTCTCCATTGATGCTGATTTCTCCCTTTCAGCTTAGAAACATGCTCAGGTGTTCCCTGGCCTAAAAATAAATACACACACACACACACACACACACACACACACACACACACACACACACACACACACACACATATACACCCACTGCCCTTTCACCTTTTTATTTCCTCAAGCTATCCTTCATCTCTTCCTCCTAACTGCCAAATTTCCAAAGTAGTCTACATTCACTGCCTTCAGTTCTCTACTATTCCTTTACCCCTTAACCCTTTGCAACTGGACTTCCAACCACACTGTTCCACTGATACCATTTTCTCTAAGGTCACTCTTTTTTGTTCTTGTCCAGATTCATGATTTCATTTTCTAAGGAACTCCTGGTAAGAGAACTCCATCTAGCAGTATGATTTATAACCTTGAAGAGTTGCCAAGGGGCACTAAAACCTTAAGTGATTTGTCCAGAGTCACACATCCAGTTAGTTAGAGGTAGGATTTGATCCCAAGTCTTTCTAATAACACCTAGGTCAGCTTTCTATTTGTTACATCAGGTCATCAACATCACTAATCATTTCCAGATTAGATTTGGTCTTTTTTAAAGCTTCTTCTTCCCTTTAAACTCAATATACCTAAAACCAAACTCATCATCTTCCCCATCCCTAAAGTCTTCCCTGTTACCTTTTCTGTTATCCTTATAACACTGTTGACCTCTTTTTTAATATTCTCTCTTTCCTTAACCTCCAATATTCCTTTAGACTCTTGGTTCTCCTCCCACCTCCATGACTACTTCTCTTAGTTTGTATCCTTTGACAGCTCCTTATCCTCCTTCCTGTCCCTAAATCATAGGTATTCCCCAAGGCTGTCATCTACTTTGTGTTCTTCTCTATCTTCTCCTCTTCCTCTTCTGTCTGTTTCTATCTTTGTCTCTCTGTCTCTGTCTCTCTGTCTCTGTTTCTGTCTCTCTCCCCTTTGCCAATTTCATGCATTTGTTAGGCTTCAATTATTATCTCTCTACAAATAACCTCCAAATCACCATCTCTGCCCCCTGACCATTCCCTAAGGCTCTATTCTTATATCTCCAACTGCCCACTATGTAGCTCTGCTTAGGTGTCCCACTACCCTTCAAGCTCAATATACATAAAACCAAACCTATATCATCTTCCCATTTCTAAAGTCTTCCCCTTCTTCTCCCTTTTCTGGTATCGCTGAGGGAAGAAATAGAAGAAACACCTTCAACATGATCTAGAAACCTCTGAGTCATCTGTTGTCCTCATATCAAATCAGGTGCCAACAAGTGGAGATCCTCAAACTGGGGTTGATGGATCAGTGAAGTTTTAGAAGAGAAGATGATGAAATAGATATAAAGCTGGAAGGAATCCAAATCTCCAGTTTTGCAGTTGAGGAAGCTAAGGCCCAATGAGGTTAAAAGAATCATTCAATGTCACACGAGTTTGTGTCTAAGATAGGATTTGAACCTTCACTCTGGTTTTTGACTCCAAGTTCAGCAATATCTACTGGGCCAACTTTTGTACAAATAGAGGGCTAGACTTAGAGACAGAAAGATCTAGGTTCAAATCCCACCTCAGATTCTAGGTATGTGACACTGAAAATGTCATCTAAATTCTCTCAGTTCCAGCTTTCTTAGATTTAAAGAGCGTTAATAAAAAGCGGGTACTTCAGGAGTCCTCCTGTGAGGATCTGATATTAAAGCCCTTGGAAAACTTTAAACTGTTAAAATTAAAAATATTAGTTACTGTAATTATTATTATTATTACCTAGAAGATACTCTAGAGAAGTATATTATTATTATCCAAAGGATACTCCAGAGGAGAGTTCAAAGGTAGGCTAAGATAAACTAGAAACGCTCATCTTTCCCAGAGCTTCCTGACGGGGACTATATGCAGAAAATTTACTAGACCTAAATTCAAAGAATGGCTATGTGGTGCAGTGGATGGAGTACCAGGTGTGGTCAGGAAGACCTTCTTTCTGAGTTCAAATCTGGCCTCAGACCCTTTCTAGCTGTGTGACCCTGGGCAAATCACTTAATCCTGTTTGACTCAGTTTCCTCCTCTGTAAAATGAAGCTTGAGAAGGAAATAGCAAACCACTCCAGTATCTTTGCTGAGAAAACCCCAAATGAGGTCACAAAGAGTTGGACATGATTAAAACAAATGAAAGGCAATAATGTCCCATGGGACAAAAAAATAAGACTATCCCAAAGTTGCAGGGACAGGACATGCATTTAGGGTGAGGAAAGGAATGCTGGGATCTGTTCTGTAGACAGTGCTGAGCCTAGACAGAACTCTGCTGGCTGGGAGTGTGGGGAGGAGGGAAGGGCCCAAAAGGACTGAAAATCCTCTGGCCTCTGGTCTGCTTGGCCCACTGGACAAGCTCTGCTGGGACGCCTAATTCAGCCAAGCCTGGGAGGATGGGAGAGACCAGCCGAATTCCTTCTTTGACTGAGTTCCAGCCATTTCCTGTTTTCAGAGTAGCTCTTAACAGGGCTGGTTTTGTTTACAGAGGCTCTATCTGCAGAGATAAACATTGCCCCCCTTTGGGGGGAAGTGACCTTCCAGTGACCCCCTTCTACTTTGGGGACCCTCTGGACTAGGAGAGAGAGGGAGGCTACCTCCCAACAAGCATTGCTGCTGCTCAGACCCTTGGGTGGGATGGGGGATAAGAGGGCAGTCCCACCAAATGAAGCTGGTTCCAAGACAATATTAAGAGCTCCCATTTACAGAGCACTCCACAGTGAAGACAGAGCCTGACCCTGGAGCAAGGAAGCCCTGGATTCAAGCCCAGTCTCTGACACATCCGGGCTGTGTGACCTTGGCCAAGCACTCTAAGTGCTCTGAACAGCTCTAGAACAATAAGTCGCAGAGCAGGTTTTGACCTATTTTGGTAAAGAAAGTTTCTTCCTCCAGGAACTCCCTATGGCAACCATTGAAATCATATAGCCATTCCCTGGTTCTAACACTTCACCATCTTCAAAGAACTTTCCTTAGAAATAGGGCAAGTCTCCCCATTTTACAGATGAGGAAACTGAAGCTCAGAAATGAAATGACTTGCCCAAAGTCACGCAGCAAGTTAGTTATGGAGCAGGACCTGATACCTAAATCCATTTCTCCTTCTATTTGGTATTGTCCCCATTTATAAAACATTAGATTGATTCAGTTCAATTCACTTTAAGCCAACACACATTTATTAGTTTTCCACTGCTATATTTGTCAGCATTTGTCTGCTGTCTGATTGGTCCCTTGAACCAAACAAGCAAATAAGCATTTATTTATTTTTAGAAGCATTTATTTATTTGCTTGTTTATTTATTTATTTATTTGAAACCCTTCTGACTCAGAATTGATACTAAGTATTGTTTTCAAGGCAGAAGAGCAGTAACAGCTGCATAGATAGGGTTAAGTTACTTGTCTAAGGTCACACAGCTATGAAATGTCTGAGGCCAAATTTGAACTCAGTACATTCTATATTCAGGCCTGCTCTATCCACTGAGCTACCTAGTTGTCCTTCCATATTTATTTAGTGCTGGTTGAAGAATAAAGTCAAAACATAGGACAAACTTCCAATTGCCAAAAGTAACATTTACTTTTGATTTACTTTCTTGGGGCAATTAGGTGGATCAGGGTATATAGAGAGCCAGGCTCAGAGCCAACAGGTTCTGTGTTCAAATCTGGCCTCAGCCATGTCTAGTTGTGTGACCTTGGGCAAGTTACTTAACCCCCATTGCCAAGGCCTTACTACCCTTTTGCCTTAGCATCAATACACAGTAAGTAAGGGTTTTTAATTTTTTTAAATCATTCTTTAAACCCTTACTTTCAATCTTAGTATCAGTTCTAAGAAAGGAATGGCAAAGACTAGGAAATTGGGGTTAAGAGACTTGCCCAGGGTCATACAACTAGAAAGTGTCTAAGGTCATATTTGAACCCAGGACCTCCAGGCCTGGCTCTCTATCCACTGAGCCACCTACTTACTCCCAAGTAAGTATTTACTAAATGCCTATTTTATACCAGGTCCTGAGCTTGACCAAAATCCTTGCCCTGGAGGAGACTACAATCTAAGAAAACAACATCCTAACTTTGTAAGCTTTTCAAAGCACATTTTCACCTCCATTATCTCATTTTTCTACCCTGCATCCTCCTTGAGGTATCAAGGGCAGAAACTTAATCCTATTTGACAGATGACAAAACTGATGCCCAAAGAGGCTAAGTGATTTTTTTTCAAACAAATGGTCAGAGATCGGGACCAGTTCATGAGATTGTAGCTGCTGAGAGAAGCCTCAATGACTATTATGGCACAGGGAAAAGAGCCCATGCTTACTTGGAAGCGAGAAGAACTCAGTTCTGACGTCCCTGTGGTGTCAAGGTCAGAGATGCGCCTCCCCACCTCTCTTCAGTCCCTTCAAAGCCCAGCAATATGAGCTCCTCTAACAGGAGGACTTTCCTGCCCCATTCCCTAATCCCAGGGCTAATGCCTCATCTCACCCTTTCAAAATATCTTGCATTTCCAAAAAGATACTTACACTTCAACTGCTTGTTAATTTGATTGATCACAACACGATTGATTGAGACTAGCCGATTCAATTCAACAAACTTTTCTTAAGCATCTAATATGTGTACTAGGAGCCGGGCATACAAAGGCAAACAAGATGATCAGTGCCCTGGATATAATGCGTGTGCAGGCAATGATGATGATGGTAGTGATGGTGATAACTGGCACTAGAGGATGTTTTAAAGCTTGCAAGGTGTTTTACACCCAAAATTTCCATCTTGTTCTTTCTGTTTGGTTTCTTAAAGGAAGTGATGAGCATTCCTGTAAGCCTGGCTACAAAGGAGAACTCTGTTTCCTCCCAGTTCTGATCTAACCACTTAAATCCCCGGATCTTGGGTTCCTTACATGGGGTTGGGCTAGATAGCCTCTAAGGGTCCTTCCAGCTCCATGTCAATGATCCACTGCAATACTATAAGAGTTATGACTTACCTTCTCTGCATCAGGCACTGTTTGAGTGATTAATAATTCCTAACACTTGTATGATGTCTCTAGTGTACGAAGTTTATCCATAAATTCATTTGATCCAAACAACAGTTAAGGCATGAAGTTGCTCCTGAAACCTATTACTAATACTGTAGCCTAATAGCCTTGAAGGTCTTATCTCAACTTCTTCTCATATTGGCAAGCCGTATTCCCAGAGGATGACTACATATTGGCAAGCCGTATTCCCAGAGGATGACTACTCGGGGTCATGGGGTACCCACGAGGAACTGTTGGCTTGCTTCTTTTAAAGGCAGCCACTCAAGCCTGTATTCCAGTTTGTTCTCCCCAGTACCATCACCAGGTAATTTCATAATATCATTGATACTATTGATACCAGAGATACCATATCTCTAATTCCTCTTTGATGACAACAATGAGCAACTAAGATAAAATATAATTTTATAAAATATGTAATATACTTTAATAACAAAATATAACAATTTATAACAATTTAATATTAAAATATAAATTTTATAACATGGAAGATACTTTAATAATAAAATATAAATTTCATAACATATAAAATAATTTAATAAAAATATAAATTTAACATGTAATATAATTTAATATCAAAATATAAATTCCATCACAATATAGTAACATAAATTATACATTTTATAATAATTTAATAACATAAAAATACATTGTATAACAATATTTAATTTAATAACAAAATACACATTTTCTTACAATTTAATAACATAAAATATGAATGTTATAACATAATTTAATAATATAAAATAGAAATTTTATAACAATATATAATATGATTTTATAACATAAAATATCAATTTAAAAATGTAATATTTTATAACATAAAATGTATATCTTATAAAATGTAATATAACATAATATAATAGCATAATAATAACATAACAATAAAAATATAACATAGTAACCTATAACATAATAATACAAAATATAAATTAATAACAGAATTAATAATAACAAAATATAAAAATAGCATAATATATAACATAATATAATAATATAACATGAATAATAACATAAATATAAATACTATATGATAACAAATATAACATAATGATATAATGTACAATATAAAATATAAATTTTATAACATAATTTAATAATATAAAATATATATTTTATAATATAATTTTATTTAATAACAAAATACAAATTTTCTTACTATTTTGTAACATAAAATATAGATTTTATGACATAATATATAATGTAATAACAAAATATAAATTGTATAACCTAATATATAATATAAATTTATAACAAAATATAAATTGTATAATATATGTACTATAATTTAATACCACAAAATGTAAGTTTTATGAAGGTACATTTACTGCAAACATATGAACAGAAATAAAGTACAAGGCATTCCCCAAAGGGAGACAAACTCTCCCCTCTAAAACTGAATCCCTAGGGAGAATGGGCTCAAACTTTAAGCAGTCATTAAGGCTCCTCCCAACCAAGCTCCCTTCTGAATGTGGCATTGCTATGACTGAAGTTGCTCTCTTGCTTGCTGAACTGAATCAAGCAGGTCACTCTCTCCTCAGGACTGGGAGACTCTCCTTATTCTTCCAACCTGCCAAATCTCAAGGCTGAATTTGAACTCACCTTCCTTACTCCAAGTCCAACAATCTATCCACTATGTCATCTACTGGCCTCCAGCTGTATTTATACACAGCATCCCTTACTTAGCTTTGCAACAACTCTGTGAAGTAGATGCTGCAGGTTATGTTATTCTCATCTTAAAGGCTAAGAAACTGGGGCCCAGGGAAAGGTAGTGACTTGGCCATAATCGATGGCTGAAAGTCCTCTAATTCGACACTCTGCCAACAGTCTCTTGACCACCTGGGGATCTCCAGGGAAGTTGCGTTGCCAGCTCCACAGGCACTGCCTTAAGGTTCCATTTCCCAAGCCTGCCAAAGCCCTACCACTTTCTGGTCCCCAGCCGTCCCCACCATCACCCCCCCCCCCCCGCCCATACCCTGTGTTGTTAGGCAGTCAATCAGTCATTTGGATATAAAACTTTGATTGCTCCATAAATCTAACTGCGCTAAATCACTCCATAACTCAATAATGCATCACCTAATTACTCACATGACTACCAATTTTAAATCACCTAAAAATATTTAGGCAATTAAGTTGCTAAGTAATTTGATCGTTTCTGAAATTAAATGCAGCATGATGGCTTCTTTCTGATTCGCCTTTCCCCACAAAGCACCAGTGAAATGAACAGACTGTGGGGGTTCTCCTTCCCCCAGCTTTCCCAACCTGGGTAACATGGGGAATTAAAGGGCTAGAGAGCAGGTGAGGGATGGAGAGAACTGGACGATGATGAAGTCATCATTTCCCTTCCGAGGACTTCGGTTTTCCTTATTTTCAAGAGGAGGGGGCTGGAATTGATGCTTTTTTAAGGGCCTTTTGAGCTCTGATATCCTGAATCTAGCTTATTGCAGTGGAAAGAGCACTGGCTTGGAAGTCAGAGGACCTGGGTTCAGATCCTGTCTCTGATAACCAAGTGAACTCAAATAAATAAATCACTTTCCTCTCTGCTCAATTTTTGTTTCTTCTCTAAAAAGAAGTGATTGTACCAGATGACCTCTGAGGTTCCTTCCAGGTGTCCAAATAACACAATGGGTAGAATTTAGGCAGCATTTTCAAGTTTACAAAACATTTTACTTGCATTTTCTTATTTGATCCTGGCAGTGGAGCTGTGAGATGGGTACTACAGGTCCTGGCCCAATTTTCCAGCTAAGGATTGAGTTGAGTGGCTTGACCAAAATCATACAGTTGATAGGGTCATGGTCTAGGTCTCCCTGAGTCTAAATGAAGCATTCCATCCACTATGCCATACCATGACTTCTTCCTTGTTCCTAAAGAATAACATCCTCAGAGACCTACGTGGCTCAGTGGATAGAGGGGCAGGCCTAGAGATGGGGGGTCCTGGGTTCAAATCTAGCCTCAGACTCTACCTAACTGTGTAATCCTGGGCATATTACTTAACCCCAATTGCCTAGCCCTTGCCACTTTTCTTCCTTGGAACTGATACTCAGTATCACTTCTGAAATAGAAGGTAAGGGCTTTTAGGAAGAAAAAAAAATTGGTATATGAAAAAAGAACATCCTTAGCCTGAATAAAGTCTATGCTGCAGTGTCTAGATGAAACTAGGGTGTGGTGGCTGGGGCTTTACCCCAGGATGCAAAATTTAGAGAATACTCGGAATATAGTCCTTCACATGAAAAAAATAACAGAACTTGGCACCTAATTTGGCAAAAAGGATTAAAATGGGGCAAATTAAAAGTTAAAATGAAAAACTGCCAGCTAATCCAGGGCTATCCTGGATTCCAAACCTATCTTGCTTCTCCCCTCTCAGCCACATCAACCTCTGCTAACATGGATTTCAGAGCAGTAGCCTGAAGGCAGAGGCCTCAGGGAAATCTCAAGACTGAGCTTACAAATCCAAACCTAGAAAATCACCTATAATGAGGTCATGGCTGCATTTGTGCAGGGCACTTCCAGCTCCTCTCTCCAGTATAGTTCTCCCATTTTTGTGCTAGCCTTGTCTTTTCTAGGGGATGAGTTGCCTTTTTTCCTATTCTTACATCCTCTTCTGTGCCTCCCACCAGCCTGGATGGACACACAGAAGCAGCTGAATCTTTGTTTCTCGTGATCCCCATAAATGCAGACATGACCTTACTAGAATAGCTTATGTAATATTGAAAAATTAATATTATGCCAAATGTAATATTTAGAAATTGGTTTGGAAATATAAGATTGGTTTAAAAAAGATTCTTGTGGTTGCTGTTTATAAAATAATTAACTCAAGTCACAAGGATGATAGTAGCTTTTAACAATTTAATTTTTTTAAATCCTCACCTTCTGTCTTAGAAACAATACTGGGTTTTGGTTTTAAGGCAGAAGAGTGGTCAGGGGTAGGCAATGGGGTTTAAGTGACTTGCCCAAGGTCATCCAGCTTTTGAATGGTTAAGAGGTCAGAACAGCAAAGTCATCAAACCGGGGAAACTGAGGCACTCCTACAAAGGATGATCACAGGATGTTTTAAGGTCAGATTTGAACCCAGGACCACCCATCTCTGGGCCTGGCTCTCCCAGCCTCCCCCTAACAATATAATTTTAATATAAATATAGTTTAAGAAAGAAATAAGGAGGGAAGGAAATAAAAAATATATATTTCTTAGCCTACCACCCTAATCTTACCAGTCCACGAGAGTGTCTTCCACCTGAGCCACCAATGCCGAATCACAGAAAGACCCCCAGCCAAAGACCTCCAGAGAAGACCCCCTCCTCTTCTACAGTCTCATTTTTCATATCCTCTTTCTCCTCGTCACTTCATTTCCCTGTGTAAGGGTCTACCGCATCTCAGTAGCCAATCAAAGTCTCTGTTTGGAGCGTTCCACAGCCCTGGGAGGAAGGGGTTCCCCTTACACACTTCCTAAGGTTAAGGTTATGAGCTCCACTTCGAGGTAGCCCTGGGGTCTCTCCTAAAGGGCTCCAGTGGTTCATCTCATAGATTAAAAAGCCCTAAGCCAAAATCTTTCTAGGAATCGCTCCGAGCTCCAAGCTCATGAAAACTGAGTCTCCACATACTGATCCATCTTTAGCGAAGTTTCCTCTGTGTTTGGCCACATGTTGGGAGAGGAAGGAGTTTGGTCCTTCCTTCCTTCCTTCCTTCCTTCCTTCCTTCCTTCCTTCCTTCCTTCCTTCCTTCCTTCCTTCCTTCCTTCCTTCCTTCCTTCCTTCCTTCCTTCCTTCCTTTCTCTCTCCCTCCCTCTTTTCTTTTCTCCCTCCCTCCCTCCCTTCCTTTTCTCCTACCCTCCCTCCCTCCCTCCCTCCCTTCCTTCCTTGCTTCCTTCCTACCTACCCTCCTTCCTTCCTTCCTTCCTTCCTTCCTTCCTTCCTTCCTTCCTTCCTTCCTTCCTTCCTTCCTTCCTTCCTTCTTTCCTTCCTTCCTTCCTTCTTTCCTTCCTTCCTTCCTTCCTTCCTTCCTTCCTTCCAAATGCTTCCAATGGGAATGGTAAGGCTCCTATGTTTGTGACAATGAGAGACTTAATGGGACCAAGGGGCAAACTCCATGGCTGAGACTTGGAGAGGATGTTAGGGAATGAGATGAGAGAGCATTAAATGAGGGACACAGAATGGAATCAGAGTTCATGAGGTGAAATGGACCTTGGGCTTTGTCAAGTCCATTTTTAAAGATTAGAACACTAAGGCCACCTTCCAGAGTCCCAGAGTGGCTGAGCTGAGACCAGATTTCATGTTTCCTAACTCCAAAGCCGCCCCTCTTGTTATTTTGTTATAACCGTGAACTATATACTATGTTGTTGGAAAAGACTTCTGAGCTCTGTTTAGACACTCTAACCAATTGTGGTTCCACTGAACAGAGGATGAAATAGTAATAGTTACCATTTATGTAGAACTTGAAAACTGGCAAAGTGCTTCCCAAATATTAACTCATTTTATCGTCCTCATAATGGCTCTGGGGCTTGTTTTGTAAAATAAGAGTAATATTAATTATCCCTATTTTCGCAGAAGAAGAAACTGAGGCTGACGGAGATTAAGTGAATAGACCAGGGCCACACAGCATTTCACCTCGTGTTTCTGACTCAAATTCTAGTGTTCTGTCCACTGAGTCACCCAGTTCCTTCCCCTAGAGGAGACGTGGTAGCCTATAAGGGTGGAATTTTACATAAACTGCCAACCTTCATCACAGAGCCAGCTGAATAGGCTTCATTTAACAATATGTCATGGTGGCAAGAACCCTAGACTTGGAACTGAGAAGTCCTGGGTTTAAATTCTGCAGACACCAGCTGGGTGGTCCTGGACAAATCATTTTACCCTATTCTTAGTTTTCCCCTCTGGAAAATGGGCACTTTGTTCAGCTATGAGTTTCAAATGAGATATTTGTAAAATGCTTTGAAAACCTCAAAGAGCTAAATAAATATTAGTTATTATTGCTGTTGTTATTAAATTAATTATTTTCTGAGTTACAAGGAAGGGTCTGTGTGTATGTGAAATGGGGTTTATGTTAGGAGGTAAAAATGGTCTAAAAAATACATCACTGCAACAAACAAAAAAATAAATACAGCATTACTGAAAACTCTCCTGCAGTTTGGGGTCTAAAATGATATAATGATTATGGGCAACCACCCAGGGCTTTTCAGATTTGTAAATTCTATTCAGGTCAGTGAGCACAGAACGGACTGTTATCTGCTACAATATTAAAGACTTTCATTTTGTAACCCACAGACGTGATGTGACTTCACACTTGAGGGCTTCTGATTTTTAAGCAGATGTCTTGGATTTTCGCATCTAGAGCATCCTGTGATCATCCTTTGTAGGAGTGCCTCAGTTTCCCAGGTTTGATGACTGTGCCATTGAAATTATAATCTGTTCTGACCTCTTAACCATTCAAAATTAAACCACCACTACCACCACCCTCGACTCCCTACAAACTCTCGGTGTCAAGAGATGCATCAAAATAGTGGAAGTACCCCCCCACTGCCATTACCATCCAAAGGAAGGCGTGATTTCTCCTCTTTCTCCATAGACAAATTATTTCCCTCAAATATGCCAAAATCTAGGGAGAAGTCTTATAGTCTTAAGTTTTAGTCCCCCCACCCCACAAATGCACAAAGATCTAGGGGGGAAATCTTATAATTTTAGGTTTAGTTTCACCAAATACCCTAAGATTCAGAGAGAGGTTGCCATCATCCCTGAAAGAGTCTCTATGAAGAATTTATAGAAGAGGGACAGCATGGTAGAGTACCAGGCCTAGTGCAGGAGGACCTGGCTTCAAATCTCGCCTCATACTCTTCCTAGCTGTGTGACTCTGGGCAAGTCACTTAACTCCATTGCCTAGCCCTTGCTACTCTTGTCTTTGAATTGATACTAAGACAGAAGGTGAAGGTTTAAAAAAGAGAGAGAATTTATAGAAGGGCGTGGACAATAATCTCATGAAATGAGAAGGCAAAGAGATGCCTCCTTCACCAGTAAAGGAACTATAAACATGGAGAAGATCATCGATCCATGAAATCAGGAAAGTATTCACTGGGTGTTGGTTTTTAAATGATTTAGAAAATGGTTAAGGACTGATAGGAATATAATTTTAAGTGGGTAAAAGCAAGAGAAAACAAAACTTCCTGAATCGAAGGTAGCTATATTAAAAGTGGCCAGAACAATATTCCAAACCCCATCCTATGTCCCCATGGGAGGCCACCCTGGATGCTATAGTCTGGGCTTTTTATCATTCATATGTTATCTACGTTCACTTTCATGGGAGCCATAAGGATTGCATTAAATGTTTGTTCCTAGATGTTATTGGTGTTCCCAGGCACCTGCCCAGTGGATAGAGTGCTGGTCCTGGAAGCAGGAAGACCAGAGTTTAAATCCAATTTCAGACACTTACTATGTGGTCTTAGGTAAGTCATTAAAACCACTATCTGCCTTACTTTTCTCAACTGAAAAATGGGAATAATAATTACACCTACCTCCCAGAGTTGTCAAAAGGATAAATGGAAATAATGTTAGTATTTTGCAAACATTAAAGCAGTATACAAATGCTAGTTATTATTCCCATTTAAAGTTTGCAACATGTTTTAATACATTGTCTTATTTGGTCCTTTTTTAAAAATTCTTTACTTTTTGTCTCAGTATAAATTCTAAGATAGAAAGGCAAGAACTAGGCAAGCAAAGCTAAGTGACTTACTCATGGTCACATAGCTAGGAAGTGTCTGAGGTCAGATTTGAACCCAAGCCCTCCTTACTCCAAGATTCATGCTCTATACACTGTGCTCCCTAGCTGTCCCTATGCCAAGATCTTTTTTTTTTTAAACCTTTACCTTCCATCTTAGAATCAATGCTAGGTATTGGTTCCAAGGTAGAAGAATGGTAAGGGCTAGGCAATAGGGGTCAAGTGACTTGCCCAGGGTCACACAGCTAGGAAGTGTCTGATGTCATATTTGAACACAGGACCTACCATCTCTGGTTCTGGTTCTCCATCCAGTGAGCCACCCAGTGGTCCCCCAAGACCTTTTTTTAAAGGCAACTACTGTCTATCCAGGTTTCCTCCATTTTACGCTTATGACTGTTTTTTTTTTAACCTAAGAGTAAGCATAAGACTTCATTTATCTCTATTATATTTCATCTTCTTGGGTTCAACCCAATGCTATAGTGTCTTAACATTTTTCTGAATCCTGTGTTATCTATCATCCTATGTGTTAATTTCCATTTTATAGATGAGGAAACTGAGTCTTAGATAAATGGTTTTTAATCTGGAATTTGTGAACTTGATTTTTTTTCATTATAAAATTTAATTGGTTAAATATAACCAGTCATATAAAACATGTAAGTGATTTCTTTAAAATCCCATTTCATCTTTAAAAAATAAAACCTTATCTTCTGTCTTAGAATAAATACAAAATATTGATTCCAAGGCAGAAGAGCATTAAGGGTCAGACAATTGGTGTTACACAGCTAGGAAGTGTCTGAGGGCAGATTTGAACCCAGACCTTCCTGTCTCTAAATCCACTGAGTCACCTAGCTGCCCTACATCTTATGCATTTGAAAACCTAATTCTGAAAAGGGATATAGAGGCTTCACCATACTGCTCATAGGGTCCTTGACATAAAAACTGTTAAAAGCATTTGAGAGGGATTAAGTGGCTTGCCCAAGGTCACACAGCTAGGGCTGGATTTCAGTCCAGATAGCTCTTGACACCACATCCAAGTGGCCCCTTCCACTACACCATATTGCCTATGTTCATGGATGCTGCGTAAGCCCAGTCAGGCCATCCCACTCCCCCTGCTTCAAAGGTTCCCCCAGGATTCTCTGGCCTCTTGTTTATCCCTCTGCTTGCACTCAGCCTTTGAAGTGAGCAAGGTTTGCTGTAGGTCATTCTAAGCAGCTTTGAGAATCCCCAGGTAGCCGTAGGTATCACGCAAGGACGGAGCGTGAGGGATTAGTTCAGGAAAGAAGCAGGGAGCAGATAGCATGCTTTGAACATAATGGAGGGTTTCAAGAAGAAGGATGTATGGAGTTATTGTGATCAGATTGGTCTGTAAGGAGGAGGATGAGCCAGAGTCACCTTGGTGATAAAAAGTGTAGCAATTTGGTTCAAATATCCAATTGCCTCACTTGGGCTGGGAGCTACAAGCAGTAGAGAAGAGAACGAGCGAGCGAAGAGAGTGGACTGAGGAGGAGATTCAACCTTGGAACCCTGATCTAAAGGGATTCATGACAACAATAATAATATGAATTCCCTGAATGATCTCAGACAAGTTATCTAGTCTAATGAATACTTTTTCAGGAGGGGCATAGCTTTTCCTCCTCCACCTCCAACCCTACAGCAGAGGCAACCCCACAAAAAGGGGGAAAGGGCCAAGAGGGCAGTAGGGGTGGGGAAGGGACTGCTGGATCACCATTAAAGAGGGGCAAAAATCTAGTATCACCTCTGACCTCCTGGGACTGATAAAGAGAAACGAGATGGTGTTTGTTGGCTTGAACATTCCTGAGAAGACACTTAGATTTGTCTGAATCAGATTTGAGTGGTGGATGAGTGTCTAGAATGGAACAGCGATGGCTGTTGTTAAGTCATTTTTCACTGATGTCTGACCCTCTGTGATCCCATTTGGGGTTTGCTTGGAAAGACACTGGGGTGGTTTGCCTTTTCCTTCTCTGGCTCATTTTACAGATGGGGAACTGAGGCAAACAGTGTTACATAACTTGCCCAGGGTCACACAATTAGTACGTGTCTATGGCCAGTTTTGAACTCATGAAGATGAGTCTTCTTGACTCCAGCCCTAGTACTCTATCTATTGCACCACCTAACTGCCCAATGGAATATTTACCCCCATCCTAAACATTAACTTTGCAGCTAGAACCCACCTTCCCTAGAGGGTTTCTTTCTATGGCCTTTAGAAACATCAAATTTTGAACCAAAGTCACTAAGTCTAATCTTCTCAAGTTTTGGATGAGAAAAATGAGTTCCCAGGTTGTCCCTTGCCCAAGGTCAGATAGGTCATAAATAGCTGAGTCAGGATTTGAACTCACATCCTTTAACTTGCAGAAACTTGTAGCACAATGCCAAATTATTGACCACATAGCCCACAGGCTATGATAACACTCCTCAGTGTAGCCTAAACCAGATTAAAATGGAATCAGGAAATAGTCAACAAAACAAATAAAAATGTAAAACATTGTGGACAATGTTACATTTTCAAATTAAGTCAATATGTGGCCCCCAAGGATCCTTACATCCTGGGCAGTGGCCTATATGAGTTTCTATTTGAGTTTGACACCATGGGTCTAGTGACTAGCATATCATATATATATATATATATATATATGATAGGTATATCTTAGAGTCATGAAGGTCTGTGTTCAAATCTTACATCTAATACTTACTGTCTGTATTAGAGAACAGAAGCAAGTTCTCTAACCATTCAGAATCTCATCTATAAAATGAGAGGGTTGGGAGAGAAAATTAATTACTATTCTTTAGATGACACTTTAAGGCTTGCTCAGCTGTGTACATAAGTTATCTCATTTTATCCTCATAAAAACCCCATTATTATCCCCATTTTATAGATGAGAAAAATGATGGTGAGAAAAATTTACAATGTCTTGCTCAGGATCACCCACTATTTCCCGAGGCAGGATTTGAACTCGAGTCTTCCTGACTCCAAGATGACATACATGGCACCAGCTTGCTGCCTCCATAAGGTCTTGTGATCTTTCAAAATCTCATGATCTTTCTACTGTATCATCCTGGCTTTCTCTCTGCCTCCCTATACTTTACTTGTGATGCTGAGTGCCAGGGGCAGTTGTCCCTCTAGAGAAGAACTAGAGACATCTTTTGACTTCCAAAGGAATGGAGAGAAGCAGGAATACCATCAACAACACTGGTTGCATTGAGGGGTAAGACCACTGGTCCTTAATTCTTTTAGACCAATTCGTTTCCCCAGAAGATTGTTCAGCTTCCATCTCCCACCCCTCTGCCTGCTCTCCTAACCAGTAGAGACCCTGGCCCAGAGGACAGGGCAGCCGGGGTGTGCCTGAGGAGTTCTCTCATCCTCAGAGAAGCCATGGACAAGGTTTCAGTTGATGAATTTTAAATCCTCAGGAATGTGGTCTGGGCAGCCCTTCAGCTGAGGCCAGGTCCTCAGAGGCGCTCGGAGCTCGGGCCAGACCAGGCGGAGGGGGAAACATGGCAGCATTTTGTGTACAGAGCTTTCTACCTTATCTGAGATCTGTCTCCTTGCAGGCAGCTAAATATAGCCCTTCATTCCTTGACTGTTAGAAATCCGGCCACAAACTGTCGAGCGGTATTAATTCCTCGGCACAGCTGTTCGCCAGCTGCTGTTCCTAATATTTTGTTTGGCCACTGTGTTCGGTCTCCCTCTGGCTGGGTCTGCACATCAGGAGAATGGTGGGCCGGAAATGGCCAGTGCAGAATGGGGAGCCATCTTGTTGGGGAGATGGGAATTACCATCGGGTCAAGGCAATAGCTGTGACAAAAATCAGTCGTTTTAGTGCTCTGTTCCTTACATGTCCATCCAAAAAACAGAATTACTACTGATTCAGCGACGACTTTTTGTTTGTTCTAATTCAATTTTATTTCATTTTATTTTTAGATTTCCTTTCTCTCCCTCTCACCTCCCTCTCCAGTCACTCTGTCCCACACTGAAAAAGCAAAAAAAAAAAAGACATAAAAACATGTAGAGTCGAGCAATACTAATTCTCATATTAGCCGTGTGTTTTATATGCATATATGAATATACATTCACACTCATATCTGTGCATATATACTCACATATGTAGAAATGCATCTTTAGTTTAGCTGTTTGTAGTTGTGTCTGACTCTTAATGATCCCATTCAGGGTTTTCTTGGCAGAGACACTGGAGTGATTTGCCATTTCCTTCTCCAGTTCATTTTATAAACAAGGAAACCGAGGCAAACAGGGTGAAGTGACTTGCCCAGAGTCACACAGCTAGAGAGTGTTGGAGACCAGATTTGAACTTGGAAAGATGAGTCTTCCTGACTTCAGGCTCAGCGCTCTATCCACTGCACCACCTAGCTGCCCTCTATATGAATACACTGAGTCATTTATACACACATGTATTGCGCCTGTATATATATTTACATCATACATGTGAAAATTTTATTTACATGCATCAGTACATTGTGTACACCCATGTGCAGGCATGTATCATGTATGTGTACATATGTGTACAACATGTAATATACCACCTAGCTGCCACTGCCTCTGGGGGCAATCCCATCATCCACTTTGGGACAACCCTAGTTATTCCTAATTATTTCTAGACCTAGAGCCTAAATTGGCCTCTTTGTATCTTCTACTCATTGTTCCTCTTTATACTCCTTGAGGCCAAAGAGAAGTCCCATCCCTTCTTCATGGGAGAGCCCTTCAAATTCTGGAAGACAACTATGGCTTTCCTGTTGGATCTTTCCTTCAGACCAAATATGTCTACTTCATTCAATCAATCCTATGCCATGGCCTCAGGGCATTCCACCATCTTTGTGGACACTTCAGTTGACCGATGTCCTTCTAAAAGTGTCGAACCCAGGACGGAAGGCTCCAGAGGTTCTCCAGATGAGGGTAGGGGACAGTGAGACTATCACCTCCTTCACAAACTCATTTTTAGCCATCCTGTCAAATAAAAGGAAATAAGGATCGTCTGGGCATAACCTGTTCCAGATAAAGCCAGGTAGGCTCTTGTGATCACCACTTCCCTTTCCAGATGGTCACCAACCATCTCTTTAAGAATCAGTTTCAGAGTTTCCCCAGTAATCGAAGTCTGTGGACACTGGTCTATTATCTACAGATTATTCTGTCTGTCTGTTATTAAACATTTATTAAGCACCTACTATATGCCAAACACTGTGCTAAACTAAGTGTACAAAAATCAGATATACCAACATTTTTTAAAAGGCAAAACTCAGTTCCTGCCCTCAAGGAGAATACATTCTAAAGGGGAGAAAACATGTAAGTAACTAGACATATACACTATATTCACAAAATGGATTGAAGGTAATCTGAAAGGGGGAAACAGCAGCAGCTGGGAGAAATAGGAAAGACTTCCTATAGAGGGAGAGATTTGAGCTGAGTTTTGAAGGAAGCCAGGAAATATGAGAGGTGAAAGAGAGGAAGCAGAACATTCCAGGCAATTGGGAACAGTTAATGAAAAGTTATGGAGTTTTGGGAGATGGAGATATGACACGGAGGGGAATGGATTATAGAAATCCTTGAGGGCAGGGACTATCTTTTGCATTTTTCTGTATCCCTGACACTTAGTACAGTGCCTGACGCATTTTTGTCATTCAGTTATTTCAGTTGTTTCTGACTCTTCGTGACCCTATTTGGGATTTTCTTGGCCAACATACTGGAGTGGTTTGCCATTTCCTTCTCCTTTTACAGATAAGGCAACTGAGGCAAACAGGGTAAAACAACTTGCCCCAGGTGACACAGGAAATATATTTTTTAAATGTTGTATTACAAAGGAAAAAAATAGAGAAATCCAGTTATCAAAATAGTCATTTAAAAACTCAAATCCATGGACTCTACATTAAGGATGCCACTAGATGGCTCATCAGCTCTGGGAGGGGGGAGGGAAAAGGGGAGGGAAAGAATATAAATCATGTAACCATAGGAAAATATTCTAAATAAATTAATTAATTAAATTTTAAAAAAGAATAACACTAGATTTTTTCTTATCTTTTTTTTTTCTTTTATAACCTCTACCTTCCATCCTAAAATCAATACTGTGTATTAGTTCCAAGGCAGAAGAGCAAAAAGGGCTAGGCAATGGGGGTTAAGTGACTTGCTCAGGGTCACCCAGATAAGAAATATCTGAGGCCAGGTTTGAACCCAAGATCTCCTAGCTCTCAATTCACTGAGCCATCCTGCTGCCCTCAGGATCTCTTTTTTTTTTTAAAACCCTTATCTTCCATCTTAGAATCAATACTATGTACTGGTTCCAAGGCAGAAGAGTGGTAAGGGCTAGGTAATGAGGGTTACGTGACTTACCCAGGGTCACACAGCTAGGCAGTATCTGAGGCCAGATTTTAACTTTGCATCATCCATCTCTAGGCCTGGCTCTCAATTCACTGAGCCAAGGTTCTTTACAGGAATATACTGCGGTCCTGGGATTCTAACCCATCACCAAATCCTGAATCAATTATTCAGGCAGTACAGCCACAGAAGGTAGAGCCTTCTAATTCTTCTCCGTAGAACAACAGAGGGTTGACTTCTCAGTGGGTACCAGAAGTCACCAAAAAAAAAAAGAGCAGAGAGAACACAGCTGAAGGGGATCCCTATTCTAACTGGGAGGCAGGAACTGCTCAGCCACATCTTCGCACTGCCATGGAAGATCCATCTCTCTCTAATAAAAGCTTAGTATCTCCACTCTGCAAGATGGGGAATGTTTCCTAGCAGGGCCTTAAGAGCCACAGGGCTTGGTCTAAGCTTTGGAAATAGTCACATAAGCCGAGGCTTCCAGTTCCTTTGCAGTGCTGGTGATTGGAACCAGACCTCCATACTGCTGCTGGGGATCTTGAGGTCAACCACCTTGGATCTGGAGGAGTTGGAACACAGATGGAGTGTTTATGTCACTGCAAATGCTTTTCTTCCATAGGATTCAGACCCTTTGTCTGTCTGTTGGTCTTCTAGAAGAATGTGTTTGTCATATCTTTCCAGACTCAATCAGGGGAGAAAGATTTTGAGGGAGACCTAGAGCCTCAACTTCCAGGGACAGCCTAAGGCACTTTCTCTGCTGAATGAATGAAAAGACATTAATTAAGCCTTTACTAGATACCAGGCGCTGTGCTTTTTGATTAAGGATACAAATATCTTTTTTTTTAAGAGGCTGACTCATCACAAGGCCAAAAAGAGTCAGTCTGAGACTTTCATTTTCATTATGATAAAAGCCATTATTAAATAAGGTGGCAGTGATGAAATAATAGGATCACAGATTTAGAACTGGGGGTTGGGGAAGGGAACCTTAGAGGTCCTCCATTTATGAATGAGGAACCCAAAGTCCAGAGAGATTAAGAAGCTTGTCCAGGGTCACAATCTGGTGTCTGGGACAGATTTCGAACTCACATCTTCCAGGTCCAAATCCAGCATTCTATCCAGTGTGTGTATGGATAGATAGGTAGATAGATAGATAGATAGATCGATAGATAGATAGATAGATAGATGGATGGATAGATAGATAGATAGATAGATAGATAGATAGATAGAAAGTATAAAGCTACTGAGACTCTAGAGAATGACAAGATCTGTATAGGGTCTTATAGCTGAAAAAGTGGCTGAGGGGGGATTTGAACAGAGGTCTTCCTGGGTCCCAAGTCCAGAGCTCTAACACTGTACCACTTGGGGGGGCTGGGGATACCTCTCTAATCAATCCATTCCCTCCTTTGCATTTCTATTACCCTGACATTATCCTGGGAGCTGGGGCAATGGACCTGGATCTGCTAACTGGTATCCAAGCTACTAATGCTTCTGCACACACACTGCTCTCAATCTAATTAAAATAACTAAGTAACTTCCTTTAAAAACAATTTCATATTGTCACTGTCCTGTTCAGATTCCCTGTTTCCTGTTCTCTCCAGTCTAAACTTCTCTAGAGGCCTGGATTTTTTCAAGGTTTCTACAGAGTCTTTATTTCCCTGGATCTGTCCAAGCTCCTGTCACCCAGAGGCAACTGGGGCAATCAGTCTAGCAGTTAGTCAACAAGCATTTTATTAAGTGCCTACCAAATGCCAGGCTCTTTGCTAAGTGACGAGGATGCAAAGGAATGCAAAAACAAGCCCAAAAAGCCAGGTCCTGACCTCAAGGAATTTGCCATTTTAATAGAGGAGACAACATGCAAACACCTGTATAAATACAAGATATTCTCCGTGAAAATGGAAGCTAGGAAGGAAGTGGAGAAGCTGGGGCAGGAGTGAGAGGTAGGAGAGGAACTGGGACAAGTTCTTGCAGAGGGCAGGACTTGAGCTGAGTCTTGAAAAAAAGCTAAGTGAGAAAGGAGAACATTCCAAGCATTGGGAGACAAGCGATGAAAAGGCACAGGCGTGGAAGATGGGAAAGCTGGCTTCGTATACTTTCTAGCTGTGTGATCCTGGACAAGTCATTTAACCCTGATTGTTAAATTAACTTGATTGTCTAGCCCTTACCTGAATTGACACCAAGACAAGGTTTGGGAAAGTTGGAGATGGAGTGTCCTTTGGGAAGAATAATCAGGGAGGACGATGTCACTGGATCATAGAATATGTGAAATGGGGACTAAAATGCAAGGGGGCTGAAGAGATAGAAAGAGCCACTTTGTGAAAGGCTTCAGCACTAAACAGGACTTTGTACTTGGCCCTGAAGGTAATAGGGATCCTCTAGTGTTTACTGACTAGAGTGATGTGGTTAGACCTACATTTTATGAAGATCACTTTAGCAAGTGACCAGAGGATAGACTGAGTGAGAAGGAAGTGGAGGTGAGAACAGCCAGAGGAGTTATTGCAATAGTCCAGGAGAAAGATGATGAGAGTCTGGACCCAAGTGGTAGCTGTGTTTATGGAGAGAAGGAAACACACAGGAAAGATGTTCTAGGGGTACAAATGACAAGACTTACTTGGTAACTGATTGAATATCTGAGATAAAGAAGGATGAAGGAACATGGAACAAAAAACATTCAATTTGGCAATTGCGAGATGATTAGAAAGTTAAAGAAAGGATTTTTAAAAAATTTTAACCCCTTACTTTCCATCTTGGAATCAATGCTGTGGATCAGTTCCAAGGCAGAAGAATGGTAAGGGCTAGGCAATGGGGGTTAAGTGACTTTCCCAGGGTCACACAGCTGGGAAGTGTCTGAGGCCAAATTAGAACCCAGGACCTCCTATCTCTAGGCCTGGATCTCAATCCCCTGAGCTACCCAGCTGCCCCCAAGAAATCATTTTAGTTGAAAGATGAAGTTGACTTTTCCAAGATAACCCAGTTAATTGGTAGCAGAGGGGGGTCCTGAATCTTGTTCCTCTAAATCCAAATCCAGTGTTCTTTCCATTAATCTACCCAACCTGATGGCAAGAAAAGATTTAACCAGGAATAGGTAAGTAGAGAAAACTGACCAGGTCTGATACTGAAGAGAGTTACAATTCAATTCAACTCAATCAACCAACTTGATCAATACCAACTCTATTCAAAGACTTAGGTTAGCTTCAGGGAATTCAAAAACAAAAGTGAAAAAATTCCTACCTTCAAGAACCCAACATTCTCTTGGGAGACCAAATATCAGATGCAAACCATAATAAAAACCAAGTTTGTCTTTTTTGTTGTTGTTTCTGAGAAAGTAAAAGCATTCACAAATGTTAATTAAAGAAAAAAGAGAAAAATAAATTTGAAAGTTCAAATAAGGAAAGGTTTTATATAATATAGAAGTTATTAACTGGGGGTCTATGACCCCCAATAGATAGATTTCAGGAGGTCTATTATTTTCACTAATCTCTAACTGAAATAAATATTGATTGATTGAAATGATCATTCCTTTCTGTGAACTGTGGTCCACAGTGGTTCATAAATGGTCATAGATAGAGTCCGTGACACCCTCAAAAGTTAAGGATCCCTGATATCAGGGGTGGTTCCTAAGATGAACTTCAAAGGAATATAGGAATTTGAAGAGGTAGAGATGAATGAGGAAGGAATACATAGGCTGCCTGTACAAAAGCATGAAGATAGAAGATGGGCATCAAGTGTAAGAAATACCAACCAGCCTGACTTGAACACAGAGCATATAGAGGAGAGAAATATGAAATATATTTAGAAATGGTGATGAAAGCTAGATTGGGGAGTGCCAGGCTAAGGAATTTATATTTTGCCCTAGAGGCAATAGTGAGCCACTGAAGAATTATTTTAGTAGGAGGAAATGAGCTGACCCTTGTTTTAGGAATATTGATTTGGCAACTGAATGAAGGAAGAAGATGAGAGACAAATTAGGAGGCTATTGCAATAATTTAATGAGGAAGTTGGTCAGTTGATGTCCTTCACACTTGAAGAGGACCAAAATGACATCACAATGGCTTTTGACTCTAGAATAAATTGAATTTAAATGAGGCAGAGTTGCACCAAGGCATTGACTTCCCTCTCTACCAGAGTCATTGAAGTCCAGTGGCAAGACCAAAATGCCTAGTGATGGCTCAGACTATAGTGGATGATGTTGGCTTCTTTGTTGGCTAACCAAGCTCTTGAAGCACTCCATGGCACCTGCTTCTGCCTCCCTTATGGCTGCCGGAACTAATTATTCTCTAGCACCCTTTCCACCAGGGGAAGTCTTCACCTGCCTGGAGTAGACATTCCCCTAACTCACCAATGGGTTTGGGAGCTGTCAGTTCCCTTCAGCTTGGTTTGGCATCTTCCCTGAGGCTTTACCCTGATGGCTGCTGTGCATGCTACAGCTTTTTGGAGCCACAGGTGAGAGGTGGGTGGCAGGTGGATACCAAAGGAGGAAGGTGGACCCGAAAAGGGCTCAGCAAGCTCTCATATCAGAGGTACTAGTCTTCTCTAATATACCTCAGGGGGAAAGTAATGATAAGGAAATGAACTCTAGGAGTGATTGTCAAGATGGAGACAAAGGGACAGACGTGAGGGATATCATGAAGGTAAAATTGTCGGAACTTGAAAACTTACTTGTTAAAGGGGAAAAGAGGAGTCGAGTAAGACTGAAAGGTTGCAAACCTGGAAGATTGGAAAGATGATGGTGCTTTCAGCAAAGATAGGATAAGGGTCGATCTAAACATACAGACAGATACAGAGATGGTGAGACACTCAGACATTCATGTATAGTAGTGCAAGAACACTTGAAAAGGTAGGAGATATTTGTAAAACGTGAACACATGAAAAAGTACATCTGGGCAGAGAAATGTACACCCGAAGCACAGAAGTACCCAGATTTATATGGGCGCAGAAAACTATCTCTCTGTCTCTGTCTTCTCTTTGTCTCTGTGTCTGTCTGTCTGTCTCTGTCTGTCTGTCTGTCTCTGTCTCTCTCTCTCTCTCTCTCTCTCTCTCACACACACACACACACACACACACAACCCCACCAAATAGAACATGGTAACCAAGTAGCCCAAGCACCAATTGCTACCTCTTTCCCATGTTTCCTAAAACATACTAAGACTTCTATGAGTCAGGATTTACTCTGTTTATGGAAGGCTTTTGGTGCCCTCTAGTGGCTCAGGTGTATCTGTGCTTCAAAACAACTGCCCACCAAGGGTATCGCTTTTTCAAAAATTTGATAGCCCAGGTGTGAAAGAAGTGTTCTTCTGGGAAGAAAGGGGGTTCAGTGCCCATAGGTCAGCTCAGTTCCGTCCCTGCAGATCATCGCCTTCTCTTCTACATGTCATCTCCTCGATTTAGAGTGGAAGCTTCTTGAGAACAGAAACCACCTCCCCTTTTTTTAGTATAATGCCTTGATACATAATAAGCACTTAATCAATTATTTTAATTTATTCCTTTTTATAAATCAACAAGAATTCATTAAACATCTACCATATGCTAAGCACTACATTAATTACTGGGGATACAAATATCACTAATGAAACAATGCTATTTAGTCTCTTAAAATTGATCACTGGAGGTAATATTCATATATATGTATGAATATATAAAAACAGAAACACAAAATAAACAGAAAACATTTAAGAAAGGGGAGGCACTAACAACTGGAAGATCAGGAAAGGCACAGAGATGGAATATGTATGTAGAGTTATATGTGAGAATGCCAATATGACCAGAGGATTAGGTATGGAATTTGGTAAATGGAATAATATATGTCACGATTGGAAAGATAAGATGAGGCCAGGTTGTGAAGGTCCTTCAAAGCCAAACAAGAATGTTTATCTTTT
This sequence comes from Monodelphis domestica, assembly GCF_027887165.1. Lineage (NCBI taxonomy): Eukaryota > Metazoa > Chordata > Mammalia > Didelphimorphia > Didelphidae > Monodelphis > Monodelphis domestica. The sequence goes on from NC_077227.1 coordinate 48,169,704, forward strand.
ATCCTAGATGCAATAGAGAACTCCTGGAGCCTATTGCATAAGCTAGAGATATTGTCAGATCAGCACTCAAGGAAAAATACTTTATCAACTATTTGGAGGATAGATTAAAGAAAGAAACTCTCCTGAGTCTGGAGGTGGCCCAGTTCTGACCAGTATCTCTAGTTTCTCTTTATCCATGTCTCATCAGATGGTTAGATAATCACCACCACCATTACCAATCACTGCTATCTTTCTTCCATGGACCACAAACATACAAACATGCATATAGAAATACACACATGCATTCACATACATGTACATAAACATGCATGTGTGTACTCATATGTGGACACAGAAACACAAAAATAGTTCCACTTAGGAAAAAACAGAGTTTTTTTCAAAGGGATTTTTACTTAAAAGTCCAGGCTGTTAAGCAACTATTAGTTTCTAGTTTTTGATAAATGACTTCATCTTTCTGAATCTCCTTTTTCTCTTTTGTAAAATGAGGTCATTGCATTTGGAGTTCTCAAAACTCTCTCCCAATAATTCCATTCCATGATCTGAAATTCTTCTGGAAGGAGATGCTACCGCCTTCAACTGGCTTCCATAACCTCTACAAGCATCCAGTCATACTTCCTTGTCCAGAGGAAAATAAAAATGCTTTCCTCCCCATTCAAAACAAAACAAAACAAATCCCCTGGCAGATCATTGTCCATTATCTTTCAGTTATCTTGGAAAATGAAAGAAGTATCTTGGGACCAGAGAAAAATATGTGTTATCCCAATTTTCAAAAAAAGGAAGAGAGGGAAGGCAGAGTCAAGATAGCGGCCTAGAGGTTTAGACCTCTGAATACCCTTCCTTACCAATCACAAACTGAATGCTCCAAGGGGACTGAAAAATCAAACCTAAGAACAAGACAGAGCCAAGGAATCCTCCTGCTGGACTCAATTCAAAAGGTTTGCCCCCAAAAGCCAGAATCTGAGAACACACGGGTTTAAGGGGAAGGCAGAAGGAAGGCCCCAGGACCCCAACCCCACCTAGAGTGCTAAGCCTCCAGTGGTAGCATGAACCTCTGGGCAGGCAATGGTGTTGGTCTGGACGGTGTACCTTGCAGGTAGGGCTGTGCCAAGCTCAGAGAGTCGAACACAGATGGTGGGGAAGGAGCTGGAGAGGGAGCATAGATCTGGCAGCCTAGTCAGAGCTGTGGAGATCCTCCATATTGCTCTAGCATTCCAGGAGGTTTTGGCCTCAGGGCCCATGCAGCCCAACACAGCTGAACATAATCCCATCAAAAGTCTTTAAAGCTCAGGGAAGCCCAGGCTCCACACCCCTCCCTCATTGACTGCTGGACTTTAATCCAATCAAAAACCTCCAGAGGACAGGGAAGCTCAAATACCAACAAACCTCCACCAGAGACTGCACCGAGAGATCTTCTGTCAAAGCACCAAGAGGGGAGACTGACAGAAGCCCCCAAAACAAAAAATATCAGAGGAGCAAGAGCACAGACAAATGCGGGGAACAAAGAAGGGGTAAATATGAGCAAACAACAGAAAAAGAAGAAAGAAATCACAATAGAGAGCTACTATACAGCGAATAGAACCGAGGGGGAGGGATCAGCAAATGATAAATCCTAAATCCCAGTGAATTGGATACAGGCTTTGGAAGAACTCAAAATGCAATTCAAAACAATTAAGAGAGGCTGATGACAATTGGGAAAAGAATTTAAAAACTAAGATAACTCATCTGGAAACAGAAACACTTGAACTAAAATGAGAAAATAGTGTCTTGAAAGCCAAAATCAACCAGCTGGAAAATAAGGCAAAGGAGATGAAAGATGAGGTAAAGAGGATGAAAGATGACCTCTATAAAAAATCAGACCAGAAGGAGAAGAATGACCAAAAAGCCAGGGATGAAATCCAGTCTTTAAGAACCAGAATACAACAACTAGAATGAACTCACAAGGCAGCAGGACACTATGAAACAAAATCAAAAGAATGAAAAAAATTGAGGAAAATATGAAGCATCTCATTCACAAAACAGATGATTTGGAAAATCGTTTGAGGAGAGAATTTAAGAATCATTGGTCTACCAGAAGACCATAACAAAAGAAAAAGCCTGGACGAAATACTACAGGAAATTATTCAAGAAAACTGCCCTGATATTCTAGAACAATAGGGAAAAGTGGAGATTAAAATAATCCACAGATCGCTTCCTGTACTTAATCCCCAACTGACAACACCCAGGAATGCTATAGCCAAATTCAAGAACTATCAGACCAAAGAAAAGATATTAGGAGCTGCCAAGAAGAAGTCATTCAGATGCCATGGAACCAAAGTGAGGATAATGCAGGATCTGGCTGCATCTACCCTGAATGACCAAAAGGCATAGAATATGACATTCTGGAAAGCAAGGGAACTAGGTCTACAACCAAGAATCAACTACTACCCAGCAAAAGTGACTATATTCTTACAGGGGAAAGTATGGTCATTCAACAAAATAGAAGAATGTCATATTCTATGCCTTTCGGTCATTCAGTGTAGATAGAAAAACTATGCTAGTGGGAGACCTGAACCTTCCTCTATCCAAACTAGATAAATCAAACCAAAAAATAAATAAGAAAGAGGTAAGAGAAGTGAATGAAATCTTAGAAAAATTAGAATTAGTAGACATGTAGAGAAAAATAAAAAGGGACAAAAAAGAATATACCTTCTTTTCAGTAGCACATGGTACATTCACAAAAATTGACCATGTATTAGGGCATAAAAACATTGCAAACAAGTGCAAAAGAGCAGAAATAATAAATGCAACCTTCTCAGATCACAATGCAATGAAAATAATAATTAGTAAGGGCACATGGAAAGGTAAATAAAAAATTAATTGGAAATTAAACAATGCAATTCTCCAAAACTGGTTAGTTAAAAAACAAATTGTAAAGCAATAACTTCATTGAAGAAAATGACAATGAGACATCCTTTCAAAACCTATGGGATGCAGTCAGAGCTGTACTTAGGGGGAAATTTATATCCTTGAGTTCATATATTAATAAATTAAGAAGGGCAGAGGTCAATGAATTGGGCATGCAAATTAAAAAAACTAGAAAATGAACAAATTAAAAATCTTCAGATGAAGACTAAATTAGAGATCCTAAAACTCAAAGGAGAAATTAACAAAATTGAAAGTCAAAGAACTATTGATTTAATAAATAAGACTAGAAGCTGGTACTTTGGAAAAAAAAACAAATAAAATAGACAATGCACTGGTCAGTCTAATTAATAAAAAGAAAGAAGAAAACCAAATTGACAGTATCCAAGATGAAAAGGGAGACCTCACCTCTAATGAAGAGAAAATTAAGGCAATCATTAAAAACTACTATGCCCAATTATGTGGCAACAAATATGACAATCTAGGTGATATGGATGAATACTTACAAAAACATAAATTGCCTAGACTAACAGAGGAAGAAATAAATTACCTAAACCATCCCATATCAAAAAAAGAAATTGAACAAGCCATCAAAGAACTCCCTAAGAAAAAATCCCCAGGACCAGATGGATTCACAAATGAATTCTATTAAACATTCAAAGAACAACTAATCCCAACATTATTCAAACTATTGGACAGAATAAGCAAAGAAGGAGTTCTACCAAATTCATTTTACGACACAAACATGGTACTGACCTCAAAGCCAGGCAGGTCAAAAACAGAGAAAGAAAACTATAGACCAATCTCCCTAATGAATATAGATGCAAAAATCTTAAATAGAATACTAGCAAAAAGACTCCAGCAAGTCATCACAAGGGTTATTCACTATGACCAGCTAGGATTCATTCCAGGAATGCAAGGATGGTTCAATATTGGGAAAACCATCCACATAATTGACCATATTAACAAGCAAACTGACAAAAATCACATGATTATCTCAATATATGCAGAAAAAGCCTTTGATAAAATACAACACCCATTCCTATTGAAAACACTAGAAAGTATAGGAATAGAAGGGCCTTTCTTAAAAATAATAAACAGTATACATCTAAAACCATTCAGCAAATATCATCTGCAATGGGATAAAATTGAAGCCTTCCCAATAAGATCAGGAGTGAAACAAGGATGCCCATTATCACCTCTATCATTTAACATTGTACTAGAAACACTAGCAGTAGCAATTAGAGAAGAAAAAGAAATTGAAGGTATTAAAATTGGCAATGAGGAGACCAAGCTATCACTCTTTGTGGATGATATGATGGTTTACTTAAAGAATCCTAGAGAATCAACCAAAAAGCTAGTCAAAACAATCAACAATTTTAGCAGTCACAGGATACAAAATAAACCCTCTTAAGTCATCAGCATTTCTATATATCTCCAACCTATTTCAGCATCAAGAATTAGAAAGAGAAATTCCATTTAAAATCACCCTAGACAATATAAAATACTTAGGAATCTATCTGCTGAGACAAACACAGGAACTATATGAACACAACTACAAAACACTCTCCACACAATTTACACTAGATCTAAACAATTGGAAAAACATTGATTGCTCATGGGTGGGATGAGCTAACATAATAAAAATGACAATCCTACCCAAATTAATTAATTTATTTAGTGCCATACCATTGATCTACCAAAAAATGTTTTTACTGAATTAGGGGAAAAAAAACAATAAAGTTCATTTGGAAGAACAAAAGGTCAAGGATATCCAGGGAAATCTTAAAAAAAATGCAAAGGAAGGAGGACTTGCATTCCCAGATCTGAAACTATACTATAAAGCAGTGGTCATCAAAACAATTTCATACTGACTAAGAGACAGAAAAGAGGATCAGTGGAATAGACTTGGGGTAAATGACCTCAGGAAGACAGTCGGTGATAAACCCAAAGATCCCAGTTTTGGGGACCAAAACCCACTTTTTTATAAAAACTGCTGGGAAAATTGGAAGACAGAATGGGAGAGATTAGGTTTGGATCAACATCTCATACCCTACACCAAGATAAACTCAGAATGGGTGAATGACCTGAATATAAAGAAGGAAACTATAAGCAAATTAGGTGAACACAGAATAGTATACTTGTCAGATCTTTGGGAAAGGAAAGACTTTAAAACCAAGCAAGAGCTAGAAAAAAAATCACAAAATGTAAAATCAATAATTTTGATTACATCAAATTAAAAAATTTTTGTGCAAACTAATGCATCCAAAATTAGAAGGGAAGCAACAAATTGGGAAATAATCTTCATTACAAAACCCTCTGACAAAGGTCTAATTACTCAAATTTATAAAGAGCTAAACCAGTTGTACAAAAAATCAAGCCATTCTCCAATTGATAAATGAGCAAGGGACATGAATAGGCAATTTTCAGTTAAAGAAATCAAAACTATTAATAAGCACATGAAAAAGTGTTCTAAATCTCTTATAATCAGAGAGATGCAAATCAAAACAACTCTGAGGTATCACCTCACACCTAGCAGATTGGCTAACATGACAGCAAAGGAAAGTAATGAATGCTGGAGGAGATGTGGCAAAGTTGGGACATTAATTCATTGCTGGTGGAGTTGTGAATTGATCCAACCATTCTGGAGGGCAATTTGGAACTATGCACAAAGGATGATAAAAGACTGTCTGCCCTTTGATCCAGCCATAGCACTGCTGGGTTTGTACCCCAAAGAGATAATAAGGAAAAAGACATGTACAAAAATATTCATAGCTGCACTCTTTGTGGTGGCCAAAAATTGGAAAATGAGGTGATGTCCTTCAATTGGGGAATGGCTGAACAAATTGTGGTATATGTTGGTGATGGAATACTATTGTGCTAAAAGGAATAATAAAGTGGAGGAATTCTATGTGAACTGGAACAACTTCCAGGAATTGATGCAGAGTGAGAGGAGCAGAACCAGGAAAACATTGTACACAGAGACTTATACACTGTGGTACAATCAAATGTAATGAACTTCTCCATTAGTGGCAGTGCAATGACCCTGAACAACTTGGAGGAACCTACAAGAAAAATCACTATCCACATCCAGAGGAAACACTGTGGGAGTAAAAACACCGAAGAAAAACAACTGCTTGAATACATGGATAGAAGGGATGTGGTTGGGGATGTAGACTCTAAATGAACATCCTAGTGTAAACAACAAAATGGAAGTAGGTTCTGATCAAGGACACAAGTAATACCCAATGAAATTATGCACTGGCTGTGGGGGAAAGGTGGGTGGAGGGGAGGGAGGGAAATAATGTGATTACTGTAACCAAGGAATAATGTTCTAAATTGACTAAATAAACTAATTCAAATGGAAAAAAAAAGGGAGAGAGTAGAGTCTGCCTTCATAGGTTATAGATAGTACTAGGTACTCTGTTGATGAGACCAATTAATTTTCCTATTAAAATTTTAGAACAAATTCTAGCTGTTATGTGAGCCTTCAGAAATGGGAGCACTAATTACTAAAAGCCACCATGGGAACAAGTCATACCAAAGGAGATTCGTTTTCTTTTTTAACAAAGTGCCTAGACTGGTGAATAAGAGGAACAATGTATATTTAAATTTCAGTAACAATTCAGACAAAGTCTATCATCATTTGTAGATAAGATGAAAATATCTGTAGATAAGATTTTTAAAAAATGATCGCAAGCCCAGATGGATTTAGAAGTGATTGAAAGTGGACCAAGTCCAAAGAGTAATCAGTAATGAGTCAATGTCAAGTTGGAGGAAGACTCTGGGATCTGGGCCCAAGAGATTTGGCATTGGCCTGTGATATCTGGTATTTTTATCAATGGCTTAGATGAAAGCATGATGTTTTAGATAGCATGAACAGCATGGAAGAATTTCTAACTCATTGAATGAGAGAATTTAGAACCAAAAAGATCTTAATGAATTAGAATAATAGGACAAACTGAATGAGATGGAATTAAATTTAAAGTTCTATATTTTAATTTTGAAAGTAAAATTTGTCCAGGATAGTTGAAATGTGGTCAGAAAAATTTTTTGAATATCTGCAGGGTTATAGTGGATCACAAATTCACTGTAAGCCAATAGTGTGGCATATTAGCCAGAAAACTAATGTTATCCTGGACTACAGTAGATAATGTAATTATGGGCCCTGGTTGGACCACATCAAAACTACTGAGTTCATTTATAGGGATCAAATTTAAGGAAATATATAGACAAATTGTAATGTGTCCAGAAGAGCACAATGAATATATTAAAAGGCTGTGAGAATATTTCATGTGAAGCTTGGGTGAAGAAACTGGGAATGTTTCATCTGAAGGAGAGAAGACTCAGAGGGGCAATGATGCCTGCCTTCAAGTACTTGAAGGGCTTTTAAATAGAAGAGTAGCCACAATTAGCCACTAAGTGGTGCTGTTAGCCCCTAACCTGATCCTTGCCAAGAGGAAGGCTCAAGTGCTGGGCAAATGCCATGCTCAACTGGGCAATTTTGTACACATTCTTTAGGCTTTTCAGAGAGTAGACAACTTTCTATTTCATCTCATCTCATTTTTTCTTTGTCTCTGAATGTGTGTGTGTGTGTGTGTGTGTGTGTGTGTGTGTGTGTGTGTGTGTGTAAGATCTATAATCTCTCCATCTATCACTTCTATATCCCTATGTATCATTTCTACCTCTCTCATTCTCTCTGTCTCTGTTTCTGGCTCTCTATTTCTACGTGTGTGTTTCTATCTCTTTATATTTTTGTCTCTATCTCTTCTCCCTTTCTTTATTTCCTGAGGATATTGCATCTGCTTACCCTTGGAAAAGAAAGTTATAGTCTCTGTCCTCAGGAAGCTCTCCATCTACTTGAAGAGACAAAATTCTGGTGCATGCAAGAAAGACAGACCAAAAAAATATAAACAACCAGAAGAATAGGTACAATAAGAATTCATAATTGAACTGAATTATCCTTGAGATAATGTCTAACATTTGAAGTCAGAGGGTTTGAATCCTGGATCAGCTATTTAATATGTGACCTTTGGCAAGTTACTTCTCTCTGGGTCTCAGTTTCCCTTTCTGTAAAGAAAGACAATTAGAGGACATAACAACTAAGATCCCTCCAATTCTAAATCCCATGATTTATTTTATTTAAAGCTGTGACAAGAGGGTGCTGTCAGAGACATTTTCCCAGGGCACCAAATTTTAGGGAGTGAAAAACTGTCTTTATAGCAATTAAATCTTGGCCACTGTACTAATTCCTCATCCTCCTTCAGCTAAATTTGCTTTAATTAACATATTTTGACATCATAAAAAATATGATTGATTTAAAGCTACCTTTTTGCTCCTTAAACTAGGTAGCAAAATTTCTAGTTAGAGATCTTTGTATAATTCTCATTTGATCCCCATAATGACCTTGTGATAAAGGTAGATGTCTTCCCTGTGGCATCTTGAACAATCTCTCTAGATTTTGTACTTTGGTCCCTGCCTCTTAGGGCATATGTGGCATCTTACTTCCCAAAGAAATCCTTAGTGTCCAAGAACCCTGGTAGTTTGGGCTTATTATTAGCATTACCATCAGGAAATTATACACACCATGGCAGATGTTGGCATAAGACCCTCCTAGGGATCAGAACCAGGTTAGGTAGAAGAGTCTAAGACACTCTAGCTCTCTGCCTGGGTATGCCTCACACTCTCCCTCTCTCTTCACAACAATGGTGCCCTCTCTCCTATCTCTTTATCTTCATGGACCATGAACCAAGAGGGCTGTAGAGAAAACAGTATCAGCTACCCTCTTAGATGTTCTGATCCTCCCTAACTCTCCAAAAAGATCCAGAGTCAGCTAAGTAGTTCCTGAGCTCTAGCCTCTGAAGGATCTGCCTTTCTTGGGCCATGTGGAGCTAAGCCCACCCACAAGGCAAGAAGTCTGGAAGGGAAGAGTCTCCAACACCCTTCCTCCTCCTGAGGAGCCCAAGCATCCATTCTGTGTCCCTGAAGGACCAGGGTTCAGAAGCCTCATTTGGAGGTCTGCTGAAGTTTTTCCAGTGGAAAAGAAGATGGGGGTGGGATGGGAGGAGAAGGAGGGAAGGATTTGAATAAACTAGCTATCTTCATTCATGTGTAGAATTGTCAGGCATTTGTGGAAGACAGATTAAACTGTTCTACTTGGCCCCAGTGGACAAAACTAAGCACAATGGAGGATACTAAAGGAAGCTTTTTTTTGATGCTTCTTCCCATGCCTTTGCAATTACTTTTTATTAAAGTAAATGCAAATTTTTCCCACGGAGATAGTAGGAATCTAAAGAATAATTTGGATTCGGGTCTCCTGGCTCCAATGATCAATATACTCTCCTGCCAGGCTACTTATTTAATACTTAATAAATTATTGCTGGATGAATGAATAAGTGAAGTTGGAGGAAGAATATTTCAACTTGGCATAAGGGAAAACTTCCTAATTGTCATGACTACCTCAAAGTTGAATGGGCTTCCTTGGCAGATAATAGATTCTCCTTCACTGGGTATCTTTAAGCAAAGATTAACTGCTGGGCTATCTGGTAGCAAGATTCTTGGGAGGGCACAGGTTGGATTGGATGGCCTCTGAAGTTCCTCCCAAACTTCTGAGATTCTGAGATTCTAATCCTCCCTGAGAACTTTTACTCAAAATCAATTTTCCCTAATTAGCTGGTACTTAGATTTTTTGGATAGCCAGAAGGGTCTCTCACAGTCTGAAAATTGTCATTAGAAGATTGAAGTCTAAGCAATGTTTGAGCTCACTTGGCTATAGGAAAGTCCATTTTCTGCCATAAAACTGCTGAAATAAAAACTGAAATCTACCCTCAGTGAAGGATACCTGTGGTTGAAACTGAAATGAGACCTTCCTGAATACACCCCATGGTTTATAAGAGCAATTTAGTCTGCTAAACACTAGCAACTAGCAGTGACTTGATCAAAATGGGCTAATGAGTAGCACCAGTTCCATAACTAATACCTTTGTATCAAAAGCTAATGAAATTTTTGAGGGGTAGGGCTTAGGCTGCATCATAGATTTAAAGCCAGAGAGGACTCTAGCAATCATCTCTCTGGGCCTCATTTTATAGATAAGAAAACTAAGACTAAGTGAAAGGATAAGCTATTTGTCTAGGACCATACAGGTAATAAGTGAGAATTCAAGTACATTTCCTCTGAGTCCAAATCTATTTGTCTTTCCACTGAATCGAGTAATTTTTTTAAATAAGGTTTGATTTGGTTTTATTTTGGTGAACGTCTGAGTTAGCTTTATTTGTACTATGTATGATTTCACCATGAGACTTTCCATTTTTACAGTAATAGGCTAAAAAGCCCCAAATATTTCAGTCTGCTATTTTAAAAAATTCTTAGTGTTTATTTTCTCTTGTCCTATTGCCCCTCTCCAGAAAAACAATTTTTAAAACTCACAATAAGAGTTCATAGACCAAAAAACAAATCCCAACACTGACCATGTCCAAATATGAATGTCTCATTCTAGACCTTAAGCTCATCCCTGATTTGGCAAGAGATGGGGGACATGGTTAATCTTTAGGCTTCTGGAATAATGGTTTTTTATTGCATTGATCAGAGTACTCAAGTCTTTCCAAGTTGTTTTTCTCCATAATATTACCATCATCTAAAATGAGCAATTACAAGTTGTATTAGATGGTCTCTAATGCCCTTTCTATTCCTGAGATTCTATGATTCTGATTCTGCCTGAGAATTTGTAGTCCAGAATGATTTCCCCTTGTTAGCTAGTCTTCTTCACTGTCCTCTGCACCAGTTCACAGAGTCTTTCCAGTTTCCTGTCAAACCATTAGTTTCATTATTTCTTATGGCATAGTAATTAATGTTCCATTATGTTCATCTATCAAATTTGTTTAACTATTCTCCAGTATGTGGGCACCCTCTTACTGACCAGCTTGAGATTATAATAAAAAGGCTTTCCATTAATATTTTGTATTTAGTATTCTTTTTTCCTCTCTCTTTGATCTCTTTGGGGTAGAGGGCTAGTGATGGTTTAGTTGGGCCAAAGGGAAAATGCATTTTAGTAAATTCTGAGGAATTATTCCAAATTGCTTTCCAAATGACAGACCATATCACAGTTCCACCAGTAATACATTCATTAAAAAGATTTGTACCAAAACATTTACAGCCATGCTCTTTGTGGTGGCAAAAAAAAATGGAAAACGAGGGGGTGTCCATTGATTAGGAAATGGCTTAACAAATTGTGGTGACTGTTGGTGATGGAATACTATTGTGCTGAAAGGAATGATGAACTGGAGAAACTCCATGTGAACTGGAATGACCTCCAGGAATTGATGCAGAGTGAAAGGAGCAGCACCAGGAGAACATTGTACACAGAGACTGAAACAGTGTGGCACAATCGAATGTAATGGACTTCTGTACTAGCAGCAATGTAATGATCCAGGACAATTCTGAAGGACTTATGAGAAAGAACACTATCCACATTCAGAGAAAAACTGTGGGAGCAGAAAAGCAGAAGAAAACCATATGATTGATCACATGGGACAATGGGGATATGATTGGGGGTGTAGACTCTAAACAATCACGAGTGCAAATATTAATAATATAGAAGTAGGTTTTGATCAATGACACATGTAAAACCCAGTGGAATTGTGTGTCACCTACAGGAGGAGGGTGGGAGGAGGGCTAGGCAATGGGGGTTAAGAGACTTGCCCAGGATCACCCAGTTAGGAAGTGTCTCAGGCCAGATTTGAACCTAGGACCTCTCTTCGCTAAACCTGACACTCAATCCACTGAGATACCCAGCAGCACTCAGACTCCATCATTATTATTAATTTAGAAAGGCATGCTAGCTATATACATGTAGATTTCTGGCCCAACATTGAAAAAACTTGGAAACCTCTCCCTTAAGGAAAAAAAGGGCTCTGAGAAGCCCCTCAGAAAGAGTATACATTTTCTCTGAGCTTGTCCTTCAGTCTTTAAACCTCATTCTTTTTCCCCATAGTCCTTCCCTCTCCTATAATACCTCCACCCTCTTCTCGATCTCCAAAGTCTTATGTGAAAACTAGATCCAAAAGGCCCACACCCACTCAGCTGGCCAGACCATGTCCCAAAATCTATTCCTCCCCAACTTCAAGAGGTTGTATTCCTCGACACTGGTGAGCTTCTTGGCCTGTGGCCCATGTGGGCAAGTGGGGGACAATGGTGGAAGAATATTATAATGAATCAGTCAGGAGACCTAGGGGTCCTGAAAAAACATAAGGTATCTAAGAAGGGGAGGGAGAGAGACTCATGGTAACTAAGGGTGTGGAGAGGGAGAAGTGAAGCTGTAATTAAAAAGGATGGAAGATGGGATGGAGAAAGTGGCCCATGTCTTAATCCAAGACTTAGTTCTTGGCAAGCCACTGCCTGGTCTATTATATCAACTCTGGTATTTCCAATAGGGAGGAGGGGATAGAGGGGATGGAAGAGAAGGAAAAACAAACTGAGTTAGAGCTGAAGGCTCAGAATTCCCCCATGGTCCTAGAGAAGAATGATTTACTTCTCACTCCCAATTCAGAAATCCCTGAGAAGGAGGAGATCTTGATGATTCCTTGGGGCCTGAGCTATTGCAGAGCAGAAGTCCACAGGAGAGGGTTGCTCTGGAGTCTCTCCTGGAGATCTGACACACATTTAGGAGACCTGAAGTGGTTTCTTGATTCCTCTTCATTCCCTCCCCACCCCTGCTCCTCTTGACAGTGCTGAGGCTGGATGTTGGCGGGTGCTGAGGCTGGATGTTGGCGGGTGCAGAGGAAGGCAGTCCGGGTTTCTTGGCAGCAAGGATCTTTGGTGGTGACCCCTAAGTGGATTCAGCATTTTCTCCCAGCCAACTGGCCCTGCCCTCTTAAGATACTTCACTCCAATGTTTTCACTGCCCTATTTCCAATTTCTCTCTCTCTCTCTCTCTCTCTCTCTCTCTCTCTCTCTCTCTCTCTCTCTCTCTCTCTCTCTCTCTCTCTCTCCCTCTCCCTCTCTCTGTCTCTGTCTCTCTGTCTGTCTCTGTCCCTCTCTCTGTCTGTCTCTGTCTCTCTCTTTCTCTCTCTCTCCCTCTCTCTGTCTCTGTCTCTCTGTCTGTCTCTGTCCCTCTCTCTGTCTCTGTCTCTGTCCCTCTGTCTGTCTGTCTGTCTGTCTGTCTGTCTCTGTCTGTCTATCTGTCTGTCTCTGTCTCTCTGTCTCTCTTTCTCTGTCTCTGTCTCTCTCTCTCTCTATCTCTGTCTCTGTCTCTCTCTGTCTCTCTGTCTCTCTCTGTCTCTCTTTGTCTCTCTGTCTCTCTGTCTCTCTCTCTGTCTCTCTCTCTCTGTGTCTCTCTCTCTGTGTCTGTCTCTCTCTCTCTCTCTCTCTCTCTCTCTCTCTCTCTCTCTCTCTCTCTCTCTCTCTCTCTCTCTCCCCCCCCCTTTGTCTCCCTGTTGGTCTTTCTGTGTTTCTTTCTCTCTGTCTCTCTCTCTGTCTCTCTCTCTCTCTCTGTTTTGCTCTCTGTCTCTCTGATTCTCTCTCTCACTGTCTCTGTCTGTCTGACGTTCTCTGTCTCTGTTTCTCTGCCTCTGCCTCCCTCCCTCCCTGTCTCTCTATCTCTGTCTGTCTCTCTGTATTTCTTTCTCTCTGTCTCTCTTTCTGTCTCTCTATCTGTCTCTGTTTTGCTCTCTGTCTCTCTCTGTCTCTGTCTCTGTCTTTCTCCCTCTCTTTGTCTTTCTTCCTTCTTTTTTTTCTATTCAGCACAATTCTAGTCCTAAATGAGTCTTAATCTCTATCTACCAAGTCATGGAAGGGTTGGATCTCCATTAGTTATCAGGAGCTTCTTATGTTTGGCCTTTGTTTCTGTTTTCCTTTTTTTATAACCAGACCTGTGATTTCATTGGCATTGAAAGTCCAAAGTGAGAAATTCTCCCAGTCCTCTCTCTGCAGTGATAATCTAGGGTTACCTAAGGACACCGAGAGATTTGAGTTTTGATGATTTATTGGCTCATACTAATAGCCTGACCCTGGATACCTAAAGAGTTCGAATCACATTCATTAATTATGCCATAGGATCATGGATTTTAAGGTCACTTAGTGAAGTCCATGCCTCTTGTTTTAAAGATAAAGAAACTGCAGCTCACAGAAATAGTGACAGATCTGGGGTTCAAGTCCAAGTTCTATCTCCAAACCAGAGCCTGAGGTTACACAACATGTATGTGTCAGAGGTGGGATTTGAACTCAAGTCTTCCATGATGCACTCATACTCATCAATTTTGTACATATTGTTCTTGCTCAGTCAACTTCTCTGTGACCTCATTTGGGGTTTTCTTTGCGAAAATACTGGAGTGGTTTGCCATTTCCTTTTCCAGTTCATTTTATAGATAAGAAAACTGAGGAAAATAGGGTGGGGTAACTTGTCCAAGGAAAACACAGATAGTGAGTATCTGAGGCTGAATTTGAACTCAGGAAGAGGAGTCTTTCTGATTCCAGGTCTCATGTCCTGTGTACTTTGGTGCCCCACTAGCTGCCTCATGTTAAAGCACAGCATTTGGGCCTTTGAGAATGTCACAAATCACTAAGAAATCATCCTTCTTATTGACTCCCCAAGATGATCCTCCCATTGATGGCTCTTGGCTTCCCAACAACTTGCCCTTTAGGTCTTGATGGTCCCTAGGTCTAACATGTAGAACTATAAAGGAGGCTTCAGCAGAAAAGAGGAGAAAAGGACAAGAGCTAGATTCAGCTCTTTGATCACAATCATTCTTGCAGCTGACCACTCAGGGTCACTGGCCGAGAACCCCAGAGCTCAGATGGCCCACATCCCTGATCATCCAAGACCACTCTGTTGGCCCAATGTTCTCTGATTAATTGCTGGCCTCAGCAGCAGCTAATTCTCTCTTGTTGGATAGAACTTGATCGTCCTTCACTCTTCTCGAATGCATGGTTTTTCTTTCTAACTAGATTGTAAGACTTTTGAGAACAAATATCACTTCTTAGACAGGGCTATGTCTTGTGCCTCATCTGGACAAAGTGTTCAGCAAAGGCTGGGGAAGAATAATATTCATAGATGCACTCTTTGTGGTGGAAAAAAATTGGAAAATGAGGGGATGCCCTTCAATTGGGGAATGGCTGAACAAATTGTGGTATATGTTGGTGATGGAATACTATTGTGCTCAAAGGAATAATAAAGTGGAGGAATTCCATGGAGACTGGAATGACCTCCAGGAAGTGATGCAGAGCGAGAGGAGCAGAACCAGGAGAACATTGTACACAGAGACTGATACACTTTGGTACAATCGAATGTAATGGACTTCTCTACCTACAACAATGCAATGACCCAGAACAATTCTGAGGTACTTATGAGAAAGATGCTATCCACATCCAGAGAAAGAACTGTGGGAGGAGAAGTCCAGAAGAAAAATATATGATTGATCACATGGGTCAATGGGAATCTGATTGGGGATGTAGACTCTAAATGATCAGCCTGGTGCAAATATCAATAATATGGAAATAGTTTTTGATCCATGATGCATGTAAAACCCAGTAGAACTGCTTGTTAGCTACAGGAGGGGGGTGGGAGGAAGGGAGGGAAAGAACATGAATCTTGTAACCATGAAAAAATATTCTAAGCTAATTAATTAAATAAAAAAGAAAGAAAATGAAATAAAATTAAAAAAAACAATAAATCTGGAGACAAAAAAAAAATCCTGAGTTTAAAACCCAGCTCTGTCACCTACTTTTCTGGCTTGGTTTTTTCTGCTTTAAAACAAGGGGCATGGACTTCCCTACATGACCTTAAGATCCCTTCAAGCTCTCAAACCATGACCCTGTGGCACAATTATTGACATGATTTTCATATATTCAAGCCTCCAATCCAGAGCCAGGCAAGGCCATTATTAGTATTATCCAATAAATCAACAAACATTTATTAAGTGCCTACTATGTGCATTGCACTCGTATTGTTAATAATTGTCAGGGGGATTCTGGTCAGTGTTGAACTACATTACCCGAGACATGCTTTTAAGCTTAATCTGCAGTCACATTTTCTCTATCACTCTCTTAAGTCAACAACTAACAGAACAATAAGTCAAGCCCTGGTCTGTAGCACTCACAGATTCCCAAGGTATAAACACTCACAGCAGCATGCCTAAGAGGAGAGCTGACATTTATAGGGTGCTTTAAAGGTTTGCAAAGTGCTGGATTTAACTCATTTAATTCCCACAACAGCTCCTGAGATTGGTATTGCCATTGGACTTCCATGTCTCTGGAAGGCAGAGTGAGGTTGATGACTTTGTGCAATTCTGCCTCACTTAAAGCCAATTCCACAAAAGCCAAGACACCACCCATGACATCATGAGCCCTCTTCCAAAAGGAAGGACAAACAACAACAATTATCATCCCCATTTTAGAGATGTGGAAACTGAGGCTCAGTGAGTTTGTGACTTGTCCACAGCCAAGTGCTAGTAAGAATCAGAAGAAAGATTTGACTGTAAATCTCTTCCCACTCCAAGCCCCACACTCTTTCCACTAAACCGCATTGCTGACTCCAGAAAATAAGTATTTGGTATATAGAAGATTAAATACTTAAACTATCTTTGAAAACAATATTGATGAGCCCAGGCCATGAGGGAATGAACCAAGAACCCAGGAAAGTAGATGGACAGGAAATAGGTAAAGATTAAGCTGTGCCTCCCTTCAGATTTCCATGTTGGGGTAGCAGCCAGGCCTCAGACCTGAAATGTCTGTCTCTCCTCAGTGGAAATCAGGCTCCAGCACTGAGCCTGGATATGATCAGATCTCTGCTTGGGTCACATGCTCTACATTCCACCCATTTCCCCCAGCACCTGCCCTGTGACCACTTCTGTCTCTGATTATGTAGTTTCCAACCAAAGCAACCCCACACTGCAAACACACTGGCCCTGGCGATGACTCAGGGCAGCAGGAGACGTTGGCCTCTGGCCTGCCGTCTATCATCCACGGGGTCAGGCAAAAACTGGGCCTCACCCAGATGTGGGAAGAGACAAAACAGGCTGATCTCTTAGCCAGCCAGGAAGAGTGGGAGAGGGAGAAGAAAAGAAGAAGGGAGATAGATGGAAAGAAAAGAAAAGGAAGGGAAGGGAAAGGAGAAGAAAAGTCAGAAGAGGGGAGATGAGAGGAGAAAAGAAAGGAGATGAAAGAGAAGGGAAACCAGGGAAAAGGTAAGAAGAAAAGGGGAGAGGAAGGAAGGAAGGAAGGAAGGAAGGAAGGAAGGAAGGAAGGAAGGAAGGAAGGAAGGAAGGAAGGAAGGAAGGAAGGAAGGAAGGAAGGAAGAAGAGAGAGAAAGAAAGAGAAAGAGAGACAGGGAGGAAAGGAAAGGAAAGGAAAGGAAAGGAAAGGAAAGGAAAGGAAAGGAAAGGAAAGGAAAGGAAAGGAAAGGAAAGGAAAGGAAAGGAAAGGAAAGGAAAGGAAAGGAAAGGAAAGGAAAGGAAAGGAAAGGAAAGGAAAGGAAAGGAAAGGAAAGGAAAGGAAAGGAAAGGAAAGGAAAGGAAAGGAAAGGAAAGGAAAGGAAAGGAAAGGAAAGGAAAGAAAGGAAAGGAAAGGAAAGGAAAGGAAAGGAAAGGAAAGGGAAAAAAATGATTAAGGGCTTCTTATGCACCAGCCACTATATTAAATACTAGAGATAAAAATAACAAACACAGGGCAGTCACTGCCTTCAAGAATCTTATAATCTAATAGGGAAAGAAAACTCATAAAGGGGACCACATGTGAAAAACTGAGTGGATAGAGCTCTGACCTTTATAAAGTGAAAGCTCATTAAATCAGAGCCCAAGAAGGTCTCAGGGCAGAGAATCTCAATTCTGTCCATAGAAGAAGATCAGAGCATAGGCAGCATGACCTAGAAATGGCTAGAAGGAAAACATGGCTCCCTGACCTTGGGAAACTCCTGCCCTGGTGTGAGGAGAGAAGTCCTCACCCTTAGGAGGTTCGAGTCTGATGAGAGGACACAGTCTTGTCCTTGTGGAGCCCATAATCAATGCCTAAGAAACACACCAGTAAGCACACATGCACATACATACTAACACTCAATGGCAAGATGCTGGGATGGAGTAGGAAGCCCTCATCAAAGAGAGATTTTTAAAAACCTTTACCTTTTGTCTTAGTATTATTATAAGACAGAAGAGAGGTAAGAGCTAGGTAATCAGGATTAAGTGACTTGTCCAAGGTCATACAGCTAGGAAGCATCTGAGACCAGATTTGAACCCAAGATCTCTCATCTCCAGATATAACTCTATACACTAAGCCACCAAGCGGCCCCAGAGAGATGGTTTTTGAAGAGAGGATGGGTTGGTGGAATATAGATATCCCCGATTCCCTGATTTTAGAGCCCATAGAACTAAGGTTTGAATCCTTATTCAGCTCCTTATATTATCTGTGTGACCTTGGACAAATCACTTATCTTTCTGGGTGGGTCTTAATTTCCTCAGTTATAAAATAAGGGGAAGATTGATCCCTTCAGCTCTAAATCAATTCAATTTTAACAAGTTTTTCTGAGTCACCTCCCATGTGCTAAGCACTATCCTAGACTTGAGGAAACAAAAATTTAAAACAGCCTGCCTTCAAGGGGATTACCTTCAATCAGGGGGGTTATGATATGTCCATAAGTTCAAGCATAATTGGGGCACAGGAAAGGTCCAACAGGTTTTAGGAATTTTTGAGAAAAGACAGAATACTTTGCAGGGAGATAAGGGCTTCCTGGATGGAGTGATACTGGACCTGAGCTGGGAAGAGAAAGATTCTTCGAGGCAGAGAACTCAAATTCAGAGGCAGCCTATGTGAAGGGATGAAGGCAGGAAATGGGTTGTATTTATTGATCAACTCATGGTCAGATTCAGATTTGGCTGGAACTCAAAGTGAGTGACCGAGAAACCTGTGGAATAAAGCTGGGCAATTAAGTGGGAGTCAGATGAAGCCAGCTTTAAGTCAGGAAGACTCATATTGCCTGAAAGTGAGAGGGAGTCATTGAACTTGAGAAGTCAAGGTTTTTGAGAGCCTGAAATGCCCTAAATGTAGGCTCTGGTGAAGGAGAAGGGAGAGAGTACAAGAGAGATATACTAAAAATGCCAACAAGTAAAATCCCAGAAGATTAGCTGATTGGAATAGAAAATCTGAGTGTTTTGGGAGGGTTGCCATTTGGGTGGGCAGGGAGCGAGCCCCATAAGCCCATAAGCAGAAGGCCATTTCAACAAAAGAAGGGATATTGGGAAATGCTTGTTATTACTGGCCCTTAGCCAAGTTTCCAGGGGTTCCAACCATAGCCACTGCCCCAGGAAAGCCACAGCGGCATATCTGACAAAGTGAGGCGAACCCTGAGTCTGTCTTCACTCTGGAGGAATTCCATCATGCAGAAGGGAGAGAAGACATGGGCAAAAGAGGAGAACCCTGGAGTCCAGGTCTGTCACTTACTAGCTCTAGGTTTGGGGGCAAGTCACTTGATACCTCTCTAAGTCTCATATGTAAAATAAGGGACTTGGAGCTCAAACAACATCTTCCCTCCAGTTCTACTATTTTTAAGTCCTGGTGTTTGGTTTTAGGTTTGGGTTCAAGAAATCCATTTCTCAAGCACAGAACTTCTGTAGAGGTGGGGGTGGAGCAAGACCCATTGGAGAAAAGTTCCAATGGAAAAACAAAACAAAACAAAACAAAACCTAGACAGGTTCATGGATTATAAGACAAAGAGGAGGTTGGATTTGAGTTATCTTCAAGTTTTTAAAGACCTATCATGATAAGAATTATATTGCTTGAGAGGAAAGATGTAAGATCAATAGAAGAAGCTGTGAAGACAAAAGTTAGCCTTGAAATAAGGAGAACAATCTTCCTAAATATTTTAGGTGTCCAGAAGTAGAATGGTTCAATTTGGGAAATAGAAAGGGTGCCTTTCACTAATGGTCTTCCAGAGAAGTCTGGGTGATTGCTATGGAGAGGATCATTGTTCAGGGATTGGATAAGACTAAATAACCTCTTTGGTCCATCCCTTCCAACCCTGAGAAAAATATAGGGAAGAAATGGAGAGAGACACAGAGAAACAGAGAGAGAAAGGAGGCGGGGGAGAGAGAGAGAAGGAAGGGGAGAGAGAGAGAGGGAGAGAGAGAGAGGAGAAAAGAGAGAGAGAAACAGAGACAGCTAGATAGAGACAGAGACAGTGAGAGATAGATGGAGAGAGAGAGACAAAAAAAGAAAGACAAAGAGAGAGGATATGGCCATGTTTTTGGCACCAAAAGGAATTTCCCTAATGGCCAATGGAATGAGAATAGTTTGTCGTCTTTTTCTATCTACCCTTCCCAATTAGAAGCTCAAGGAAAGAACAAATAAGACAACTATGCAGTCATTTCATGGAATGCCCAAATTGAGAATGCAACCCAGTAAGAACAGTGGGCTGGAACCATGGGATTGCAAAAATAACTCTTGGACCTGGATTCTCCTAAGGCTTGCCCCACTTTGCCTGACTGCTTTAGGGAAATGTGTCAATGACTATGACAGCAGCTGACAAGGGGTTGGAGTGGTCTGGGTAGAGTCCACAAAGTTGAGATTTAGCTAGCTCTGAATCTCCCTAGATGTTGGGTGTGTTCCCCTTGCCTTGGGGGGGCAGTGCATGGAGGGGTGAAGATTTCCAGCTGTGTCCCTGTTGGATGGCTCTGGACAGGAAAACCAAGCACTCCACTGGAGTAAGCTTGAGTTCAGGGGCTGGTGTGGGGAGCTGACCTCATCTTTCTCCCTCCAGGGGAGTCGGGCATGGTTCTGGGCATTCCAGGGACAGCCTGCACTTTGGACTCATCTCAGAGGCAGAAGGAGGAGTCATGGGGGCCTACCAGCCTCTGGAAACTTGGCTAGTAGGATGGCATTGCTTGTTCCCTTGAACAAGAGTCGAATTCACCTCTGGTGGCAGAGAAATGAGGTTTAGGAGTACAAGTCAACTTTGGCCAATAGCCCTGAGATAACATCCTTCCTCCAGTTTTCAGGAGTGATTCTGCCTTTGAGTTTTCCAGTGTGTACATGTCAGATCCATAATATACTTTAAAAAAAACAAAACCTTTTTCTGTCTTAGTAGCAACTTTAAAACAGAAAGGCAAGGTCTAGGCAAACAGAATAAAGTGACTTGTCCAGGGTCACACAGCTAGGAAGTATCTGAGACCAAATTTGAACCTGGATCCTCCCAACTCCAGGCCTGGCACTGTGCCACCTCACTGCTCCCGTAATATATTTTTTTGTACCTCAAGGTTTTTGCCTGGAGGGCAATCCATACTTGGCGGAATTCAGATTTATAGCTAGAGACAAAAAAATGGCAGAGGTAATTTTGGGGGTTACCTAGGTCATGTCAGGCATCCTCCTGAGACCTTACAGAAATTCATGATAAAAGTGTTTAAGTATTCCCTCCACCCAAACAGGTTGTAACTTCTCTATAATTTCATAGGATCATGGATTTAGAGATGTAAGTTTCCCCAGAGGCCATTGAGTCCAACCCATTCGTTTTATAGAAGAAGATCTGAGGACCAGAGAGAAACTTACCTAAAGTCACCTAGGAAACACTAATTAGCAGATCCAGAATTTGATTCCAGGACCCCTGATTCCTAAATCTGACTTCTTTACCATCCTTTTCTTGCTAATATTTAGTCTTTTAAAAAGTTTCCTGAGACACAGCAAGATTACACGACTTGCCCCATGATTAGACAGCTGCCAAATATAAAAGGTAGAGTCTGAATCTATGTCTCCCTGATTCTAACTAGTAAGTCTTTCTGCCTCTTTTAAGGTCTAAATGCTTGGTTCCCAAGGGGATAATTGTCCAGCTTCCAAAAAACTTGAGTCTAGTTTCCCTTTCTTCTCTTTTCACTTCCCTGTTGTTAGTAAGTAGTATCCAACCCATTTGGGGGTTTCTTGGCAAAGATATTGAAGTGCTTCCCCATTTCCTTCTCCAGCTCATTTTATAGCTGAGGGAATGCAAACAAGGTTAAGTGACTTGCCCAGGGTCATATAGCTAATAAATATGGGATGTCACATTTGAACTCAGTTCTTCCTGAATCTAGGCTCAGCATTCTACCTACTGCACCACTTAGCTGCCAGGTCCCTATGTTTCCTATTAATTCTTCTTCTAAAGGGCATATGGGAGTGGGGCTGAGATTCAAAGAATCCTAGATTAGGGTAAGAATTTGGTGTCAGAATTTTGACTTGCACTCAGAGGATCTCCTGATTCCTGGTCTATGGTGAATCCTTTCCTGGATTGCAGTCTACCCACTTCCCACCACACCTCCCTTCTACCCTCTCACTGCCCAGAGTTAAAGTCTAAAGTTAAAATGGCCAAGATGAAGTTTGGAGATTACTTTTGGATCTAAAAGGGTCCAGCTCCCTCTGAGCCCCCTGGGGCAGACATTAAAGAGAGAGATCTGCCTAGCAATTTCCTCTAGGAAATACATCCCCAGATCTATGAGTATTGAGGGCAAAGGTTATCACATCAGAGAGGAGGTAGCAATAGAGTGGAGCTAGAGACAGAGAGAAAAAGAAACAAAGAAAAAGAAGGAAGGAAGGAGGAAAGGAAGGAAGGAAGGAAGGAAGGAAGGAAGGAAGGAAGGAAGGAAGGAAGGAAGGAAGGAAGGAAGGAAGGAAGGAAGGAAGGAAGGAAGGAAGGAAGGAAGGAAGGAAGGAAGGAAGGAAGGAAGGGAGGGAGGGAGGGAGGGAAGGGAGAGAGGGAGGGAGGGAGGAAGGGAGGGAGGAAGGGAGGAAGGAAGGAAAGAAGGAAGGAAGGAAGGAAGGAAGGAAGGAAGGAAGGAAGGAAGGAAGGAAGGAAGGAAGGAAGGAAGGAAGGAAGGAAGGAAGGAAGGAAGGAAGGAAGGAAGGGAGGGAGGGAGGGAGGGAGGGAGGGAGGGAGGGAGGAAGGAAAGGGAAAAGAGAAAGAGAAAAAGAAAAAGAAAAAGAAAGAAAAAAGGAAGATACCAAGAATGAAAGAAACAGAGAGAAGGGAAGGGAAGGGAAGGGAAGGGAAGGGAAGGGAAGGGAAGGGAAGGGAAGGGAAGGGAAGGGAAGGGAAGGGAAGGGAAGGGAAGGGAAGGGAAGGGAAGGGAAGGGAAGGGAAGGGAAGGGAAGGGAAGGGAAGGGAAGGGAAGATACTGGAATACTGCCTTGGACCATTAAGGGATAGAATGTTAGGCTTGATGTCCAGAAAGCCTGGGTTTTAATTCCCCCTCAGACACTTATCAGCTGTGTGACCACTTAACTTTTTTGGGCTTAGGTTTTCTCCTTTGCAAAATGAGGGGGCTGGGTTAGATGACCTCTGAGGTCCCCTTCAGCTTGGAATGAATGATTGCTTGTTTGCTGCTGAAATAATTGGGTGGAGCCAGAAAGTGTGGAGGACCAGAGGCAGAAGGCAGGGATTCTAGGACATAGCTTAAATGGTGGAGATCATCTTGAGAGCTGGTAGGAAAGGATTATAACTTTGGGAACTAAAAGGAAGCCTAACATCATCATCCAGTCTTGTCTCTTCATTTTACAAAGAAAGATATTGAGATGTAAAAAGGGAAATGACTTTCCCAAGATCACACAAGCAATAGGAAGCAAAACAGGACTTCAGAACCTGGTCCTCTTACTTTTCAAACCTGGTGATCTTTCCAATAAATCACACTGAGAAGATCCATTGGCGTTTAAATGGCCCAATGTATGAAGTTGCTCAGAGGACCTGAGTTCAAATCTCAGCTGAGCACAGTGCTCAGTTTGCGACATAGTAAGTGCTTAATAAATGTCTTTTTCATTCAATTAATCACTTAGCCCTGCCACTTGCTACCTATGTGCAACCTGCAGCCAATATTCTTTTTCCTTCTCGGTACAACGAAGGAATTGATCTACATGTCCCCAGAGGTCCTTCCCAACTCTAAATTATGATCCTATGATACCTTCTGCCTTATAAACCCAAGGCTCTTTGAACAACAGGGTACAGGCTAAGGCCCCTCTACAAAGAGAAGAGTGCGTGAAAAGGAAGCCTCTCAGGCTCGAAAACAGCTCGAAGGGGTAAATGCCCCCCTTCTGGCTTTGGATTCCCAGTTGTCCTTGGGAATCCCCTTGGCTAGGAGAGAGCTGAACCAGAGATTCTTCCCCTTTCTTCCTGCACTCCCAAGGTCGCTACCCTGTCCTTCCTCTTCCCTGGGACTGCTTGCTTGTTTCTTCACCAGAGAAAGGTGCCCCCCCCACCCCTTGGCTTGAAGAGCAGAGAGCAAGGGCCAGGCGCCTCGGGGGCCAGCCGCATAGCTGAAACCCGACGGGCAATAGGGCCCAGAGGCGGAGCCCCCAAACGGAGCAGGCTGCTCTGAAACTTCCAAACTTTTCACAGCTTGTTGCTTATTCATTCAGAGTGGGAAAGAGCCAGCCCGGCTGGCCCCAGACCCACGGAGAGAGAGAAAGAGGGAGGAGGGAAGGAGGGAGGAGGCAGCTGGCCAGTCCCCCCCCCCTCCGCCCCCATTCCGCACGGGAGCCATGTAAAGCCCCTCCCGGCGGTGGTCCTGGCCTTGGGGCCAGATCTGCAGGGAGTGGCTCCACCTCCAGCCCCTGAGTCCTGTCCTGCTGCCTTGCCCCAGACGGAGCCCCCGGGCCCGGCCAGCCTCGCCTCGGTGCCTCTCTTCCTGCTGCCCGCTGCTGCCTCTCGGCTCCTCGCCTAGCCTCGCCTGGTCTCACCATGCTGCTGGCCCGGGAACCCTCCCGTTCGGGACTGGCCCGGGATGGGCAGCGCTAGGAGCCCCGGCCGGAAAGGAGCTGCCCACAACGCCTCGGGGAAGGGAGGGCCAGACACGTCGGGAGGTGGGGGCCTTGGGAGAAGGGGCGTCGCTGCCGTTCGTGGCCCACGCCGCTAGGCCAGTCCCCGGGGAGGCAGGCAGGAGACGGACGCCGCAGAGACCATGGCCCGAGTCTCCTGGGAGTTCTGGGCGCTCTTGGGCTGCGGGCTCTTCCTAGTGACCCGCGGGCAGCAGCTGCAACAGCAGCAGAGCTCGGACGCCAGCCCCTGGAGACAGATGATCCAGTGGGAGAACAACGGACGGGTGTACAGCCTCCTGAACTCGGGCTCAGAGTATCTGCCTGCGGGCGCCGCGCTCCCCGACGGCAGCAGTTCCCAGGTGCTCCTGGCCGGGGCCCAGCAGACCACCGGCCGCAGGAGCCCCGGCCGCCCCATCCGCAGGCAGGCCCCCTCACTGCCCGTGAGGGCCGGCTCGGATACCATTCGAGGGCAGGCCAGGCACCCGTTCGGCTTCGGCCAGGTGCCAGACAACTGGAGGGAAGTGGCCGTCGGGGACGGCACTGGGATGGCCAGGGCCCGCACCTCGGTTTCCCGGCAACGCCAGGCGAGCTCCGCCTCCTCCTCCGTCTCATCAGCCTCAGCCTCAGCCTCTGCCTCAGCCTCCGCCTTCGCTCAGACCACCTACCGGCAGCCATCTTACCAGCAGCAGTACCCCTACCCCCAACCCCCCTTTGTCAGTCAGTATGAGACTTACGAGCAGTCCCCCCGGGCCTACGATGAGAGCTACGTGTATTACCGGAGCGCAGGAGGTGGTCCTGGGGCCGGGGCCGCCGCAGTGGCCTCGGCTGGGGTCATCTACCCCTTCCAGCCCCGGCTGAGGTATGAGGAGTACGGGGAGGAGCAGGCCCCGTATCAGCCTCAGGGCTTCTATCCAGCCCAGGAGATGCCCCTCATGCCAATGCCCCAGCCCCAGCCCCAGCCCCAGCCTCAGCCCCAACCCCAGCCTTCCGATGGGTTGGACCGGAGGTATTCCCACAGTCTGTACCACGAGGGAACCACGAACTTTGATCAAGCTTACCAGGACACTTACAACGCGGTCCCAGGCCAGGTGGTGCCAGGCCAAGTGGCTGCTGCTCCCGACACCCCACAGGTGAACGGGGGCTCCTCCCCAGGCTTGGGTCCAGGCTATGTGACCGATCCCCGCCTGGGCTGGCAGTCACCGTATGCCAATGTGCCCCCAGAAACTTACATTCCGCCTAGAGTGGTAGAGCCTCAGCCACCATTCCGGGTCCTGGAACCCTACGGCAGTGCCCCAAGGCCGGAACCCTACCTGCCCATCAGAAGCTCCGAAGCTCCCCCATTAAATGGGGACAGACAGGGCGCCCAGCAAGGCCGGGTCAGCGTGGGCAGCGTGTATAGGCCCAACCAGAATGGACGAGGTGAGTACTGGGCACCCCCAGAAGAGATCCCAATCCAAATGGATGGCCCGGGAGATCCCTTAATGCAGTGCGTGATACTAACAAGAACGCAGGTCCGGAGAGGTGGGGATACTTGGGCAAGTTCACAAACCTTAGTTTCCTCACCTGTAAAATGGGGATATCATTTGCCTTCCCTACTTCATAGGGTTGCCCTATCAAACTCCATAGTCCATGATAAGTGTAAGTTATCATTTGCCAGTCATAACCCTCTGGAGTATTTATGGGTGCCAGACCAGTAGCTGGGGAGACTGATCAACCTGAAACCTTCCTGACCCCAAGGGGAAACAATACAGAAATACACAGAATATATCTACACACACATGTTTGTGTGTGTAGACATATAAGTACATAGAGGCAAATACTGTATTGTGTGCATAGAAGGTAATTTGGATGGGGGAAGGTGATACACCTCTCCCAGCCCCAATCCCTCCCTTTTGGTCATTTTTAATACATGGTATCCCCTTGTGAACTCTTTTGTGATCCACTCCAAGACATGGAAGGGAGAGTGGGAGGAGGCCACCCAAAGAATATGGCTTTTGGATTGAGGGCCTGGGTTCAAATTCTGTCTAGGAAGCTTATTACTTGTGTGACCTGGAACTTGTCACTTGACCTCCTTGGCCTTTGTTTGCAAAATGAGGAAAGAGTTGGACCAGATCCACCTTCAACCCCCTCCTCCTCCTGCCCCAGAATAAAGCTTGGTAGAAGAGGCAAAGAAAGGTGCAAGATCATCTTGATTACACACTCAGACACACACAGATACCGGAAGCTTTTCAAGAAATGAGAGCTCACCTTTCAGGAAACAGGGCTGTTGCATTAAATCAGCAAACATTCATTAGACTCTTACTATTATTCTCTGAACCTCAGTTTCCTTATGTGTAAGCAGGGTTGATACAATCCCTTCTAGTGCTAATGATTCTTTGTACTAGGTGCTGTGCTAGACACAGGGGTGGGGGGGGGGTGAGGCTGGGGGAACAACTACAAAACAAGCTATCACTTGTTCTCAAGGAACTGACATTATATTTGGGTGCTAGGTTGGGGGTGAACACATACTTAGATAAGATAATACAGACTATAGAAGAAATGATTTTGGAAATGGAAAGCAAAGGGACCTCAGGAAGGGGCTTATGTAGGAAGTAGTTCCTCAATAGATCCTTGAAGAGAACAAGGGATTCCAAGAGGAAAAGAAGGTTCTATTTGCACTCGAGTGAGACTAGGAGCAAGATAGACAGCTAGTCCCTTATGTAAGTCTTCCATTGCCCATCTTTCACTTCACTCCCATCAAGCACTACAGCTTTGGCCATTGCTCCTAAGGGCGTTGGAGCTGCTCATCCTGATCCAGCCAGAACCCTTTTGCAGCCCCATGGCTTTCAAAGTAATTGGTCAGTGCCTTTAACCATTATACACAAGCCTCTTCTCTACCCACTCATCCAATCCAATTGAATATGGTTGTCATGGAAACAGCTAGGCTGATGAGTCTCCTAGGTAACAGCAGACCTTGCTAAGCCTCAAGGTCTCCCTTGGAAGGCAGATCCCTGAGGGATTTGTCTTGTAAACTCCTGTTTCTATGTAATTTTAACTAACCAAATCTGTCACCCTAGTTTCTGCTTCATTCTAATTTATAATCAGAATAAGGCTGTTTCCCTGGAATTCAAGCCACTTTATGCCTCACTGTGGAGGCTAGAAGGGCTGTCATCAACACTGGTCACCTGCTTTCTGAAGCAAGGAGCACCTCACTTTATACAGCAAAAGGCAGCTTTTGTTCCTTGAAGTCAGCTGTAAATCAGATTATATATATTGTTTCAAAAGCATGGGAGGAGTTCAAGAGATGAACCATGTGGTTACTCTTTCTGTAAAGTGAAGAATTTAAAGTATATAATTCTACTTCCTTTTTTTTACTAATTCTTTTGTTTGGTCAATTTAGAGACTTCTGTATTAGGTTTTCTTCTAATTATAATAGAAGTTTATTAATATCTTTTATTTTTATCACCCATATATCCCAATATAGCCTTCCCTCCTCCACCTTCCAGAGAATCATCCTTAATAACAAAGAATAAAAAGTGGGGAGGAGAGTTCAGCAAAATGAGCCAACACGTTTAAAAAAAAAAACAGCTTACATTGTAGGTAGTATTCCATACCTATAGTCCCCCACCTTGCAAAGAAAAGGCAGCAGGAGAGAGATGCCTTCTCCGATATCTTCTTTGGGGCCAAGTTTGATCATGATTATTTCACAGCATTCAATTTCAATCATTTTGTTCTGAAGAGAACTTGTGTATTTACAATTATTATGCATATTCTTTTCCTGGTTCTGCTTCCTTCATTTTACATCAGTTCATATGAGTCCTCCATGCTTTTCTAGAGTCATCATTTCTTACTATGCAGTAATATTTCATTATATGCATGTACTACAACTTGTTTAGTCCTGTCCCATTTGGGGAGGATCTACTTCATTTCCAGATGGTTTTTGTTTTTCTACTACTACAAACACCGTGCTGCGGATCTGGGGCTGTTTTTTTCATTAGTGACCTCCTTGGTACATATGCCTAACAATGAGATCTCTGGGTCAAAGGATTTGCACATTTTAACCACGTTTTTTGCTTAATTCCAAATTGCTTTCCAGAATGCTTGGACAGATTTGCCATTTAGACATTAGTGTGCCTATGTGAGTTTTTCTTAAAATGAGTCTCACCTGTATGTCAGGTTTTTCTAAAAAATGCTAACCTATGATCAAACAATAATAATAATATTTGACATTTATATATTGTTTTAAAACTTGCAGAATGCTTAACATTTTATAACATTTGATCCCTGTAAGGCAGTTGTTAATATAATTTTATTATTAAAATTATTCATGTTATGCTATTATTATCCCCAGAAAAGGAGATAGGAACTGAACAAGATTAAGTAGCTTCTTCAGGGTCACAGAGCTAATAAGTATCTGAGGTAGGATTTGAACTCAGGTCATCCTAACTCCAGGACCAGGTCTCTTCACTTTGTAATTCTTCCACTTAATAGCAATGGGTACTTGAACAGATCTCCACTTTAGTTTCTTCTTGTGTAAATGGGGGTGTTGTCTACTTCATAAGGTTGTTGAGTCAAACCAGAGGATGCAAATAAAGTATAATATAAATTCAAGTTAAAATACGTAAAGCCTAAGTGGTGGTATGGCCTGAGGTCTCTATATCTTTGGATGTGAGGGGCATACAGGACATTCTCCAATTTCATAGACTCCTCAGGTGACCCTGCTTCCCCTTTTCTTCTTTTCGCACATGCTTCCCCTCTAGCTATGTGTACAGTTTTGTCCTCAGGTAGTCTGGGAGCCTCCCTGGATTATAGGCTAAAGGACCTCAGGGAACCAGTTTGGGGGTAGAGGATTTAGGACCAGAATGCAGAGCCAACATTGACCTTTTGACTGTCCAAGTTTCAAGCAATCAGTGACAATGGGCATGATACAATGAATGAGGCACTTGAAGATAAGATTTCTCATTTTAGACTGAGTCAAAAGGAAATCTGTTCCTACATACACCAATGTTCCCTCCCCCAGAGTAAGGAGTTAGAGCCCTACAAACTCTTTTCTGCCAACCAATAAAGTCTAAATGTCTTCCCTAACTATCTCCCTCCTTTGTATTCATACCACTTATTGAGTCCTTATCTCATACTGTGGCATGTGTTAGAGCCCTTGTCAGAGAGGTTGTACCTTTGTTTTCTCTTGTATCTTCCCTTGTTGTTCAACCTGTTGGGTTAGGCTCTGTGACCTCATTTGGGGTTTTCTTGGCAGAGATACTGGAGCAGTTTGCTATTCCTTTCTCCAGCTCATTTTATAGATGAGGAAACTGAGGCAAACAAGGTTAAATGACCTCCCCAGGGTCACTCAGCTAGTAAGTGTCTGAGGTCAGATTTGAACTCAGGAAGATGAGTTTTCCTAACTCCAGGGCCAGTGCTCTTTCCATTGCACTATCTAGATTCCTATATCTTCCATATTCCATATATTCCTATATATTCCATAGCCTCTTAGATGTACTAGGCAGCCAGTGAATACCGGAATATGTGAATGAATGAATGAGTATATGAGTGAATAAATAAGTGAATGAGTGAAATGAACAAATTTAAAAGACAGATTTTAAAAGGAGCCTATTAAGTCACAGGCCCATCCATCAGGTTCTTCAGACCAGCCAGATTTTCCTCTGCTTTTGGCCATTTCTCTTGATTATACAATCTGATAGTTTTGGTAGATTGACTTGACCTCTCCATTGGTAGCCTATGAGTCCATTGGCTTGACCTCTCCATTGGTAGCCTATGAGTCCATTGGCTTGACCTCTCCATTAGTAGCCTATGAGTCCATTGGCTTGACCTCTCCATTAGTAGCCTATGAGTCCATTGGCTTGACCTCTCCATTGGTAGCCTAT
Source organism: Monodelphis domestica (assembly GCF_027887165.1). Taxonomy (NCBI): domain Eukaryota; kingdom Metazoa; phylum Chordata; class Mammalia; order Didelphimorphia; family Didelphidae; genus Monodelphis; species Monodelphis domestica. The sequence continues at coordinate 48,200,213 of NC_077227.1, forward strand.
GAGTCCATTGGCTTGACCTCTCCATTAGTAGCCTATGAGTCCATTGACTTGACCTCTCCATGATGAGTGGGGTCTACTTTATTCTTCCTTCAGTGAAAACTTCATTACTAATGTCCTCCACCCCTAGTAAGAAGGAACTCTTGGCTGGCTGCCATCTTGATAATATAGTGGCTCTGTACAGCCTCCTCTATGGACTCAAAACACCCTAGATATCCTTAGCATTTCAAAGAACCAGATCCTTAGAGATTAGTCCAGTTTGCTGGAGAAGGAAACTGAGGCCTTATGTGATTTGGCAGGGGTCACAGGGTGACAGTGACAAAGTCAGGACAAAGAAAGATCTCAAGAACTTTGCCTCCTCTTCCCATTCTTCCCTGTTAGAGGACAGGGTTAGCACCCTTCTCAACACTCACCCCCCTTTCACAGAAGGAGAATTTCAGCTGTAGAACGAGAAGGCAGATTACTTAAGGTCCCACAGACACTGGCAACAAAGACAGGGTCAGAGCTCACCTTTCTTGAATGGAAAAATAAGACATTTTATGCCCAAAACAAAAGAAACAAGCAAAAGGCTCTCCAGAAAGCTCTCTAAGGTCTATCCAGCCTTGGAATATTAGAGCTCTAAAAATCCCATCCCTGTCACCATTTCCCTCTGTCCTGGAAACAGCACCTGGCAGTTCAAGCCCCAGACCTCAGCATAGGTGGGCAGGGCTAATCCCTGCCATACTGTACCTACCATCCCCCCACTCCCCACAATCATCCATGAGGTCTTGTCTTACACCCCTTCCCTGGATGCCCCAGCCTTGATCTGGAGGGGCTGAGTTCCAGGGCTGGATGTCCATTCTTGGGCCTGCCTGCTGGTGGGGCCACTTACCCATGCCTCCTACCTCCACATGTCTCTGATTAGATTTATTTTCCCCTTATGTGCCTGAGTCACCTAGCAACTGCTCAGCCCAGCATTTTTGTCTTGTTCTCCCAGAGGGATGGCTCAGCTCAGTGTGGGCGGTGTGGGGCTTAAGCTGTTTCTCCAGAACTCTTCTCAGCACACCAAAGGTTCCAACTGAAATGAGGGGAGGGAGAGGGAGGCAAATGCCAGAATATCGACCCTCTCCCCATCCTCCAGGAACAGAACGGCCTCTCTAAGCATCACAGATGGAGAGTAGGAAGGGGTCTTGGGACCATCTAGTCTAACCCCTCATTTTAAAGATAAGGAAACTGAGACCCAGAGAAGTGGCAGTTGATTCAAGGTCACCCAGATAATAAGCATCAGAGGTGGGATTTGAACCCACAACCTTTTACTCCAAGAACAAGGGTCTTTGTTCTATATATCACTTCTTCCCCGAAAGGTTCTGAGCGGTTTCTCCTTTCAAAGCAGCTTCCATAGTCAGTGAGATCAAATTTCAGAGACATTTCTAACATCCTCGCCCCCAGGGCTGGCTGGTACCTTTCCTCTGAGAATACTTCCAGGTTCCTCTGTCTATATCTCCGTATTACAGAGTTGTTTGTATATTCTCTCCCCAATTCCAATTCAAATGGGAGCTCCCTAAGGGTGAACACCCAGATTCTGCCATCTTCTGTATCCCAGCACTTAGCACAGTGCCTCACACATAGAAAGTGCTTGTTGACTGACTGAATCTTAACTCCAGGCTAACTCTCAGATCCTCAATTTGCTCTTCTATAAAGTGGGGATAATGCATCGTTTTCTACCTACCTCTCAAGGTTTTTGGAGAGAAACAATTTATAAAGTCTTTAAAGGGTTAGATGAATCTAAGTTGTTATTATTAGCCTGTTTCAGCAAGGGCAATTGCTAGGAACAAGGGGTGAAGACGTAGTGTGGCTGAATGGGAAGGACTTGGCTGGGAAGGTCAGAATCCTGGGGGTCTGGTTTCCATTCAGCCGCTAGATAGTGAGACTTCAAATTGGTCATTTCATGTCTGTGGCCCTCAGTTTCTCCATATGGGACATTTAGATAACATTTGCTACCCTATAGACCTCACTGGGACACTGGATCAAGTGAGATAATAAAAAGGAAAAGTTAAAAGTGGGCACAGTTGGGTAGCTCAGTGGATTAAGAGTCAGGCCTAGAGATGGGAGGTCCTGGGTTCAAATCTGGTCTCAGACACTTCCCAGCTGTGTGACCGTGGGCAAGTCACTTGACCCCCATTGCCTAGCCCTTACCACTCTTCTGCCTTGGAGCCAATACACAGTTATTGATTCTAAGACAGAAGGTAAGGGTTTAAAAAAAGTACTATATAACAATAAAGAACTATCATCATTCATTAACTACCTCTAAGGGTCATTATCCTTATTGATTAATCATCCAGTGACTGTGAGAAAGTGTTTGATCAGTTGACAGTGATGTTTCTATCCTTCAAGGCTCTCCACAATCTGATTTCCAGCTACCTTTCCAATCATCTCATAATACTTCCCCTTCTTATAACCTGTGTTCAAATTCAAATCCACCAACCATTTATAAAGCACCTACTATGTGCAAGGCATCTTGCTGGACTTTAAGAGTGTAAAGACAAAAATGAAAGCAATACTTATTCCAGTTGGGGGAGGCAAAGTGGGCCATGCCTTGGAGAAAGACCAGCATTTAGAAGTCATTTGAAAAAGTCTAGAGAGTGGTCAGGGAAAGATTCTCAGAGGAGATGGTTATACCTGAGCATTTCTCCCAGCCAAACTGGCCACTCTTCATTCCCTCTTCTTGTTCTGCCCCTTGGCTGGCCCCCAGGTCCCATTCCTATGACTCTTCTCTTTTAAGTTAATGCCTGCTCTGATGCCACTTCCTTCATGATTCCCTCTGCAGAAAGGATTCCTTTCTCCAATGTATCAGAGCACTTCCACTGGCTGCCTTCTTTCCACTTAGCTCACATTGTGGTTATTTGTATGTCTGTCCTTTCTGCCCATTAGACTAGTAATATTCTTGAGGGCCAGGTTGATTCCATCTTTTTATCTTCCATGTCAAGCATAGAAAATTGGATGCATGCGAATATAGATTATTTGGGTCAGTATGGAAAAATTTTCTTACACCAACACTTGTGGCCATTGGTGTCTTTTTTAAGCCCTTCCCTTCTGTCTTAGAATCAATTTTGTATATTAGTTCTAAGGAAAAAGAGCAGTAAGGGCTAGGCAATGGGGGTTAAATGACTTGCCCAGGGTCACACAGCTGGGAAATAAGTATCTGAGGTCACATTTGAACCCAGAACCTCCCATCTCTAGGCCTGACTCTCAATTCACTGAGCTGCCCAGATGCCCCTGTTATATGGCACTAGAAAGTATCAGAGGTCAGACTTGAACCCAGGACCTCCCATCTCAAGGCCTAGTTCTCAATCCACTGAGCCACCCAACTGCCTCTCATCTATGTCTTAACAGAGAAATTAAGTACTTTGCTCAGGGTTACAGAGCTATTATGTCTAAGGCCAGGCTTTTCCAATTCTTTTACTCTTTTCCTACCAAACTCCCCATCAAAGTGAGTTTAAAACTGCCTTTTTTCTGTTTAAACCACCTACACCACCCCTCCCCCTTCCTCTTAGAAGACCTGGCTTCAGACTTTACTGAGAAAATTGAAGCCATCTGTCAGCAGCTCCCTCTTCTCCTCACTTCTGTAATTGAAAGTTCTTCAATATCTCATCATCCCATTCTCTTCTCATTGGCTCTAGTCTCAAAGTTCATGTCCATATGTTTGCGTTCATGTGTCCACAGTCAGGGGAATAAATGATCCCTCTCCTTGCCAAAGTCAAACCCTTTCTCCCTGTGCCCACACACCTTCTCCTCCAGGAGCATGGATGGGCCTTTGGTTATCTCCTTCTCTTGTTTTGGTCCATAATCCTTATCTAAGCACTAGCTCCTCCCCTGTCGCTTATAGACATTCCCAGATCTCCCCATTCTTTTTTTTTTTATAACCCTTACCTTCTTCTGTCTTGGAGTCAATACTGTGTATTGGCTTCAAGGCAGAAGAGTGGTAAGGGCTAGGCAATGGGGGTCAAGTGACTTGCCCAGGGTCACACAGCTGGGAAGTGTCTGAGGTCATGTTTGAACCTAGGACCTCCCATCTCTAGGGCTGGCTCTCAATCCACTGAGCTACCCAGCTGCCCCCAATCTCCCCATTCTTAAGAACCTTTGGCCCTGATATCCCCTCAACTGTTCCTTCTCTCTGTCTGCCCTTTAACAGTCCAATGCTGTCAGTATTCTTGGCCTCCATAACTTACCTCCTACTCATATTAGTTCCTTATAATCTGGTTTCCATCTCCACCTTTCAAACAAAACTGCTCCCTCCAAGTTGCCAATGGTCTCCTGACCGCTTGGTCTGATGGCATTTTTCAGGCTTTCTCCTTCTTGACCTCTCTGTAGTTTTTTGGTACCCTTGACCACTCCCTCCTCTGAAACACTCTTTTGCCTGATTTTTGGGACACTTCACTCTCTGGGTTCTTGTCCTAAACTGTGATCATTTCTTCTCATCCCTCTTTGTTTGTAAATCACTGATCCACCTCCTTGGGTGAATGGTAGCCAGAGCTTAGTCCTGGGCTCTCTTCTCTTTGGTCTTTGGTCAGATATCTAATAAGTGGCTTAAAGATCGGAACATCTCCTATGCAAATGATGGCTTAAATTATATATCCAGTCTTCATTGGTCTTCTGAGCCAAAATGGTGTGGTTTCCACACCACCACCAACTAACTGGACATGTCTACCCAGGTATTCCACAGGCAGCTCAAAAGGAACACATCCAAAACTGAACTCACCATCCACCTTTTGTTATTGTTGTGGTGGAGCAATTTTTTTGGCAGTATCCAACTCTTCATGATCCCATTTGGTGTTTCCTTGGCAAAGGTACTGGAGAGGTTTGCCATTTCCTCCTTCAGGTCATTTTACAGATGAGGAAACTGAGGCAAACAGGGTTAAGGTGACTTGCCCAGGGGCACAGAGCAAATATTATATACCTTGCCCTGAAAAAACTCATCTCTTTTCTAGAGTTCCCTATTTCTCTCAAGGACATTCCCACTTTTCTTTTCTCTCCAGTTTGGAACTTCAGTCTTCCTCACCTCTTTACTGTCCTTTGACACTTCTTCCCTTTCTCTCTGTCCAAATAGCTATCAGGTCCTATAGATTCCACCCCCACAGTGCTCTCATATCCATCCCTTTCTATCCACATATACCGCTGCCTCCTATTCATCTTCTTGAGGACCCAGCTTTGGAAGTTACTACATCTCTACTGAATGTCTGCCATGTGGCCATTTCTATGCTAGGCTCAGCGAAAGAGACAGATAACGATGTCAAACATCTTGAAACCAACCAACGACTGGTTGCATGGGATGGCGAAAGGCCCCGATATGCACAGAGATGATAATTGACCCCACAGGAGTATACGGGATCACCCAGAAACCCCTCTGGGTCTCACAGTCTTCATCTCTAAAATAGAGATCCAATAGGTTGGAGAAGGATGGTAGACGAGGCATCTAGCTTCTAAACTACACCCTAGCCTGCCACTTGTCTTTACATGCTCCCAAGTTAAGGAGATTTCCCCCCACATCTTAAAATATTTAAGTAGGTAAAATTTTTACAAATTTTAAATATAAAATTTTAGATTTTCCACATTCTTAGAGAAAACATTGAAAACGTAGAAACCATTCTTAGCTCGCAGGCTCTCAGCCGTTATGGTTTGGTGACCCTTGTGCTAGATTATTCATATGGTTCCTTTCTACTTTAGTAACCTCCAAGTCACAGATTGTTAAAGCTGGAAAAGATGTGCACTGTCTTTTCATCGAGTCCAACTCCCTTGTTTTAAGAGAGGAAAAGAACTAAAACTTTCCAAAGTGAGAAAGATTGCCAGAGTTGTTCAGCTAGAAAGTGGCAGTGCCTGAGTCTTCTGATGTCTATTCCAAATGAATGGCATGACATAATGGGTAGAGTGAAAAACCTGGACTCAAGAAGACCTGGGTTCAAATCCTGCTTTAGACAACTGTAGGACTGGAAAAGTCACCCTACTTGGTTAACTGTAACAAAAGTGTCTCAGTGGATAAATTGCTCTTGTAGCGAGGAAGATGAGTTCAAAACCTATCTCAGACATATACTAATTGTGTGACCCTGGGCAAGCCATTAGCCTCAGTTTCCTCATCAGTAAAATAAGGATAATAATAGCACCCTACCTCACTCAAATGATTATATATATATATATAATATACATAATATGTTATGTATATAATAACTGATATGTAATATGTATGATCAAATGAGATAGTATATTTAAGATCTGTAAATATTAAAGCATCATATAAATACTATTATTGTTGTTATTAAGGGTTTTTGTCAAATCTATTTAGTTATGTCTGACTCTTTGTGACCCCATTTGGGGTCTTCTTGGCAAAGATACTGGAGTGGTTTGCCATTTCCTTCTCTAGCTCATTTAATAGAGGAGGAAACTGAGGCAAAATAGAGTTAAGTGACTTAGCCAGGGTTACACAACCGGTAAGTGTCTGAGGGTAGATTTGTTCCTCCTGACTCCAACCTGGGCGCTTTATCCACTATACCACCTAGTTGCTCTGTTAAGGATTAGCAAGTAATAATAACATATAAATATTGTTATTATTATTTTTGTTGTTGCTAGTCCTTGGTTTCTTCATGTGTAAGTGAGGGGGCTCAACAGGGCTCCTTCTAACCCCAAATCTACAATCTTTACATTTGGGGTCCTTCCCAGAAAAGGGGGATTCCCAATATTTCTCATGTCAAAGCAGAAAGCAGTGGGACAGGTTCAGACGCCCACCTCCCTGCCCTCCCCACGGGTCCCCTTTGAAGCTTTAACCCTCCTCTCTGCTTTTGAATTTGCCTCTCCAGTCTGACCACTCGCTGGCTCAGCGTTTCCTTCCCCCAGTCCCACAGCGTGTGTGCCAGAGACCAAAGAGCCCTGGCATCATGTGTAGGAGGCTGCGTGCTGGGGATCGCTCAGAGCTCGGCTACAGCCTCTTCCCAGGTTCCCAGATTTCCTCCCCTAATGAACATCTGGGGCAGTTTGGTCCCCCTCTCCCTTCTCTTTGTAACCACTCTCCGTATGGCCCGGGTGACACCAACTTTGGTCTCTGGCTCTCTTTTCCCCTACTATTTATTCTCCCTTGTGACCGAGTCTCTGTGATCCCTCATGCTTTGTGGACACTCTCTGTAACTCTACCTGAGCCAAGAACAAGTAGGAACATCCTCTGGGAGTGGCAGGCAAGGGGAAGAAAGAGAGAAGCAGGGAGGGAGGGAGGGACAGCCGTCAAGGTTCCAAAGCCTCATCCCCACAGGGTGGATGCCAGCTACCCACACCTGCTTCCAGTTAGAGAGCCTGCCAGGGCTGAATGTGCCCTTGGCTGTTGGGAAGGGCTGTGGGGAAAGGGACAAAGGGAGGCAGGAAGGAAACAAGAAACCCAACCACTTCTCATCCCAGCAGAGGACAGGGAAGCTGGCCAAGACCACTGGCTAACTTTCCTCTCTTCTCCCCATTGGACCCTGCCTCCACCCTCATCCCTCCCAGACTTTCCTTCCTTTTTTGGCCTGTCTCCACTGGCAGACCCAATGAAACCGGTCAGCCAATCAACAAGCATTTATTAAGGATCTACTATGAGCCGGGCACTTGGCTAGCCACTAGTCCAAAATGAAAAAGACCCTTCTCTAGGAGAGCTAACTCTACTGGAAGATAATATCTTCACAAAATCAACTAATCAGTAAATATTTTAATTATTGAACCACACGGTCTGTATTTCTTGGCAAACACAATGAAGTGGTTTGCCATTTCCTTCTCCAGTGGATTAAGGCAAATGGAAGTTAAGTGACTTCTCTAGGATCACACAGCAACTAAGTGTCTGAAGCTGCATTTGAACTCGGGTCTTCCTGATTTGAAGTCTAGCACCTAGCTGCCATCCCATCTGTCAGGGACTGTGCTAAGCACTGAGGATACCTCAGAGAGCTTACATCCTATCAGAGGAAACACAAATGAGTAATTTACAAATTAAAATCCTGCTAACTTTATTATTTTGGTGAGGAAAAAAAAAGAGGAGGCCTGGCATCATGGAGGGCCTCATGAAGGAGGTGGTGCTAGAGCTGAGTTTTGGAAGAAAGTTAGGAATTCAGAGGCAGAGGTGGGGAAACATATTTCAGCGGTCATAATTGTTATATATTTCCCTTGCTCCCAAACATTTTAATTATCACATTTTATGGCTCCCACTCTCTTATCTACAACTATTTAACGCTCAAAACTATTTTAAATCTAACAAGTGGTAATGGTGGTGGTGGTGGTAGTAGTGGTAGAAGTAGTAGAAATTGTTAGCATTTATATAGTATTTTAAGGTTTCAAAGTACTCTATAAACATTTGGTTCTTACAACAATTCTAACAGGTAGGTATTATCCCTGTTTATAGGTAAGGAAACTGAGGCAGAGCTTAAGTGACTTAAGACATCATCCAAAGTTGTTTATCATATAGATGGGTCTCTCTAACCTTTCCTCTAAGGCACCCATATTTGGTTTGGTGTTTAATAGACTTGAAAAATCCTCCTCAACTTAAGGTCAAGGAATAGCTCTTCTAATGGTCAAGTGATGGGTCTGCACCCTCCTTAGTACTTTTGTTTCCTTTTCTCCTTCCAACTTGCCATCCACTTCCCATATCTCTCCATTTGTCTGAATCCCATACTGTATACCCTTCATGGCTGTACCTCAAATCCCACTTGATCTTTTTTTCTGGACTCCATCCTGGAATGGTTCCAGATAGCTCTTGTCTCTGAGCCATCCTTTACCTTGAGCAAGTAGCCCTCATCTAATAATAATAGCCAGCATTTACAGAGTTTTGAAGGCATAGTTTGCAGTGGCATATGTTAACTCATTCGATCCTTACAACAATAGCTCCTATGTGACAAGAAGAGCTATTATTATTATTACTATTATTATCCCCATTTTATAGATGGGGATTGAGTCAAATGATTTGTCCAGCCTAATATAACCAGTATGCTTCTGAAGCTGGATTTGAACTTTCTTTCTGACTTCAAGTTCCATTTTTTTTTCACTGTGCCACCTAAATATCACTATCATTTATCTGAGGGAAAACTGGCCTGGCCAGTGATGGCAAGAAGGAAGGGAGAATAGGATACAACTCTGATTGGAGCCTCTGACCATCTGGGCTCCCAAGTCTGGCAACTGATCTGGGCCAGACCCCACTGGCCCTTTCATTAAAGCATAAAAGGCTTCACTTTTTTATTTTTGTGTGCCCCTGGATGACCCAGATATTATGTTGTTATACGGACCACAGCCCTCCTAAACATTCACTGACCACCATTTTCCCAGTACTTAGGCTTGAAATCTTGAAGTCATCTTTGATGATTCCTTTTTCGTTTTTTGGTTAAATTTGGAATTTTTTATTTAATTAATTAATTTAGAATATTTTTCCATGGTTTCAAGATTCATGTTCTGTCGCTCCTCTCCCCCACCCCCCTCCTGTAGCCAACACGCAATTCCACTGGATTTTACATGTGTCATTGATCAAGGCCTATTTCCATGTTATTGATATTTGCACTGGGCTGATCGTTTAGATTGACAATTCCTTCTTTCCCACCCCTCACATTCAGCCAGTTGCCAAATCCAGTCAGTTCTATGTTGGTAACATCTCTTGTATGTACTGTCTCCTTTAAACACCCCCAGGGCCACCCTAGTTCAGGGCCTCTTCATCTTAATCTGGCCTGTTATGTGACTTTTTTTAAAAAAACCTAAATCACTCAGACTGGACATACAGGGGCTTACAGGGGTGGCCCGACACTGATCAACTTTGATTTTCTTGGTTTTCAGACGTCATTTCTTAGGCATTCTGTTGCCTGCCACCCCCACCCTCCACATTCCTGGAGCTCATATTAATGCTGAATTTAATACAGACAGTGGGCTTAATGCAGCCCAGAACTCCCAGTCTCAAGAGATCTGCCAACCTCAGCCTCCCAGGTATATAATAGCCTCTTAATTGGTATCTCTTGCCTAAAGCTTTCCCCCAATTTAATCCATCCTTCACACAGTGAAGTGTTATATAATACTAGCTATTCATGTGCTCTTCCTTCATGCCTCAGCTTAAGGGGCCACTTTCTCCATGAAGACTTTCCTAGTAACCCTATCTGAGAATTTCCTTCTTCTCTCTGTCTCTGTCTCTGTGTATCTCTCTCTCTCTCTCTCTCTCTCTCTCTCTCTCTCTCTCTCTCTCTCTCTCTCTCTCTCTCTCTCTCTCTTCTCTCTCTCTCTCTCTTTCTCTCTCTCTCTCTCTCTCTCTCTCTCTCTCTCTCTTTCTCTCTCTCTCTCTCTCTCTCTCTCTCTCTCTCTTTCTCTCTCTCTCTCTTTGTCTCTGTCTTTTCTGTTTCTCTCTGTCTCTGTGTATCTTTGTCTGTCTCTGTGTATGTCTCTGTCTCTGTCTTTGTCTCTGTCTCTTTGTATTTCTCTTTCTCTATCTCTCTCTCTTTCTCTCTCTCTCTCTCTCTCTCTCTCTCTCTCTCTCTTTCTCTCTCTCTCTCTCTTTCTCTCTCTCTTTGTCTCTGTCTTTTCTGTTTCTCTCTGGCTCTGTGTATCTTTGTCTCTGTGTATGTCTCTCTGTCTCTGTCTTTGTCTCTGTCTCTTTGTATTTCTCTTTCTCTCTCTCTCTCTCCCTCTCTTCCCCCACCCTCAAATCTTCTTGGAGTATTTTGTCTAGACCCCTCTTGGCCTCTGTCAAATTTGCTCTTCAATTCTCCTTGTCTGTTATATCTTCTAGATTGTAAGCTTCTTGAAGAGGGGGACTAGATGATTCTTTTCATGCCTGGCCCAGTGCCTCACATAACAATGCATAATAAATGTTTATTTAATTTGTTGAATTGATTAACTACTAGGACCCAGACAATTGCATCTGCCTTGGACTTTGGCCAGAATTCTCCTTCCTTTCATCAGCAGCCCTGTCAGATGCAGATGCTCCCCTTCCCCTGCTGTGGTCCAGCACTAACAAGAAAGGAGAAATTGAACATCCCCACAGGCTTCTCTGTTCACAGTATAGCCAGGTGTTTTGATGGAGCAGAGGTGGCATATTAAGCCGATCTAATCAAATGATTTTTAGACGGTGATCAGACCTAGGATTCTAGTGGATCCTAAGTCCTTGGGGGAAAGGGATGAGGGATTCACCTTTATTCAGGATGGTTCTCAGAGAAGTCATAAGTCACTCACAAATTCAGTTTTTAAAAAGAATCAATTCAGAGAGTATGCATTTGGGACACAAAGATGAATCTGACACATCGCCTGCCTTCATTGGGTGCTTACAATCTAAGAGGGACAAAGCAGTATGTGTTGTAAGACACACCTATACGTAACTATAATACAAAATAAAACATAATTGCTTAAGAAAGTGGAAGCGGGGCAATGGGAAGGAAACATTATTAATCCAAAGAATTAAGAACAGCATCATGAAGTCTGCATAGAGGGCAGCTGTGGTTCAGGAGAAACAGTATTAGACTTAGAATCTTGATTTGAATCTTGTGCCTTGGGCAAATCATTCAAGCCCTCTGAGTCTTTTTTTATCTGCAGAATGGGGAAATCATAATTGTACCATCTACCTCTCAGAATTGCTTCAAGGATTAAATGGAAAAATGTTTGAAAACCATTTGGTAAATCACAAAATACTCTAGAAATGCAAGGCATTTGAGCAGTTCTCTGCCCTGGTTCATCATTTCAGTAGTTCTCTGCCCTTATTTTGCCCAGAAGAATATACGTTTGCTTACGGTGGAAACGGTTTCTTTTTTGTCTTTGTCTCCCTAGCATGTAACCCGGCACCTGGCACCTAGAGGGTGCTAAATCAATGCTGGTTGAATCGAAATTAGTTGGTCAGTCCACATCCATGTTCAATTCTGGCTTCTAGATTTTAGGATGGACATTGATATGCTAGAGAGTGGTCAGAAGGTAACCAAGACCTTCAGCAGTCTGGAGAATAGAAGAAGCTGGCATTGTTCATTCAGTAGAAAAGTTATGGGGAACCTGATTGTTGTTTTCAAGTATACAAAGGGCCATCATGTGTGAGAAGGATTAGAATTTTTCTACTTGGCTCCAAAGAACAACTAGAACTAGAACTGCCATTATGGGAAAGGGCCCAGACCATCCATCCCTCATTCTCCAAATTTAGCTGCCATGCCTAAGCTGCTCCTGACTCTTCTCCCATCAGCCCCTCCTCCCATTGGTGAGTTCTTTCTGGAGGTTCCATTTTGGTGAAGGGCCCCAGACCAGTCATCACTGATTCTCTAGACTTGGCCGCCATGCTGTGACCCTCTTCTTAAACACTCCATCCCTTCTCCCACCTCTTTTAGGTTCCCCTTTGATGTATTGCCTTTTCCCATTAGAATGGAAGCTTCCTACAGGCAGACATTATCTATCTTCTTGCTTGGGTTTTTATCCCTAGGACTTAACCGAGGGCCTGGCACATTTTAATAAGTACTTGTTATTGGATTGTTGGAATGCACCAAGTAAAAATAATAACAGCCACTGAAATACGAGAGCTCTCCAAAAGTAGAATGGATTGCTTCAAAGAGCAGTAGATTCTTCCTTACACTGTAGAGCAGATTCTCAGTAAGGTACATGTTGGTCTTAATGGTTTCAGAGGGACTTTCCAGCTCTAAGAGTCCATGACTATGGAATTCAGACTAAGAACTGGACACAGGAAAAAAGAGAAGACATTCTTGGCATTGAGAACAGCCTAAGCAAATCCATGAAGGTGGGAAAGTATGGGGGAGAGCACGTATGGTGAATGATGAATCGTCCTGTTTGGCCACAGCATAGAGTACGTGGAAAGGAAGAACTCTGGAGTCTGGTAGAACCAGCCAAAATGATTCCCAAGTCTGAGAAGTTTCAGAGTTGGAAGGGCGCTCCTTAAATAAATATATCTGGAATGATTGATGGATTGCCTTTTGCCTCTGTGTATTCTTCAGTCGTAGTCTCGATTTGAACAACAGGGATAGTTCAGCCTCCCACTTTGCTTTTCATGAATGATCCAACCTTCCAAGGGGAAGGGCCTTTAAGGAGACTGGATTAATCAAGTTCTTACAAGTATAGCCCAAGAAGAAACCCAGTATGAACTGAAACCTCTTCCAAAAGAACATGATATGTGTTTGTGGATGCACAAAGTGGAAAGTCAAGAGACCTGGAATCTAATCCCGATTTCCACACAAGGAACAGGAAGGCAACAGAGAAAGAGCCAATTGCCAACACAGCATCCCTGGATGTCATGGTCTCTACCTCTGTGGATGTTCTGAAAGAAGGCAAGTAGTTGTCTCTATAGGGTGATTTCATCACTGCCTTGCCTGAAGATAGAGGAATAGGAATGAATTAACTGGCTGTCAAGGATCTTTAAATCAAGCCATTATTGAGTATCTTCTGTATACCCATCCCATGCTAAGTAATTAAGGAAAAGGAAAGAATCAAATAATTTTCAGTTGGTTCTATCCTAGATATAAAGCTCAGAGAGATGAATAGAATTACAGATTAATAATTGGATATAAAGATACAAGAATTGAGGAGAAGAATAGAGATTAAAACACAATCTGGGGGACAGCTGGGTATCTCAGTGGATTGAGAGCCAAACCTAGAGAGGGGAGGTCCTGGGTTCAAATCTAACCTCATACACTTCCTAGCTGTGTGACCCTGGGCAAGTCATTTGACCCCCATTGCCTATCCCTTACCACTCTTCGGCCTTGGAACCAATACATAAAAAAAAAAACCAACATAATCTACTTATCAGAGAAGATATAGACACTGCCTCAAGAGCTTCCCATCAAAATGGCAAAAGTTTCTGCAACAAATGGAAGGTAGTGGAGTAGCTTGGTGTCTCAGTGGATTGAGAGCCAGGACTAGAAAAGGGGGGGGGGGGGGAGGTCCTGGGTTCAAATCTGGAAGACTTTTTTTTTCTATTTCATAACACTTTTTTATTTTCACGGGCATTTTAGTTCCACTTACATTTTGCATTACATTGTTTATTCCTGTTACATAATTATTCCTAGCTGTGTAACCCTGGGCAAGTCACAAAACCCATTTGCCCAGGCCTTACTGCTCTTCTGCCTTGGAACCAATACACACTATTGATTCTAAGATGGAAGGTAAAGGCTTAATAAAAATACCTGTTTTTTTTTTTTTAATACAAGCTCTGCTGTTTACTAGCTGTATGACCTTGGGCAAGTCACTCCAAGCCTTTGGGCCTCAGGTTTCCTCATGTGTAAACTGAAGGAGGCAGATGAAATTCATTTGTTGTTTCTTTCCTCCTCTCCCTCTTTCCACTCGAATTCCTTCTTACTTCAACATTCTGTGGTTCTCTGACTTCAGGAAAGACCCCAGAGGGCTTGTGCTCTGCTCTGCTGTTCTCAAGTGACCAGGACTTGCCCTATCAAAGGGAAGGACCACAGAGCTTCCCAGGCAGGGGAACAGAAAAGTAGACAGGCTTGTGTGCACACTCCCCAGCACTCCCCAGCTTTTGGCTTCACTTCCTTACTCTTCTTATTGGAGGCCAGCTGTCTTCTAAGGTCAGAGTCGTGAGTCAGGGCTAAGGACTGCGAGCCAGAATCTGGGGGTTGGCTTTGAGAGCCTCAGTGTGAATCTTTCTTCAACTCCTCAGAGAGTGAGGACAGTATCTCCATAATGGCCGGTTGTAAATGGTCTAATTCTTGAAAGGGAACGCCCGGCCACGGGAGACACTGGCCCCCTGACTGTTTTCACCCAGGACCCTGGAAATCAGCTGAGAAGCAGCAAATATTGTGTTCCAGGAGACTGACTGTCAGCTTTGTTCCTTTCCCTCCTGGGTGGCAGGGTTGGAATCCCTCGATAAGCTCTGATCTACGTTCCTGGCACCTTCACATCCCTGCTGAAAACTCTTCCTTGAATCACTTTCCTGAAGGAAAAAAAATTTTTTTACCCATTTTGGAGAGACTAGATTCTGGTAATGAAGTCAACAAATATTTATTGAACACCTACTATGTGCCAGACATTGGGCTAAGTGCTGGGAACACAAAGAAAGACAAAAGCAGTTCCTGCCCACAAGGAACCTACAATCTAATAGGAGAGACAACAAATCAGAGAGTAGTCATAGCATGATAGAGTTGGAAGATGCTTGGAGATAACTTATGTATGGGAACTTCCTCAGAGAGTGTCCCTCGGGAAGGAAGGAAGGAAGAAAGGAAGGAAGGAAGGAAGGAAGGAAGGAAGGAAGGAAGGAAGGAAGGAAGGAAGGAAGGAAGGAAGGAAGGAAGGAAGGAAGGAAGGAAGGAAGGAAGGAAGGAAGGAAGGAAGGAAGGAAGGAAGGAAGGAAGGGAGGGAGGGAGGGAGGGAAGGAGAGAGAGAGAGAGAGAGAGAGAGAGAGAGAGAGAGAGAGAGAGAGAGAGAGAGAGAGAGAGAGAGAAGGAAAGAAAGAAAGAAAGGAAAGAAAGGAAGAAAGAAAGAAAGAAAGAAAGAAAGAAAGAAAGAAAGAAAGAAAGAAAGAAAGAAAGAAAGAAAGAAAGAAAGAAAGAAAGAAAGAAAGAAAGAAAGAAAGAAAGAAAGAAAGAAAGAAAGAAAGAAAGAAAGAAAGAAAGAAAGAAAGAAAGAAAGAAAGAAAGAAAGAAAGAAAGAAAGAAAGAAAGAAAAACCTAGGCTTCCATTCTTCCAGGCCAAGGCTCTTTCTGCTCCATCATGCTGCCTTCTCAGAACAGAATTTTGAATCTTAGAAGAATGGCAGCACCTTTCCTGGATGAGCAAATGACTGATAGGTGCCTGCCTTGGTTTCCCCCATCTGTCATCTATCCACAAAGTCCCCTGCCTAAAGATCTCTCTTCTCTAGTGGCTCCCTTCAGAGCTTTCTTGCTTTGGGACCAGCACTGTCTGATTCAGGGTCCATTAAAAATATATCCTTTACCCTCCAGGGGGAGAATACTCACTCCATAACTCCCACTTAGAGGTGCAAGAGTTTGGAGGCAGCAGGAGGGACCTGCGGACATTACTGGGAAAGAATTGCTAAGACTGGAGAGAAAGAAAACATTCTGAGAGAAACCTAGCCATAAGCCAGAATTATAGAATCAGAGACCCAGAGCTGAGGGGGACTGTAGGAATCACCCCATCTAATTAACCTTAGTTGACAGATGAGGAAACTGAGGCCCATTGAATCTAGACAGATTTTGAACCCAGGTCCTCAGCTGAACCCAGCTTTAGTGCCCTTTCCTTGGCTCCAAGCTGCCTGCCTGGGAACATTCTCCCTTGTTAAAAAAGATTACCCCACCACACCCTGCAAACACATAGTCCCACCCTGCAGGCTCCTCGCTGGGCCTGCAGGCCCCTGAGTATTACATCACCACAGATGACCAAGTGGGGCTGCAGGAAATGAGAGCCATACTGCTGACAAGCAGAAATTCCTCCTGGGAAAATAGTCCAAGAGAAAAGAGAAGCATTGTTCTTTCTAGACACAGACACAAAAGCCTGAACCAGGGAAGGGGCAGGCTGGGCTCACCTTAGCCTGGGGATCAAGGGGGAGCAGGACTAGGGGCTGGGGGGCCCTGGGGAGCAGCACTTAAGCCTTTGGTCCTAGAGACCCTCTCTTCCAGGCAGGAAGCGAAGGCTGCCCTATAGATAGAAAAACCTCAGAGTACCTCGTCTTTAATGCTATATTTATATTTATTATATATTCATTTATCATATTTACATCATATTTTACATTCATATAATATATTATTACATTTATATATTATATTGTTATATACTGCATTTATATGTTTATAGGAATATATTTCCATATTACAGAATGTATTATATTTATTATATATTCATATTATATTAACATATTTATAAATTTTATATTTATGCTATATAAGTGTATGTGTGGTTTCCATGATGAGAATGTAAGTTCTTTATTCTTTTTTCTTTTTTTCTTATATCTCTAGCACCTAGCACTGTGCCTGGCACATGATAGTAGCTTAATAAATAAATACTTGTTGGAATGATTGATAGACTTAGGACATCCAAGTCCTTATTCCAATCCACAAGGTATATGGTGGGACATTAGCTTAAAGAACTCTATACATGCCAGCTATTATCCTCATTTTTATGGCTGGCATTTATGAAGGACTCACCGTCCTAGAAGGGATGGGAAAAATGGGAAGGCAGAAATCCGTGGATGGTGTCCCAGTCCCAGCTCTGCCACTGAGTTCCTTAGTGATTTTTGACAAGTGCCTCCCCTTTTGTGGGCACCTTATAGGACAGGGCAAAGGGGCTAGGCTAGGTGTTCTCCATGGCAGCTTCCAGCTCCTGGATTCTATGACCCATGACCTAGGGGATAGGGTCCTCCTTTGGGGGCCTGGGAGGAAAGAGCATGAAAAAGACTTGCAAATAGTTCCTACATATCACCCAAATATTGCTATACGCAGTTGCCATCACGCAGGCAGGCACTGCCCGTAAGCATTGGTTGGCAAGATGTGGACTGTGCACCATCCATGCTCTCTTACTCAGAACCCTTTGTTATGACAGCATTTCAAGATGACCAGAGTGGGTTAAGGATTAATGTTGCTGCTACTGCTATTACTACTACAATTACTGATGAAGATGATGATGATGATAATTTCTTTGGGATAATTGGACCTATGATATCATCATTTTAGGAAGCTTTAGGGGAAAAACCCCTCTACCAATATAAATCAGCCCCTGCTCTCATATTTAGTCTTAGAGATTTGTCTGGGGAAAAACAAGATCTTCCTAAATCTCCATCCAATTGGCCATACATAGGGTAACCAATGGGCCTCCGACCCTGCGGTGAATTAAGGAGATGTCTACTCCAAGCATGCGAAGATTTGCCTTGATGGAATGAGTGGATGAAAGTAATTTGCTTCAATAGCCATGAAGAGCCTGAAGCAGGCACTGAAGAATGCTTAGAGCTTGGCCAGACCTCTGAAGACACCAGGGTCTTCCATTGCATCCCAGGCCATTGCCCACCATTTTGACTTTGGTCTTGCCACTGGACTTGGATGACTGATGACCTTGTGCAGTTCTGCCTCACTTAATCCAATTCACAAGCAGGTAGAGAGCTCACTGCTGATATTCTTGGTCCTCTGAGAACAAAGGGCAAACCACAACCAACTACTACCGCTGATATATAGATATCGATATTGATAGAGATATAGATATCTCAGTGATTTCAGGTTTGTAAAGTGCTTTTAGGCATTACCTTATTTAGCCCTCACAAGGCAGCAGAGCACGTAGGAAAGCAGGACAGCGTAGAAGCCGGAAGGCCAAGCTACAAAGTCAGGAAAACCTGGTTTCCCATCCTACCTCTGGGGCACACTGGCTGAGGGACTGCCCTCAGGAAGCTCTCTAAGAACATGAATTAGCCAGCAGTCTCCAGGCTGCCAAGATGGAGCGCTTTTCCACACCAGGACCCTCACATGGAGGAAATCCCAGCTCTGCCCCAGGCCTCCCACCTCCCCACACAACCCTGTTAATTCTGCAGAAGAGAAAACGGAAGCCCAGAGGAGTTCTGAGACTTGCCCTTAGAGAGAGGACTAATAGGTGTCTGGGGCTGAAGTTAGGGGGCTTCATCTGGGTGTGGGAGGCTCAAAGTCCGTCTGCTTTGCTCCCCAAGAAGGCAGACCGTCTCGCTTCAGGGAAGGCTTCTCAGAGCACAAAGGAGTACGTGGTCCTGTATGGGGAAACAGTGCTAGCTCTGATGATCTGTGAGTGGAGGCCCCAAGGAGGGAAATGATCTGTCCCAGGTCCCTGCTTGGAAATGCTGCTTCCCCTCCTGCCAAGAAGGCCACTGGAGTCTGGGGCCCCTTAGGAAATGAGGCAATCGTTCCAGAGGCCTTGGGTAATGTGGATCGTGTTAGCCAAGGCTCCCTTGCTGCCCCCCACCAGGATTAACCTCATCCTCACTCTCCAAGCTTTGCCTTCATTCCTGGAGGGTGAAGTCGTGCGAGCTGCTTTGGGAGAGGCCCCCAGTGAGTTATTGAGTGGACCTGGGCCCGGGGGGGGGGGGAGCGGGGGGCCAAAGGGGGTGGGACGGGAAGAGGACGTTCTCTGGCAAGGGTCCGAAAGCCAAAGCTTTAACGCGCCTTCCCCGTCAACCTGAACCAAGCAGCTGATGGAAGGTTCCCAGAGAGCCAGAGGGGAGGGACGGTAAGGAGAGAGCAATGGTGACTCACGGAGGTCGGCTCCCTCGCAGAGCCCTGGAATGTGAGAGCCCAGCTAGCCCTCACCCCTCGCTGTACTGAGGCCCAGAGAGGGAAAGTTACTGGGGTCACACAGCACAGCCAGAAGAAACATCGGGGTTCCCTCCATCCCGGGGACTTTCCCCTAAACTCCCTGGCTTTTGCGAGTGGTGCAGTCGGAGGCTTTCCATTGATCAGTCGTGTCCAACTCTTCACGGCCCCCTTTGGGTTGTTTTGTTCTGTTCTTGACAAAGATACAAGACGTGGTCCTCCACTGCCTTCTCCAGCTCATCTTACCAATAAGAAATGGAAGCGAACCGGAGATGCTACTGCTATCCCCATTTTACAGCTGAGGAGCCTGGGAGATGGCGCACGCAGAACAGAGAAGTGGGAGGGGAGGAGGACTGGTTAGAGGGTTAGAAATGGAGGATGGCGGCAGAAGGAGCCGCTGACGGCCGGGGCAGCTGCACCGAGGAGAGGGACCGCAAACCAGGCCTTGAAGGTCCAGGAGAGCAGACGAAGGAGAGGAGTGATGGAGGAAAGTGTGCTCAGGGGCAGAAAGAGGCCAGAGGGGGAAAAGGGGAGAGCAGGGTTGATCCGGGGCTTGGCCAAAAGCCCTGAAAAGAGGCCTTTCTGTTTTGAGCTCAAATGAAGGAAATGTTGTCAAAGCCAAAGCAAATCCAATAAAGGTCAGGCCCGGTGCCCGGACTAAGAATCCTGCCGGGTCAGCAGCCCTGGGACAAAGGGTTTTCCATGCTTCTTCCTCGGTTCACCCCATCTTGGGCATTTCCGGCTTCTGCAGATGGGCCAGATGGGTTCACTTCCTCTCTGGGGGACATTTGAAGAGCTCATCCTTCCTCACCCCCAGAATCCCTGGGCACCAAAGCCCTGGCAGGCTTGTCTTTGCTCCTTTCCCCTCCACTCTTTCCCTCCCTGGATCTGAACTGCAGATCTAGAACTGGGAGGGACCGCAGATGTTATCTAGTCCAACATTCTCATTCTACAGCAGGGGAAACTGAGGCCCAGGGAGGTGATGAGGTAGGATCACACATTGGTAGTTAAGTGCATTCGAACTGGAATCAGGAACATAGAGACACTCACCGAGCGGATTTTTCTGCCTCAGTTTCCTCCTGTATAAAATGAAGTTAATAATAATAGCACCTCCCTTCCAGGGTTTACATGAGGATAAAATAGTATAATATTCATAAAGCACTGTGTAAACCCAAAACTTTGGTCATAGAGCTAGGGTCATAGACAGGAGGAGTGAAATGATGAATTCTCCCTGGTTCTGCAGCCTCATGGTTGTATGTTTGGTGTGTTCAATAATTTTTCAATCATATCTTACTCTTCGTGACTCCATTTAGGGTTTTCTTAGTAGAGGTACTAGAATGTTTGCCATGTCCTTCTCCAGCTCATTTTACTGATAAGGAAACTGAGGCAAGCAGGGTTAACTTGTCCAGGGTCACCCAGCTAGTAAGTGTCTGAAACTAGATTTGAAACTCAAGAAAATGTGACTTTTGACCAAGAATGCTCTCCACCTCCAGAGAAGGAACTGTTGAAGTAAGAGGGATGCGGATCAAAGCAGACTATCTTTCACTTCAATGTATTTACGGTTTTATTTGGGGGTTTTGGCTTTGTCTGAGTATGCTCTTACAATAATAATGTAACATCATGGAAATGTGTTTTGCATGATAATAAAAATAAAATTTTAAACAATATAAATAAAATATTATATAATAGAAAATAAAATGGAAAATAATGAACTCAAGAAAATGAGTCATTCTGACTCCACACCTCTATCTGCTACACCATCTAACTGCCCTTGGTTCCAATGGTTGGAAGAGGAAGGAAATGTTCTTTGGAACCCAGACACCTTCCCCCATGCTTTGGATATTTGGGGTCTGGTCTTTGAACCTTTTTCTGCGGTTTGATAGGTATAAGGAACTCCTTTTGTGAAATCTCCCACCATTCATGCCCATTGGTACCACATCTATAACTTAAAGTCTTGGGGAATTGCCTGGGGCTACAAAGAAGTCCCATAGCTAACAAGTGCCAGATCCCTGCTCTTCCTACTGGAGTGTGAGATTGGCCCGTACTGGGCATTTAAATGGGTATACTAAATAAAATGGAAAAGGACGGAGCTAAATAAAATCAGTGCCTTGAGTCTGCCTGGGGATGGCAGTGATGGGGAAGCCCTGTTGGCCCAAGTCCTTGTTCACGTTGACTGTCTCTATTCCAGGTCTCCCCGATTTGGTACCTGATCCCAACTATGTACAGGCCTCTACCTATGTCCAAAGAGCCCACCTCTATTCCTTGCGATGTGCAGCAGAGGAAAAGTGTCTTGCCAGGTAAGATTCATGTGCCACAAGAACACCTGAGGGCTCAGTGGAAGGTAGTGTCAGGGACTCCTTTCCTTGGATTCTCGTCTTGCCCCAACTCCACCACTACTAACTCACTGTGTAGCCTTGGGTACCTCAAATGACTTCTTTGGGCTTAATTTATACACTCATCCACAATTCTTCTCTCTCTGAAAAGTATCAAAATTTTGCCTTCAAAATGCTCACGCCTTAGAATCAGGGTCTGAATTACCCAGAATGACAGAAATCCTCCCAATAAAGATAGGGGCTAAGCAGCACTCCATTCCACAACCATTTTGCCTTCACTAGGTTTTCTCATGTACTATCAGTTATCCATTTCATATATATCTCTTGGAGGAAGGGGTAAAAATTCAGTAAAATTCCCATAGCATTCACATCCCTTAAAGATGGAAGATGTGATTGTGGGATGGTTTTGTTGACGTTGGCTCTGGCAAGCCCCAAGGAGTAGAGGTGGTGAATGGAATTCAGTGGAAGAAGATAGGAACATCTTAGCTATATTTTATTTTATATATTGTATATTTATAATTATAAAATATATTGTGTGTACATGTATATTATATATTTAGGTACAATTATATTTTAAGGTGTATGCAGTTGATTCATTCATTGTGGGTAAACTATCTATTTTTTGGCCAAAGTCATTTAAAAAATAAACTATCTGCTCTCATTGCCTCTCACTTTTCTATCCCTTTTCATCTGCCTTCCACGCTCATCACTCAAATGAAACTGTCTTCTCCAAGATTACCCATAACCTCTTAATGGCCAACCCCAATGATTTCTTCTCCAACCTCATCCTTCTGGAGTCACTCTGCAACATCATACCCTGTTGACCAACCTTTTATCCCAAACACTCTCCAGGTTCTTAAGTCACTGGTTTCTCCTCATTCTTTTCCTACCTCTCCTAACACCTCTTCTTAGTCCCCTTTGCTGATTCTTTATGTTTGACCTCTTTTTTAGGAGGATATATCGAGGTTCATTCCAGAGACGATAAATCAGGCAGAATCAGTAGTTACTAATATCTTCTTGATCACCTTCCCCTCCATCCCAGAATACTGCTCTCCAACATTTTTTACTCCAGTTCTTTTAATGTCATCTCCTTTAGTAAAGAAAAATACTTTTAATGGGGATGTCTAGATAGCACAGTGGGAAGAGCGCCTGGTCTGACATTAAAAACTGGTCCCTCAAAGTTTTCAAACTAGTGTACATCCAGCACAGATTTCTTTTATGTGAATCTGATCTGATCCTGATCCAGATTTTTCCCAATTCTACCCACTCTAGTCCTAGACTACCATACTGGTCTACTTCCTTTCTTCCTGTCTCCCTCTATGGAGAGTTTGTCCCCATTTGGATTAAGCTCTCTGTTAATGTGCTGGCCGTCCCAGATCATTATGTTACTTCTGGGCATTGTGTTTTAAGTAAGACATTAATAAACTAGAAAGTATCCAGAGGAAGGTGGCCAAAATGATGAAAGTTCTAGAAATCATGTCACCACATACTTGGTTGGACTTAATGGACCTGAGATGAGTTGTAAAAGGCAGAAATACTATGTGCCCTATTTTCATACTTTTTTATTTCTGTTTTTATTGCATCAGACTATGAGGTCATAAAGCCAGAAAAAGTAACTGTGGCATAAATAAAAGGTTTAAAGCAATATGAAAACTAAATTTTTTTAATAATTAAGTTAAAGAAGTTATAAGAAAGGGACCTAATATTTCAAAGATAATCATAACCCTGCTATCCCCTATCAAAATCTATGGTATGCAGCTAGAGTGATTCTAAGAAGAAATTTTTTTGGCTTTAATTAATAAAAAGAAAAAGAAATATTAAATTAATTGTACTTAAAAACATTATGAATAAAATGTGCCAATATTCCAAAGGAAAGAAGAAAAGAGATATAATGGAAATAATGAATTGGATGGAAAAAGACTTTAATTATTAGAACCAAAAACTTTTTAAAAAGTTGACATTTTAGGAAACAATCTCATCAAAAAGACAAAAGGAAAGAGAAATGACTTATCACCAAGATAAATATAAAAAAGATCGTAAAATACAAAGGAAATTAATAATATTAGGAAATTTTGCATATAGATTAGAGGTTTTAAGTAAAATGAGTAACTTTGCAAAAATATTAATTACTAAAACCAACATAACAGGAAATAGATAAGCAAATTTCAAAGAAAGAAATCAGTCAAATCATCGTAAACTACCTTGCAAAAAATTACAAAGTGAAGTGGTATTTATAGAATTTTTCCCAATCTTTTCCAAAGAGCTTTGCTTTGCTACATAGAATGTTGCTAAATTTAGAAAAAGATGGGCTGGTACCCAGTTCATTTTATGAGGCTAATATGGTCTTGATTTTAAACCTTATAAAGACAATGTAAAAAGAAAATCTAGGCCAAACTCATTAATGAATATGGATGTGAAAATTCCAAATAAAATTAACAAATATAAAATACCACCACATTTTTAAAATTTCTTCATTGTAGCCAAGTGAAGTTTAATGCCAACAATATAAGAATGGCTCAATATTAGGAAAACTATAAACTATTAAAAAGAAAAATATTTTTAAATCATAATAACAGATTTATAAAATTCCTTCAATGAAATACAATATCTACTCATGGCTGTTGAGAAAGAAAAAAGCCTAAAAGGGATAAAATTCTTTTTCCTCCACATAAGAAGAACTATTTACTTAAATAGAGAAACAGCATTATATTCAATGAAGAAACAGGAGCATTTGAAAACAAAACAAAACAAAAATTTACTTTCTGTCTTAGAATGTGTACTCACTATAGGTTCTAAGGTTGAAGGGCAGTAAGGACTGGATATTTGGGATTGTGACTTGCCCAGGGTTACTCAGCTAGGGAGTATCTGAGCCATATTTGTACCTAGGTCTTTCAAACTTCAGACCAGGAATTCTTCCACTTTACCCATTAAACATATTTTTCTTTACTAAAAACAGGACTAAAACAAGGGTGTTCATTGTAGCCATTTCTATTCAACAATATTAGAGAAGCTAGAAATTATGATAATAAATTAAGGAGATTAACAAAGTAAATGAGATCAAAATATTCTTATTTTCAGGTGACATGAATACTTACATAGAAAAGCCATCACCAATTGAAACAAAAATTTTAAAAGACAATAAATGAATTGAATAAGGTTGCAGTATATAAGATAAATCCGTAAAAATTCTTGTATTCTTATATACTACAATTCAAGAGTAAGAATATATTATTTTAAGCAAAATCTCAATTTCCAGCAATAGCAAATTCTTATATATTTTTATGCATACATCTGGAAAATAACTTACATGAACATTACTTTTTAAAAAATAACTTTTTAAATATATCAGCAAATAAAAGGAGATACGAATAGTAGGAGTGAAATTCAGTGTTCATAGATGGGTCCGATCAAAAGAATTAAAAGATTAT
The DNA here is from genome assembly GCF_027887165.1 of Monodelphis domestica. Taxonomy (NCBI): domain Eukaryota; kingdom Metazoa; phylum Chordata; class Mammalia; order Didelphimorphia; family Didelphidae; genus Monodelphis; species Monodelphis domestica. Next base: position 48,225,176 of record NC_077227.1, read on the forward strand.
CCTCAATTAGTTTGTAGATTATCTGTAATACTAGCCAAAATATTGATATGTATCTTCATAATGTTAGGTAAAGTCATGTGTTATGGTGCAAAGTGCAGTGAACTTAGAGTTTGAAAACCTGGGTTGGAACTCCACCTCTGATGCTTACTACTTTAAGGGCTGGTTTGGGTTTTGTTTTTGTTTTTTTGTTTTTTAACATCCAGTCAATTCAGTCATGTCTGACTCTCCATGACCCCGGGAGGCAAATTCTTTCTGTACCTTCATTTCCTGAGGGGATTAGATTATATAATCTCTAAAGACCCTTCCAACTCTAAATGCCCTGATTTAATGACATTTATTTGGAAAAACTATCAAGCAACAATATTAAGGATTAACTTGAGAAAGGGAAAATAAAGCAATTTTAAAATTCAAAACTCTAGTTTCAAGGGAAAATATAGATTGGTAGAATAGAAGATAAATACTAGAACTAGAATCCGATGAATTCCAGTGATCGGTGTTTGCTGCATCGATACACAATAAAGCCAGAGAAAGGATTGATTATTTAATAACTATTGGAAAAATTGGCTGGTAGAAAAGAAATTGAGATTCTCAACTCACTCAATATTCCATTAAAAATTCCAGCTGGGTTATACAATAAAATGTCAGAAAACAAATTTTAAATAGTTGAAAGAAAAGAGAATTATTATTTTGGTTATAGAGGGTGAGCAGAAACATTTTTTAGTGTTAAACAAATAGAAGAAAGTTTTTGGAAATGAGTGGGCGAATTCAATTTCACAGAATTGGAAAAGTCTGTATGAAAAAAAAACAATAGGATCAAAAGAAAAATAGCAGATTGAGTAAAATACTTTCAATAAATAGAAGAAAAATTTTATATGAAAATGATACAAGTATTCAGTGGCAATACCTAATCACCATTTGATAAATTGACAAAAGGTTTGAGCCAATTATTTGCAAAAAAAAATGTTAAATATATTTTAAGGGATCACTTTTTTAAAAGTTCAGCACCCCTAATTATCAAAAATGCAAATTAAAACAACTATAAATTATTACTTCATCATGGAGGTAGTTGAAACAAGCAACAAAACTTAACATTAGCATGGTTGTGGAATAAAAGGTAGATTCATACATTGTTAGTGAAATTGCAGTTGGCAGAATCTTTTTTAGAGGGCAATTTGACAGTATAGATCATGAATCAAATATATATGATAAAGGGTATAAAACAATTATACCATTTGACCAGAATCCTATTATTGTGACTATACTGTTATTGTAAAGATACATCTGTTCATATGTTCGTGCATATTTAATCTTAATTTCTGTAATTTACAAAAGCCTCAGCTGAAATATCAGTTCTGCAATAAGTTTTTCTTAGCCTTGCACCATCTTATTGACACCCCCATTGATTATCTCCAGTTTAGTCTTTATCTTGTTTATATATAATTAGTTACATGTTGTCTCCCTTATTAGGCCAGCAGCTCTTTGAAAGCAGAGACTTTGTTTTTCCATTTCTTTGGATCCTCAATACTTAGCATAGTGTCTGGCACATAGTAGGTGCTTAAAATGTTTTGTTAACTTGATTCAAACAAGCTAAATTTCAGTGGTTGATGAATGGTTGAAAAAGATACGTTATATCAATTTAGAGTGATATTATATTACATGTATCAAAAATTTTAAGAACATAAAAGAAATTCAAATTGAAGAAATCGGGACCATGCTATTGTTAAAGCGATTTTCTTAATCTCTCCTTCTGTCTCCTTAAGAGGCTAGAGAAAAGAATTTCTGAGTAGATCAGAACTGACAGGAGTCAGTGAGCCAGAGCCAAAGATTCCATTACCAGGGCGACCAGGACTGAGGAGAGGAAGTAGCCTGTTAGCCCTCTGACAGGAAATTAGGGGGGAAAGTTGGTTAGTGAGGGGAAAAGGAAGCAGCCACTGAGGGAAAAAAGGTCTTTTGCCTCTAGGATCTCTAGAGAGCAGGAGGTCTTTCTCTGAGGCAAGGGGCTACTAGCAGTTGGCTACTGACAGATGGGCTTCTATAAAAAACTGACTGAAGGAATGGAGTGAGTGGTGGCTGTCTATTATTTTAGGGAGTTAGGTAGTTAGTGAATAATCTATAGATAGAGTAGAGTAGGTTAGGTCTGGTGTGCCAGGCAGAAGAACCTGTCCTCGGAAGACAGTTGGAGATAGTTTTAGGAAATTTTAGGTAGTTATTAGGAATTTTAGGTATATTTATAGTATATAAGTTTAGTGATCTCTCTTTCCTCTTTTCTATCTTTCTATCTGTACTTCTTTCTTAAATTAAACAAAGTTTCTGTTAAATTGCTCTCCTCACTTTGTCAAACTCCTTAATTTAACCCTTACAGTATGACTATATAAAAATGAATGTTAAAATTTGTTTTTATATATAATTGGCAAAATATTATTTAAAAAAAGAAATAATATATACACTATATATATATATGTATATATATATATATATATATATAATGTATACACAAATCCTGAGATCAAAATGGCCAGTGAACAAAGGTGGATATGGAAGGAGTGAGGAACAAGCTATTATGAACATATAGGAACAAAGAAGTTAATTTTTATATATATTTATAGATGTGCATTGAGTTCAGTATTACAAGCATTAATATTTGCTGTGCCAGACTCTGTATTAGGCACTGGAAATAGCAACTGACTTGGTATCCTTAGCTACTGATCCTGGAGTATTGATCTCCATATCTCTGATGATCTTAGTTTTTCTGTCCAACTGCTGTTCTGATAGGTGGTATTCTTGCACATCTGTTCTGTTGCTCCCATTAAGCAAGAAACTGAAAACTCTAAAATTTTCATTGACTTGGTAGCTTTCTAAGAAAACACAAACCCTTTCTAATGGCTTTTACAATCTGACCCTGATCAGCTGTATTATAAACACATAAATTATTGGGGCTAGAAGTGACCTTAGGGCTCATCTTGTTCAACCCCTACATTTTACCCATAAGGAAGATGATCTTAGAGAGGCCAGGTAATGTGTCTACATTAACACAGATGTTAAGTAGAAGAGCCAAAATCTGAACCTTGGTTTTCTAACTCTAAGTCATTATATCACCACATCATGTTGCTTCATATGGTATAGATTCGAAAGTAATAAGAGATCATCTGAATCAAAACCTTCATTTTGCAATTCAGGGGACTGAGGCCTAAAGAAGCCAAATATCTTGCCCGAGGTCACACAGGTCCACTGCCAGGATTTGGACCCCAATCCTCTGACTCTGAATGCAATTATCTTGCCATGTCTGGTTTTTTTTTTTTTTTGGCAATGATAGTCATAATGGTGTAGGACACTAAGATTTGTTCTTACTCTCATACAAATGGACCATTTGCCATCCTCTATTCTTGTGATGCTCATTACCATCCAGGAACCTTTATTCATGCCAGCCCCCATGCCTCAAATGGATTCCCTACCATTAAAATTTCTGCATTTCTTCAAGGACCAACTCCAAAGCCACCTCCTTCATGAAATATTCCCTTATCCTCCCAACACCTTCTTTGGGATACTATATGGTATTGAGGAAAAGCACTTATGAGAGGACTTAGATTTAATTTCAGCCTCTAATCATCATCAGCCATGTAACCTTAGGCAAGTCAGCCTCCCTGGACCTTATTTCATCTATAAAATGAGAGTATTGAACTCTCTGGCTTCTTATTCCCCTTCAATTCTAGATGTGTGATCCCTTGGTCTTTCTCCTTAAGTTTCTCATTGCAATTTTCATGTAACTCTCCTTTTCCCCATCACAATAGAAACAATAGATCACAATAAACACAAATGTGATGTTCATTTGTGTATATGACAGAAGCTTCAATGAATGCTTCATCTGAAGAGCCAGTCCCCTAATATTTTCCATCAATAATCATGACTCATTGTCCAAGTCCAAGTACCTGGAAAAGGTAACAATAGTAACAGTGATAATTCCTTTGATATTCTTCTATGTCCTTTTTCCTCCAGCACTGCCTATAGCCCTGAGGCTACTGACTATGATGTGCGCGTCTTGCTGAGGTTTCCCCAGCGGGTGAAGAACCAAGGCACAGCAGACTTTCTGCCCAACCGGCCCCGCCACACCTGGGAATGGCACAGTTGTCACCAGTAAGTAATGGTGCTTGGAAGCAGCAAGAGCTCATTGGGAAAGATAGGCAAATTGCATAAAGGCAGTTACCTCTAAACATCCTGGTAGCCTTCCTATTGGAAGTATCTCTTCCTGCCTTTACCATCCTATGCACCTGTTCATCATTTGGACTAAGAAAATTAATATCTGTAATTTATAAAGGACCATAGGTATGGGTACTAGAACTATAGAATAGGATGATGCCTTTGTCATGTGACATGATGGTTGTAAGGAGGGTCTTTCCCCCTGTCCAAAAGTGTTTCTTTAAATGACCTGAAACACCACCATTAGAGATTCATATCTTGGGCAAAGTTGACTCCCAATGTTTTATCATGACTTGGAGGTTTGGAGTGCAAATGTTGAATGTTGACAGGTGCTACCAAGATGAAATGGCATTAAGTGTTGGCCAAAACTAGAAAACTATTATCTGAAAACCAGTCTAGCTAAGTGTAGGGAAGGCTCACCATCAGAAGGCATCACCAACAGGTGATGAATTTTTTAGCCACAATGACCCATGAAGTTCAACTTTTAAGGTGAGGAGAGGTTATGACACGCATAAGGTATTTCCACCTCAGTGAATTCATGGATCTTTTGAAGATAGACCTCGGGGAAAATTTGGTTTGTAACTATATCAAAGGGATGGAACAAAATAAATGTACATTTTGATAGGGAATTCCCTATCAAAAGTAGGAGGTTAGGACAGGGTGGGTAGCAGGGAGGTTGAGGGGATGGGGAGAAGATGTCACTGTTTGAGTGAAGGTGTATGAAAGTCCTATTGGGAAAGACTTGATTCTTAGACTCACAGAAAATGGGGAGGCAGAAGATTAGCTTTTGCCCCCACCAGCCCATCTTCTGGTGCATCACAGGGAGATGTGGAGCAGCCAGCAATGGCTTGAAGCAAGAATGACCCATGGACCTCAGATGCTGGGGATTCTCCAGTAAGACTTGAGCCTTTGTTCAGCACCTTGGTCAGCAACCTGACCTCCTGAAGAACCATTATCAAGCAAGCCACAACTGAGTGTCTCTGTTCCTTGCAGGCATTACCATAGCATGGATGAGTTCAGTCATTATGATCTGTTGGATGCAACCACAGGCAGAAAGGTGGCTGAGGGTCACAAAGCCAGCTTCTGCCTTGAAGACACAACATGTGATTTTGGCAATCTGAAGCGCTATGCCTGTACTTCTCACACACAGGTCAGTGAGGGCAGAGTGGGAAAGTAATAGAAGCAGAAAGATGGCACTGCCCAATAGGAGAGGCTAAAGGAAGACCTATAGGTCCTTTCTGGGTGAGACATTGTATTTAGTGTATATTCTATGGGCCTGGGTATAAACACTACCTTTGACATGTTCTGGCTAACAGCATGACCATGGGCAAGTCTCTCTACACAGCATAATAATGACCAGAAATCAAAAACACCTACTCAGTGCATCAATATCTTTATTGAGCACTCACTGTGTACTTAGCAGTATGGAAGTGACTAATGGATGGATGACTCTAGGCCTATAAGGAAAGATGAGGAGGGCAGACTAGGGCTAGTCAGGGAATCTTCCATATGTTTTAGGAATTTAATGAAGTTCATGAGAGAAGTTGTAAGATTGACATGGGCAGAGAAAAATCCTAAACATTTCCCTGCATTAATTTACACTGAGAGTTCAGAAAATCCTGTTCTTTTCACTGTTACTCTCCTTTTGTCCAGGGAATTGAGTATGAGGACCATAATGTTCTTTACTGACTTTTCAGATTCCTGCAGGGCCCTCTCATATCTTCACTGTTGTCCACCCCATTTGGCGTCATCCCCTCTCACCATGCCTTCTTTCCCAGCTCTGCTTTAAGAGGTGACTTGAAATCTGAAAGACCATTGAAAAAGGAGTCATGAATCCTTAGCTCTGGTCCCAGTTCTGCCACTAACCTGGGCAAATTACTTAATTGCTCTAGGTGCTGGTTTCTTTCTCTTTAAAATGAAGAGAGTTGGGCTCAATTATCTCTGAAGTCCTTCCAGCTCTGCTATATTCCATGGAGCTACAATGCTATATTTCTTAGAGTAGGCACAAAATATCAGAAGGAAGACCTAAAATAAAACAAGATGACTCAATCTTCCACCAACCACAAGGCCTGAACAGCAGGCAGTCCTGGGAACTAATAGGAAAAGAGTGTGGGGAAGAAGCCCAGTGTGGGAGGCAAATAACCTAATGGAGGGGCTGAGTTTTGAATTCTGCTCTGCCTCCTCTCCTATCTTCTCAGGGCCTGAGTCCAGGGTGCTATGATACATACAATGCTGACATCGACTGCCAGTGGATTGACATCACTGATGTGCAGCCTGGCAACTACATCCTCAAGGTAGGTTCCCATGGCAACCAAAGGAGATACCAACCCTAGGGGATGAAACCAAGGAGCGTTTTCCTGCATCTACACACATCTGAGCATAAAGTAAAACATGGAGTTATTTATCCAGGTTTTCCCACATTGAATCTGCAAATGCCTAGGACTTACTGTAGCATTCTGTTGATATGGGAAGAAGAGGTTGGGAAGAGAGAATTTTGTACTTTCTAAAGGGATTCTTTAGCATAATCCACACAGGTTCTTCAAAAGATCATAATAAAGCCTTTGGCAAGGACATCCCAGACCAGGCAGTGTTACCAACTTCAAAATAGAGTCAAGGATCTGAGGGCCAGAAAGGATGAAAGAGGTTACTTGATCCATTCTCCTTCCTCAGGCAAGGGGACCTTTTGAACCCTCCCTGAGGCATCTCTGCCCTCCTCAGAGAGGAGGTACAACACAGCCTGTTGTAAGCAGCACATCCCAAAGTCTCCAGACCTTGAGTCAAAGCCTCCTTCTTAACTAACTAAAGCCCTGCTTTCTCAATGGGAGCAGAAAAGATGTTTTCTATGATTCTGAACATCCTTGTAGAGCAGAGGACCTTATGCTCCAAAGCTCAGATCCCAGACTGAGTGCTCTGTATAAGGGAAGGGAGTCATCCCCCTCTCTTCAGATCCATTGAAATCCTATTCATAGAATTTGGAATCTTTCTTACTATTCTTACATCTAAGGTTTACTTAGCTAATGAATTCATGCAAATGAAATGACAAAGGATGTGTTTAAGCAGGTGAGTGTGACGTGATAAGAGGAGAGGCAGCATATATGACAGCAAGTGTGCTGGCCCTGGAGTCAGTTTTCAGGATTGACCTATCACTTAACTTTGTGTCTTTGGATAAGTTACTTCACTCCTGTGAACTTATTTCCCACATCTGTCAAATAGGCATAATACTAATCTTATAGGATTGGTGTAAATATCAGATGAATGGGAGAGAGATGGCTCAGTGGATTGAGAGCCAGACCCAAAGATGGGAGGTTCTGAGTTCAAATCTAGCCTCAGACACCTCCTACTGTGTGACCCCAGGCAAATCACTTAACCTCCATTGCCTAGCCCTTACCACTCTTCTGCCTTGGAACCAGTACTAATTCCAAGACTAAGGTAAGGATTTAAAAAACAAAAAATAAGATGAAGTAACGTAAGTAATGTGCTTTGTAAATTTGAGCTATGGAAATATGCTTTGTTATGGTAACAAATCATTCTTCTTAATGATAAGCAGAGGTGTCTAGGGAATCTTAAGGCTGACAAAGCCCCTCATCTACATTATCTTATTTCAGTCTCACAACAAAAATGCCATTTTAATGTGGAGGAATCAGAAACTTCCAAAGGGGAAGTAACTTGTTGGTCCCCAAGCCAGTAAATGTTGGAGGCAAGATTTCAACCCCGATTATTCACTGGCTCCAAATCCAGTACTCTTTCCATAATCCCACACTGCCCTGTTTACATACAAACCACTAATGGACTAAAGACCTTAACTATTCCTTTAATCTCTGCTTGGTGACATGTTGTTGATGAATTAGAGGGGTCCCTTTTTTCTTTATTCATTCATCCAGCACATTTTGTTCAACGTTCAACAAGTGTTTATTATGTACCAGGCAGTGAGTTAGGCACTAGGATGATAAAGGAAGACCAAAGGGCAGACAGCATGCAAAGAACTTTGTACAAATGAGGTATCTATAGGATGATACGCTGAAAATAATCAACAAGAGGAAAGCACTAAAGATTTCTTTTAACAATTTACTCTGCACTGTAGTAGAGATTCAAGGATGTATAAGGTCTGATTTTTGCCCTTAAAAACTTATAAACTAGCACCTGGAAGTTCTAGAATCACATTTATTTTGAAACATTCCACCAATAAGTCTTATAATTTAGAGTGGCCTTTCAATCTTCCCCACAGCACAGCAGCAAAAAACAAGAGTCCAAAAAATTAAGATTTGACTAGTAATGTCTTTGTTGCAGATCAATAATGGCGATGCTTGGAGCTCGTTATCTACAAATGAATTATGTTTATTTTACATTTGTAATTGCATTAGTAGTAGGATGTTTTATTTGTCATAAATTGCTTCTCTCAGAATCCTAGATGTGGTAGGGTTCTAAGTGTATTATTGGTTAATCCATTTTGAGAGGGAACAGAGTAATTTGGGGACCTCTCTTTCTCCTACCATTATCTATCTGAGTGGCCAGGTGAAGTCGTTGCTGCTGACCAAATTCCCATCTTCTATCTCCCTTTGCCTCATAGGTGCAGGTGAACCCAAAGTATATTGTGCTGGAGTCTGATTTCACCAACAATGTGGTGAGATGCAACATCCATTACACCGGACGCTATGTCGCCACCACCAACTGCAAAATTGCCCAGTAAGAAGCCCCACGAGGGATCCCTTCCTTCCTCTCCCTCAGACTGCCTTCATCTGTGCTTTAGGCAAGGGAAGGCTAGAGGAGCTTGAGGATGGTAAAGGAGCAAGCCAAATGGAGGAGGAAGAGGAGAAGAAGGAAGAGGAGGAAGGGGGAAGAGTTTGGGAGTGAGGGAGGGAGAAAGAGATCTCCTCTGACTGGAGTGATTCGAAAACAATTAAACCATATGTGCTGCCAGGTTAATTTGACCAGTCCTGCAGAAATGGTTCATGAAGATGTTTAAGCCTAAAAATGTTCCATTTGATAGTGTATAGAGATATGAACTCTGGCTCTGCTGAAATTCCCTTGGGACCCAATCTTGACTTTTCCTAACGAGTGCCCAACCAGTAAGGGAAGTTGGAATAAGTTGCAGACCTACTGGGATGTTACTGTGGAAGGCACTTACCTTGAGCACACATGTGGCATATTCTGGCTTTTTTACGTGACGTTGAGGTCTTGTGTATCTGAAGATATTATTCTCAGCTCAGCCCTGATAGGATGGGGGCTCAGAATTCTTTTTCTTGCAGTGAAGTGGGCTCTATTGAGTCTGGCTCCCCTTATGACACTACCTATAAACATTTTTGAGACAACTAAACAATTAGGTTAGCAGTTTATAGTCACAGTTCTAGGTCATTGTGTGGTGGAGATGAAAGATTTGAGTTGCTCTGTGGCCATGATTAGACAGCTAGTCTGTGAGGGAGGTTAGGGGTTGCCTATGGCTAGGATTAGGGATCCATTTGTGACCAATCCTAAAGAGCTGGTCTGTGGACAAAGAATCATTGACTAGGGTTAGGGAGAATTCTGTGCCATGTCAGGGGGTCTCTGACCAAAATTAGCCATTAGATTGTGGTTGGAACTAAAGACCAGTTTATAGCAGGATCAGTGTGTGGCTGCTGGATTTGGGGGTCAGGCTCTTCCTCATTTAAATATAGCTTATCCAGTTTGGGGGGAGGACAAGAAGCTCTTCCAGATTTCTTATTATAGTATTACTTTGCCAGAGCAGACCACGGAGCCAACCAAGCAAGTTAAGGATAGTCTTTGATAGGGGATCCCCAGCAACTGAGAGATGGGCTATGGAGCCCTGCAGTGATCTGCCTACTTCTGCCCAAAGAGAAGAAAGCTAGTATGTCCTTTTGACCGAAGATTCAACTGAAGTGTGGAGAGGCCACTCAGCAAAAGAGTGGGAGAATTAAGGGGTCAGAGTAGCCCCTTCTGTTTTCCATGAGACTTCTGGAGCAGGTCTCCTTGTTGTAGACTTCATCACTCTGTGGAGATTCACATCTTGCTCTCTTCCAAACATTTTACATAAGTGTTTGGAAAGGGCTGCATATTTCAATGAAATAAGTCTATTAATATTTCTCTGTGACTCCAACCACACTCCAGAGGAGCCAGGACAAACAGGAATCGAGGAATGAAGTTTTCCCAGAAAGGCCATGAGACGCCTGTTGGTTTTGACAACATTTTTGAAAAAGAAAAGAGACACTTTTTAATAGTCTTTAAAGAAAGAAAGCATAAAAAAAGAATTTCCAGACAGTCCCAGTTATGGTTAGGGAATGAAAAATGATCCAGGGTGGAGATGAATGTTATTGAGTTGGTTTTGTGGGAATCTTTCAATGAAACCTCTAATGGATGGAAAACTTGTTCCAAGAGCCTCTCTGATCTTGTCCTGAGATAGTCTGGTCTGAAGAAGTTGTCTGAGCTGGTCCCAAGGTGTTCTCTGACCTAAAAAAAGGAAAGGAAATGTCATGATATCCATATAACAAGTAAGGGGGTGGCCCCATCACCTAGGCCCCCACCATCCACTATGTCACCAAGACATAGTGTCGCCTTAACTTGGAAGGATGAAAAGTGAGGGATATGACCTAGGATCAACCTCTGGATCCAACAAAGAGACTAAGTAATTTACCCAAAGGTACAGATTGATCTAGATCTAGTTGATCTAGAACTAGGACTCCTTATTCCAGTGTTCTGCCCATGATGCCAAAAAGGCAGATCTATTATGAGAAAGGAATTTATTGTTCTAGACGTTTTCCTTCAGTGATTTGATACTTTGAAGGATCTTTGTATGATCTAAACTAATGAATATCACAACTGTCTCTATGCTTCAGTACAGAAGAGGTAGCCCTCCCCAACCAGGATGGCTTCCAGAACTTGTTGAGCACTGCCCTTTCCTCCCCCCAAAAGCTCATTACTCTTGGAGGCTAACATTGTTAGAGGAATCTTTCTACACTTTCCCTTGACCCTTGGATGATTGATTCACCATCTATCACTAGACCCATACATGTAGCCCCCAAATCATGGGGTCATAGATGGGGCACTGGACATGGAGACGAGAGGGCCTGGGTTCACATTCCACCTCAGACATTCACTAGCTGGACGACACTGGGCAAATCACTCGATCTCTATTCTTCTTATGAATAAAACTAATGTACTTATTGAGTTCCTTTCATCTTAAGTCTATGATCTAATCATAGGAGTTATGAGAATTTGTCCTATGCTGGCATAGTATTCAAGAGGTCATGGTTAGCCCCATGATGGAGTGTGACATTGCAGGAGGACCTTAATGAAAACAGGAGCTTGCCTGTTTAACTAAATCTTTACTCAATCTGTAAACCCCCAATGTTAGGCAGTTAGATTGTACAGTACAGGATCTTGAATCAGAAAGAGCCAAGTTTGAATCTTTCCTCACATATTCATTAGCTGTGTGACCCTGAACAGGGCACCCAACATATGTCTGCCTCAGTTTCCTCCTTTGTAAAAATAAGAATAATAATGGCACTTATCTATTTAATTATAAAAACAAAATGAGATATTTGTAAGATGCTCTCCAAAACTTTAAAATTCTATATAAATGTTACATATTATGGCAGAGGGGACTTCGTATGGAAGTGGAATTTGATCTACAGTCTGGGAAGGGAAGAGGAAGGAGTTTTCTAGGCAAGAGAATTCTGGGAATAACCATTTGGGAAGGAAGTAAGAACAGTCAGGATGGGAAAGAGGGAAGTATGTGTTTAGAGGAAACTGAAGACTTACTGGAGAAGGCCTTGAAGGCCAGACTAAGCATTATTCATGGTGAGAAACTTTTGAAACCTTTTTGAAAAGCCTAAATTCCAGGGTAGAATTATATATAATGTCCCGTGAGAGCATTCAGACATTCCTGGCCCTGGAGCTGGGAAGTGGGATGAGGAGAGGAGCAGGGCAGTTCCTCACCCTTGAGGGAGGGCTGTGTTGCAGCTGGAGAATGGAGGAAGCCAAGCAAAATGAGGGGAAGTGGTGGAAATCTATCCCATGACTGCTGATTGATGTGTTTGCCTTTCTTCTCTTAGATCTTGACCTGCTCAGGATTTAGTGATATCATCCCACCTGAGCCGCCCTTCTCCAAACATGGTCTTGCTTTTTCGGGCCCCCGTAAGCCCAGCCCAAACCCCCACAGGCCCTGTGGACCCTGGACAGGAAGAAAGGAGAACCTGGCATCTTGGAACAAACTGGATGATTTAAGTGACTTTAGGTCTTATTTTTATACTTAAGTTTCCCAAAAAAACTTTGTCGTGTGGGTTGTTGTATTTTTTTAAATTTTTTTATTATTTTGGCCACAATGCTGAGTGAAGATTGCTGATGATTTAAATTGAATAAAACAAGATTTTCTATTCTGTTGATCTCCATGTAATCTGGCTAGCACAGAACCTTGGGCAAATATTCAAGAAGCTAGACTGCCGCAGCAAGTTCCTGAGGCTTAACCACTGTTACTCATAGATTTTAGAGTGAAAAGGGACCTCCTTCATTATAGATAAGGAAGCTGAGTCCAAGATAGAATAAGTGACTTGTCTAAGACCATATTGGGAGAGAATGTGGGTCCCCTTTAAAGGACAGTGTTTCCCTCTCCTCAATCAGCATCACCAAACCAGTAACTGGCAGCCATCTAGGACAACACCAACTTGGACCCAGAGTAGATTCTCAACACTGACATTGTTCTTGTATCAAGGAGCTAGGAACACTTCCTATAGAGAATCCAGATTCTTCTTGAAACATAATCCCTCATTCTGGGATCAAAAGTCTTGCTTACTAGCTGTGTGACTGGCTAAGTTTCTTAAACTCTGTAAATCTCAGTTTCCCCATCTGTAAAATTAGGAGGCTAATACTTGTTTCCCTACCTTTAAGTTTTTTTTTTTCCTAAGGAAAGTATTTTGTGAACCTTAAAATATTACAGATAATTAAATTATTGTTAGTAGCTAAAGTAGCCATTTATCTTTGATAATAAAAAAAGAATCATCCATTTGGTCCAATCCCCTAATTTTACAGGTGAGGAAACTGAGACATTCACCCACCTCAGAGGTATTATTCAGAGCAAATGGCAAGACACCAAAGAGGCAGCTGGGAGAGAGCATAAGTCACTTAGCCAGACTCACACAGCAAGTAGTCAGGCTTGAGATTCAGGTCTCTGCCTCCAAATCAAGACCTCTTTCCACTACACAGTGCTGGGAATGAGTTCTAATATGCTTGGAAAGGAACATTAATGATTACAGTTTGGTGCCAAAACCAAAATATGCCACTACCTCAATCTAGCTGTCTGCTCCAAGCAAAGGGATATTGGTTAAGGATGTAAACCAGACCCCAAAATTTGTATTAGAGCGGGACAAGGCAAAGAGTCTGATTTAATTGATCACTAGAGGGCAGTGTTGACCAGTTGCCTGATCCTGTTCCTCAATAAGGACCAAATGCTCTCAAAGCATCACTCATCTCCAGGAGTTATGCCCTCTGATGCACCACTGGTATCTCTGTCTCCAAAAATTGACTACTTCTTTTCCCTTGTTGCACTCCTTTGTGGTCATGAATGCTCACATTATTAGGCTACAAATAAATGTCTCCCATCAGACACCTGGATTTTTGGTGTCCCTACCCATTAGGAAAACTGACCTTTGTTCCATCCTTGCTGCATTTCAGTGGGAATTTCTCACAAAAGCATAGCATAGTGGGCATAATTTTTTAATCATACTAGCAGAAAAGAACTAAATGACTATATTAAGTACTCACCATGAACTCAACCTCTAAAGTAGACCCTCCCCCTAGATCAGGCAGCCCTAAACCCTTTTTCTCTACAGAAAAGCCAGAACTCAGGAGATTAAAGAAATGAAGTTCAGAAGCCAGGAGCCAAACTAGCCCATTTTACTTCTACAGAGAACAGGTGGTAGCTTCTGACTGAGTCTTGTGGGCAGGCAAGGTGCTAGAGGTTCAGGCTAGATTTAGAACGAATCTCCCTCATTCATTATTCTTGGTTCCTTACTTTGCTTGCTGCTCCAGCCTTGGCTCTCATGATGCTTTCCCCTCCTCATTCAGCTCCATACACATTTGTCCTATGCTCCTTTGGACTAGCTTATTTCCCTCCTGTGCCTATTCAAGTGGCTGAAAGGCAAACAATTGACTGGTCCTACACCAGTGGTCATTTTTCTATCTCTATACTGTTTCTTTCTCCAAATTCCAATCTATCTTTCCTGGCAATTCCATTCACTAGAGTACTAGTTCTCCCAGGTGAGAAGGATAGGACACAGGGGTACTTTGTGTCTCAGCCCCCAAGTTGGTTGAGGACCTAATTGATGTAGAAAATATGATAGCAGACAAGGCTTGGCCACGATGGATGTAAAGGGCTCTGAAAGTTTGAAGCAAAGTATAAACATGATATACTAATAAAGACCCCTGAGTCTGACTCAGGACCCCTTACTTTGGCTGACTGGCCATCATCTGGAATCTATGTTGCTCATTACCAGCTTTGCTCCTAGGCACTGGACTTTCCAACCCCATTAATTCTTAAGACCCTCTCCCAAGCAACAGATGAATTTTAGTCTACATCACTGTTGTAAATATCCCCTTGGATCAAATAATATAATTTTAAAATATTGATGTGTCTAATAGAAGTTATTCTGTTCACTAGCCAGGAATATTGATGGCAATGAAAATTTCTAAGAAGGGACAAGATAGGGCACAGTTGGGTAGCTCAGTGGATTGAAAGCCAGGCCTAGAGATGGGATGTCCTGGATTCAAATCTGTCCTCAGTCACTTCCTAGCTGTGTGACCCTGGGCAAGTCACTTAACCCCCATTGCCTAGCCCTTACCGCTTTTCTGCCTTGGAACCAATACGGAGTATTGATTCTAAGGTGGAAGGTAAGGGTTTACAAAAAGAAAGGAAGAAAAGAAGGGGCAAGATACCATCTACAACATCCTTAATGGGGCCCCACCACACTTCAACCCTTTGTTAGCTACCTCATATACTCTCCACAGTGAAATTTCCCTGATAAGAAGCTAAGAATGTTGTCTGGAGCCAGCACCCAGGGAGCAGTTCCTGCTGAGAGTGGAGTTAATCCTCCTTCCAAAGAATCCCAGGCCTAAATAGCAGAGCCTGAGAAACACAGGTCATGGCAGACAAGTCCAGGGGGGGCCTGGGTGACAGTATGATTGGAATGTGGCCCCCAAGCCAGCCCTTCAGTCAACACATTCCACCTGGACTTAGGGTAAGAGCAGTAGTTGCAGCCCCAGCCCTCCCTGAGAAGAACAAACTACTGAGAGATCTGGGTACGAAGAATTAAAATTTATCCAGAATACATCAACTTCTAAGACATTTTACAAAGCAAAACAGAGACTGAAGATGTGGCTGAAGGCAGGGACCTCCAAACCCATCATATGCCTACTTCATGCACCAACCATCATCCCCATGTGACCCTTTGAACCACCACCATCTTGGTCTCCTTTGTTTC
Organism: Monodelphis domestica; assembly: GCF_027887165.1. Taxonomy (NCBI): domain Eukaryota; kingdom Metazoa; phylum Chordata; class Mammalia; order Didelphimorphia; family Didelphidae; genus Monodelphis; species Monodelphis domestica. Next base: position 48,240,835 of record NC_077227.1, read on the forward strand.
CCCAGAAGCCTCTGGAGAAGCCACAGAGTTAGAAGGGGGTAGAGGAAGAGCCAGAGTACCTTAGAAAGTATAATGTTAGGACTGGAAGAAACCTTAGAAAATGTAATCATAGAATTTTGAGTTTGCAGAAACTTGAGTGATCATCTGATCCAATACTGTCATGAATGTTTCCAAATAAGTTTTATTGATGCATTTTGTTTTTACATAACTATCATTCTCAGATAACATCTATGACCCCTCCCTTGTAACAAAGAAAAACAAGCAAAATCAACTGGATTAGTAAATGGCTTTGGCTATGCATCATTTTATATCAGTATTACCCCACTTCTTGAATGGAAGGAACCCTCTCATTTTACAGAGAAAGAAGCAGAGATCCAGAGGACGGAGGTCCAGAGGTGTAGTCCAAGGCTACACAAAGAGCTAGAATTCATCTCCTGCCTTCTAGTGCAACTTTTCATTATATCGTGTTGCTTCCAAATTGAAGGGCAAAGTAAATGATGACTTCTCTCCTAGGAGATGTGAGGCAAACTACATATACCATGAGAGACATACAGATACAGGTGTGTACCCAAGGGTTTGAGCTGCCAGGGGTTTAGAGGTAGGTTTCCATCAGTCTGGGAGGGAGTAGGAGGAAGGACAGGCAGTTTTGAAAGCTTTGTCTACCCTAATGGAGTCAGAGACACATCAACCAGGTTTTCTCCAGTGGTGCAGGACACAATTGGGACATTCAGGTCCCTAAAGGAAAGGGGAGATCCTTGGTGACATTTATGGTGCATTTCAAGTTTGAAAAAGTCATTTCTCATCTCAATTTAGCCTTAAAAGAGCCCTCTGGATTAGGTACTATAGGTAACAATATCTCTATTGTACAGAAGGAAAGTGAAGTCCAGGGAGCCTTCCTAAATTATTTGCCCAAGGATACACAGTCAATAAGGTTAAAGATCATGTTGGAACTCAACTCGGGACTTTCTGACTCCAGCCCCATCACTTTATCCAGTGGGTCACCAACTTCATTATTATTGTCATCATCATCCTTATCACCATTATTATTACTATTACTAGAATTATTATATCCAAGTTAGACAAATCAAATGCTTACAGAAGGCAATTTGAGGGTTCCAAAAGTATTCTCTGTACTCCTTTAGCCCAGTACAATACTTAACATTCTTACATACTCAATAAGATATGTTCCCCTGGGTTTATCATTACCTGCTCTAGGCACTTACATCACAATTCTCTATGAGAGGGGAAATTCTCTCTCTCTTTCTCCTTCTCTAGAAAGGAGCTTGTCAAATAAGAACTTTCCAGAATAAGGACTGGTATGGAGGTCTGGCATAAGGGGAGAAGGTGAGGAACAGATAAACAAATATCCCTCTACATGCCCAAGAATGGCTTTCTTCTCTCAGAACTACAAAATCAGAGGATTTCCCAATTTCTCACCTCCTGCCATTTGCCTCTATAATTCCATCCCCTCTCCCTTGCTAACTAGCTAGGGAGCCAGCAAACCTCCTTCCTATAATTCAGCCAATATAAGATCTGGATTTTAAAGGAGAGAGAGAAAAGTCACCTGCTCCCAGAATTCTGAGAGAGGGAGACAGTGAAACTTATCCCTACCTCCCAGAGAGTAACTGCCACACCCAGATAGCCTAATTGCCACAGAAAAACAGTTAGACTGTCAACATTTGAAACTGACACTGTCTCAGATCTGCTTCAAACTCCAATTTTTTTTCTTAAGCCAGCTTCTCTACTTCTTATCTCTAAACTAATATAACAAGACTTAATTTCTAATATCACCCTTATACCTTGCTCTTTTAATTAAATGGGTTTTGCTTTTAATTGATGTTTTACTTAGTATTTTCTGGCATAAAATATATTGGTAGGAGCTTAAGCTAAGCTTTTAAATTAAGTAATGGTTAAGACATTACTCTGAACCTTGGCACAACTATGAGTTGGGCTGAATTTTCATAGAATTGTAGTATTTGGATCAGGAAAAGACCTTAGAGATCTTTTGAAACTAGAAAACTTTTGAAACAAAAAGTCCTTTTATTTGCTCTTTTTGTGATGGTGAAGAATTGGAAATTAAGAAAATGTCCATCAATTGGGGAATAACTGAAAAAATTGTGATATATGATTGTGATGGAATACTATTGTACTATAAGAAATGATGAGTAGGATGCTCTGAGAAAAACCTGGAAAGATTTACATGAACTGATGAAAAGTGAAGAGAGCAGAACCAGGAGACCATTATACACAGTAACAGCAATATTGTATGATGATCACCTGTGAATTATTGAACTATTTTCAGCAATACAATGATCCAAGTCAATTCCAAAAGTTTTATGATGAAAAATGCTACCCACCTCCAGAAAAAGAATTGATGGGGTCTGAATGTAGATCAGAACATTTTTGTTACTTTCCTTTTTTTGGAGTTTTTTTGGTCTGTGATTTTTTTTGCAATATGGCTAATATAGAAATATGTTTTGCATGATTTCACATGTATTATCTATGTCAAATTGCTTGCCTTCTCAAGAAGGAGAAGGGGAGGAAGACAGAATTTGGAACTTAAAATGTTTTTTAAAGTTTTTACCTATAATTGAGGAAAAATAAAATTAGGGAGAGAGAGAGAGAGAGAGAGAGAGAGAGAGAGAGAGAGAGAGAGAGAGAGAGAGAGAGAGAGAGAGAGAGAGAGAGAGAGAGAATCATTTGCCCTTATCCATTGGTCACTTACCTACTGGGGAACCACTCTTGGTCTTACATATTTGTGTTAATTCCCTACATATCTTGGATATATCAGATATTTTCTGTTATATTTGAGATGTTATCCATTCCTATAAAGAAACAGAATGGACAAATGACCAAGAACTCAATTTTCAATACATTTCAATGAGGTGGGTTAAACATCTACTCTGTATGGTATTATTCAAAGCTTTAGAGATACAGAGATGAAAAATAATGATCCCTTTCTCCAAGGAACTCACAAATTAGCGGCGAGAATACAAGATAAACACAATAAATATAATGAAAGATAGATTGTAATAGAGGCAAAGGCAAGTTGCAGACAAAGCAGGATTAGTGTCCCCTTTCAGTGGGGAAGGGTATATTTTAGTGACCCTGGTTTCTTTGCTATTCCTCACAAGATGCCCTTCATCTGGATCCCAGGCATTTACACTGGCTGTCCTCCATTTTCTCCTCATCTGTGCCTTTTGGCTTCCTTCAAGTTCAAGATAAAATCTCACCTTCTACAAAAAGTCTTTCCCTGTCCTCCTTAAGCTGCTGACTTCATTCTGCTGATTCTCCCCAGTTCATTCTGCCTATAGCTTGTTTGCATGTTGTCTCCTTGGGGGCTGTCTTTTGCCTTTCTCTGTATCCCCAATGCTTAGCACAATGCCTGGCACTTTAGAGGTACTTAATAAAAGTCTGTTAACTGACTAGGATTGGCCACTTTGAGGGCCCTCTTCACTGGATTTGGAAATTAGTTAAGAACTCCCACGTCCTTCCCTTCTCCATCCTTCACCCCACCTTCCCATATTTTAATTCTCTATGTCCTGGTAAAATATCAAGGAAGGGGCCTGGAGTACCATCAAGGGTGTGCTAGAGCCAGCTTGCACTGGAAAGTTTAGTTTTTCACCGTGAGCATTTATACCTCAGAAACCAGCAAATGCTACAGATTGGGAGTTGATTTGATGTTTATTGAAGATTGGAAGTTGAATGAATGATTGAATAAGCTTGAAGTAAGGAAGACTCATTTTCTTGAGTTAAAATCTGGCCTCAGAAACTAGTATGACCCTGGGAAAATCCCTTAATTCAGTTTGTCTCTGTTTCTTCATCTATAAAATGAGCTGGAAAAGGAAATGGAAACTACTCCAGTATCTTTGCAAAAGAAAACCCCAGGAGGCAGTTAGGCAAATCAATGGATAGAGCCAGAACTGGAGGCAGGAGATCCTGGGTTCAGACACTTTCTATCTGTGGGGCCTGGGAAAGTCCCTTACTTCCTATTGCCTAAGAGAAAGAAAGGAAGAAAAATGGAAGGAAGGAAGGAAGGAAGGAAGGAAGGAAGGAAGGAAGGAAGGAAGGAAGGAAGGAAGGAAGGAAGGAAGGAAGGAAGGAAGGAAGGAAGGAAGGAAGGAAGGAAGGAAGGAAGGAAGGAAGGAAGAAAGAAAGAAAGAAAGAAAGAAAGAAAGAAAGAAAGAAAGAAAGAAAGAAAGAGAAAGAAAAAAGAAACAAAGAAGGAGGGACGAAGGGAGAGAGAGAAAGAAAGAAAGAAAACCCCAAATAGGGTCAGGAAGAGTCAGATGCAACTGAACAACAAAACAAAATTACTATTCATTTGATTGTTTTAGACTTCAGAAAAAAATGTTAATAATGGAGATTAAACTTAATAGCAGGTTATGTGAGACTTGATTATTAAGCATTATCAGCATACCTCCAATACTCATTTCCAAAATTCTCTTCATTCAATACTCCAAATCTGTATGTTATCTATATAATAAATTTCAACAGCCATGGCCTCTGGGTATACTCAGAGCTATTGCTAGGCCTTCTTCACAGACTTAGTATGAATGGGAAATCCTGATCATTTCAGAGCATGACAATTTAGGACTGATAACTTGGAGCACTTCCACAGCAGGGTAAACCATGTGATGAAAGACCTGAAGACCTGCCAGATGAGAATCTGTGGAAGGATGGATGTTTATCTTAGAGAAAATTTGGGAGAGAAATGGAAGGGTGTAAAGGGTCGCCATGTCTAAGAGGAATGAAACTTATTCTTCTTGGCCCTGAGAGGAAACATTAGATACAATGGATGGAAATTGCAAGAGGAAGAAATAGGATGGATGGAAGAAAGAATGCCCTAACAACAGCTGTCCCAGATGAGAATAGGCTGCTTTACCAAACAGTCATATCTGTGGAGTCTTTCAAGCACAAGCTAAATAATTACTTTTCAGGGTGTGATAGAGGGCCTCTCCATCTGAGCATGGATTGAACCAGATGGCTCTGAGGTCCATTTCTGTTCTGAGACTCTGTGATTCTATGGCCTTTGGAATTAAGCTGAAAAGGATGATGAGACAGATGGCAGGGAGTGGGAAAGGAAGAGGAAAAATTGGAATAGTTCTGGGAGCACCCAGAGGCCATGGCTGTTGAAATTTATTGCGTGGATAACATATGGATTTGGGTCATTTTTCATGGCCCCTTTTGTAAATTTTTTCCTTTCTCCTTACCCTGTTGGTATCTTCAATGATACCTAACCCTTCATAGAGCCACCGAATATCAGAGTTGGAAAGTCATCAGAGGCCGTTCTCCAGTGCAAAAATTCTGGAAGTGAATCCTGAGGTGTGCTGGTCACTGGTGTTTGGACTGCCTTAGGGAAGTGGTGGAACAAAATTAGAGTAGAGAAGGGAATGGAATGCATGATGAGAAGCAAAAGAGAACCTCAACTCAGCCCAGAAATAAACCAGGCCTAACCCAGACCTCCAGGTTCTTCTCATCAAAGACTCCCAACTCCAGATGCATTCTTGCCAAGGTTCCCATTTGGGAACTCTGCACTTCTGAAGACTTCATTAACCCAGCAGGGGCTAACTAAGAGTCTTAGGGGCCCTAGAGAGTAGTCTGGGCTGCAGGCTTCCCAGTGCCCTTTCTATGAAGGCAGAGCCCTCCCTGAGCCACACTTTATTTGCCAGGAAAATTTCCTTCCAGAGAAATAATAATGTAAACACAACCACCAGAGGAATGTTAGGCCAAAGTAAGAGAACAAATTGTTTTTTGAATACTTGTTCATATGAATGATTCCTATACAGATAGATCACAAATGATTCTTATGTGTTTGTTAGGGCTGCCTCTGGGTAGGGTGGGGGCTTCCCTCCCAATTTGGCAATAATTTCTTCCAGTTAGTCAGAATAACTCTATGTACTTGAAAGTTATTTTTTTTAATGCATGGGATTTATTTTTTTAAGGTTTGTCACTAGTTCCAAATCCAAATGAGTGAGATTGGACTGGAAGTGATTTCCCCTCCCTGTTTGGGTTATTTATGTGTGATGAAACCCTTTCCCCCATGGTCCCCCCCACTCTGCTCCCCAGATGACTGTGGATTGAGTCTGGCCAGTTTTACAAACCCAAGTTTGCAGTAGGTAGGGCCCAGAATAATACTGGACCAGACAACTTGGCCTTGGTGTACTGGGAGAACAGGAAGAGTGAACATACGGAACTGTCGAGTTAGATCATCACCCCCAAATCTCTTCCCAAAGAGTAGATCGTGGGAAAGATTAAGGGGAAAGATTTTATGTCTAGAACTCAGCAAGGTTGGCTATTCAAAGAATCATGGAAAGTGTGTATGGGGAGCTGGGGAAGTACTGAGGGAGAGGGTTGGGATTGTTCTTCCAAAGGCTAACATTTCACAGTGGCTGAGAAGCCAGGACAAACCCACTCTCTCTCTGCCTCTACCTTGGCTCTGTTTTAGCTATGGCGGCAGCTACAGACAGCAAACAGCCAATAATGGTTGCCTGCCCTATCTTTCACCATCTGCTCCTCTCTCTTTTTCTGATCCCAGCTATATGAAAAGATCAGGCTAGCATTCTTTCCCAGAAGTGGAGTGCAGGAAAAGAAGGGAGAAGAGTCTAGTTAGGGACCACATAATGATCTGACCCTGACTCTATTTTTCATATGACTTCATCCATGTTCTAAAGAAGATCTACTTTTCAATGTCTTTTAGACTCAGTTTCTCCAGTGAAACCCTTCAGATCCTCTCTAGGTCCCACAGAAATATAATATATTGTATGTCTGATAACATTCCTCCACTCCCTACTGAAAATTTTACAGACTCTCTGTGGAAAAGAGAGAAATTATAAGTCATGCAGCAAGACTCATGCACTCAGCAGTGGCTGAGTGGTGATCTGACTGTCAATCAAATGAAGATTCTGATTTGGAATGTTACCGGGAAAGACAAACCAACTGTTGGCTGAATTCAGGGCTTGGCTGATGGTGGTTACCTTTGAATCAGGGTCTTGGTTGATTTCCTGACTGCCTTTGAATCAGGGAAGAAGCTGGGTTTATCTCTGGGACTTGGGATAATCAATATGGAGGTGGCCTGGTGGCTTTGAAGGCAGAAGAAGAAGGGCAATAGTCCATATAGCTCTCTGACTTGCTCTGTTGGTGATAGTGACTGAAATACTAGACCTATCAACCATTTCTCTCAATATCCTCTAATCTAAGGCTAACTATAGAATTAGGGAAACCCCCAACCCTCTTACCTCCATCCTCCATCTTTTCCTGTCTTTCCCAAATAAACCCTTACTAAAGATAAAAGAAGATAGGAAGTATTTTCATTTGAAACATCATTACCTCACCCTGACTGATTTAGAAACCAGAAGAACAGGGGAAGGGGAAGCTGAAGGGAAGAGGGGAGGAAGGGAGGCTGGAAGAAAAAGGAAGGGAGGTATAGAGGGAGGAATGTAGGCAAAAGAAAATAACTACCTGATTTATTTGTTATCATTTACCCATCAAATATACCCCCTCAATATTATCTATTACAATTTGGCACCTCAGACTGAGTGAACTTTACAATTTCCAAAAATGACAGCAAGATTTTTAAACAAGTGCTCTGTGGGGTAGTTGTGCTGGCAGCTATTACTGGCTATTGGATCTATAACATCCTAAACAGTAAAATGACCACCATGATTGTAGATTTGGTGGAATACCTTGGCAACACCACAATGTTCATACTTCAGTTGCCATTCCAAAAAGAAACTGTTCTCTGGCAGATTATGACTCAGGTTTATATAATTTCCATGGCTGCTATATAGACATTAACCTATCTGAAGAACATCTATAGATTTGTGATCCCTCAACTGACAGCAAAGATAATGGTGGTGGATACTAACTTGGAAACCTTAGTAAAGAAATATGTTTGAAGAATTGATGAAGGCAAAAGGGCTAGACCAGATTAAGGATAAGGGAAATGGTCAGGCAGATAATGCACCCAAAGAGAAAGACAGAAAGACAAGTGACAAGGACACCAAGTCAAATGGGGAACCTGAGAAAATTTATCCACTAAAAGATGTTACCAAGTTATCAAGTACAGCTGGTGTATTACATTCAAAGGTGCATAGACAGTTTACAAATCAGGAATTGGATTCCCTGAAGAAATAGGTTCCAAAACTTATTGATCAGCCCTATGAAACTCAGAAAGAACTCAAATGTGCTTTCCGAATTTTTGATCCAGATTTCCAAGATGTGAAATTTCTCCTGTCAGAACTGTTTAGTGCTCATGAGCATCGCCAATTCATTGAAAAGACTAGATCAGAAAACAATCTGATTAGTTGGCCCACAGAGGAGTAAAGGGAAGACCTTGATTTTGCTTATCCCACCAGCATGACCTACTTAAGGAAATGTAGGGAAGACTTGCTCTAAGCAATTAAGCTCTGTTGTTCAAAGCCTAATGCATGGGCAAGATTTGACAAACCAATGCAAAATACAGGGGAACATCCAGCTTCATTTATGGATCGTCTCTCTGAAATGATTGAATCAATAATGGGTTTAGAGGCAAATAATGATGAGTCTCTAAGTTACGTGAGGAGACAGGTTTTGAAAGGTTGCACTCCTCACTTGAAAAACTTTTTCAGACATTATTTTCTAAAGTATGACACAGTGAGTTTGATCGAATTATGAGAAACGGCAACTTACCTTCATGAAAATCAGTCAGAGCAAAATAAAAAGATGCAGGATTTAAAGGAAAAATTAGAGGTAACAGAGAAAATTTAAGAGACAAGGAGATTGAAGAAATCAAGAAGCTGAATACTGTTAGGACATACACAAAACCTACTTATAAACCAAGAAGAGTGCAGAGAAAAAATAGGCAATGTTTTTTTCTGCCATAAGAAAGGACACCTGATCAAAGACTGTTTTCTGAAAAAGAAATATGAAGTAAATAACAACAAAGGCACACAAACTAGATACAAAAAGCAAATAAAACAGCTTCAAAAAGAAATACAGTCAGTAGCACAGACAAAAGGAAAATATGCATGTAAACATTTAACTCCAAAGAAAAATCTCTACACATTCTATACAAAGTCTCTGCTTACAATAGTAACAGCAAATAAAGTAACAATATTATTTCAAATGAATAAATAACTCCAAACCAAATGAATTACATTATATCCAAATTCTATCTCCAAGACATAACTAAAGACAACATACAATAAATCTCCTTGTGAAAAAATTCAAACATCAAAAAGATAAGAAAATTTCAAATTCATATTCTTAGCAAAATTCTAAGAACTTATACTATACTGCTTACACCCACTCATGAAGATAATCATAAGTCACGCTTACTTCTACACAGGAAGAATAACTAATGAATTCTGACAAGCACTCGTGAAGAACTCATAGCTTACTTCCATAAACAATGAAAAATTCAATCTTACATACATGCACATGTAAAAACCTTACATACATGCATGTTCCTAATTGTTCCAGTATGTTCCTGATTGTTCTAGTATGTTCCTGAATTGAAGAACACAAGACTACAATCAAGATCAGCAGCAGGCAAGAGTGGCATGACCCATGAGGCACAACTGAATATCTGTAAATATAAGCATCATTCTAACCATCAATAGTCAATCCATCCAAGACGGTCATCTCAATGCCATGGGCAACCATCTTCTAGCACTACCTACAATCCATTTCAATCAAATGTAAACCATACTGGAACGGGCTGTTTCAATGACTAGAGATGTCCAAATTAAAGCACAGGACAAATCACAATTCTACAAAAGCATGGGTCACACATACCCTTATTATGTAGACAAATTCACATAAACCAACAAAATGGCTTTGTTAATAGGAAATAGTAGTAACTTCGAATAGAAGCACTGCTAAGAGCTCTGTATAGTATATATAATACTTTTTATAGTATATATAATGCTGTGTATAGTATATAGTGTATATAACACTGTATACAGTTTATATGATGATACAGTACATAGTATATATATGCATATATATTATATGTAATAGGGCTTTATACAACAGATGTGTAACGTTAACATATATGCAAATAAATATAACCAAAGAACCATAAAAAGCAGAAACCGTGTGCTAAAAATTGGCATGCTCCAACAGGAAAACATGGTCCAAGACCTGGAGAAACAAAACAACGTCTTTCAGGATAGAGAACTATTTAAAACTTGAGGTCTCCCTGAATCCCAAGCATATAAAGAAAGGCTAGATAATGTTTTTTGAATTGAGTTAAAGTTGAAACAATGTGTGTAAACAGACTTGGGACTATACAAAAATGTTGTCTACTAGTTAATTGTCTACTAGTTAATTATTGGAGACTTAATTGTTCATTGAATTATAGGTTAATTAATTAATGTATACTTAATTGTGAATGATATAGTATAGTAGATAATAACTAAATACTAACTATAGACTCAATTGTTCATTGTATTGTATACTAGTTAATTATTTGATTCTGTTAAGTTATTGTGTTGGTATTTAGCATGAGATGCTCCATATATACATATACATATATACATATGTCCATGCATATAATTACATGTATTACATAGCTGTATACCTGATATCTATATGTTTAGGTGCATGGTGTGCATCATACATATATATATGTGTGTATATAGTGAGTGTACAAACATATATATACATATAACATACTTCCTAAATGGAATAGGCTGCCTCAGGAAATTATAGGCTCCCCCTCGCTTTGAAGCCTTCAAGGAAATTGGGGGGGCCCCATGTCTCCCCCAATGCGTTGTAGAAGTAATTCTTATTCAGAATGGTTGGGTTGGAGAAGATGGACTCTGATAACCTTCCAGCTCTGACATTCTGTGACTCGGTGAAGGGTTAGTGTCATTGAGGATAGCAAGGGGGAAGGAGAAAGGAAGAAATTTCCAAAAGGGGCATGAAAAAGGAGAAAGAGAATCAACTGGAAAGAATAAAAGAATGGTCATGTAGCAACAAGAGCCCAGCAGAGACTGCACTACAGGAAATTATAATAAATGACAACAACATGGCGGCTTTAGCTTGCTCCAGCATGTATAGCATCTTAGGAGTAGAAACTGAGAAGGTAGTTGGAGTGGATGACCCCAGGATAATGGATGGCAGGTTGTGAAAGACTGAAGGGCGAGGGGCTACAAAATTAAGGATGAAGCATAGCAAAGAGTTAGGCTGAACAAATATAGTATCAAGGATGTGAAAGGAAAAAAGTCCTAAGGTTCTTTGCTCCACCAAGATGGTGCCCCTATGCGTCACCTGTGGCTTTGAATGGAAGGAACTCCTTCTCTTTCTCAGGCTTAATGTAACTTGTTATTTCAACTCATGCTCCTAAGACCTGATCTTCAGACCTTTATCATCCTAGTGTCCTCTTCTGGATACCTTACTATTTATCAATATTCTTCATAAAATGTGGCTCTAAGAACCGACTATAGCATTTCATTTTACAGATGAGAAAACTGAGACACAGAGAGGTTAAGTGATTGATCCAGGCTCACACAACTAGTAAATGTGTGAGGCAGGATTTGAACTCTCAAGTTCAGAGCTCTATTCATGATGTGATCTAACTGTGTAGTTTTTATTCACGTTCTCAATAAACTTAAACGTATATACACGCGATGTATTATTTAAATATGCACGGTATATATATTAAGATAAATTATATGTATGTTAAATATATAAACATATATATATACATATATATATATATATATTTTTTTTTAAGATACACATCCACATAGGGAACTCCCAGAGTGCAACCTGTGAATCCATCAAAGACAGAAAATACGGTAGGACACAACCAAATGAATGACCTGCTCTGGTTCACCCAGTTAGTAGTGTTACAGGTAAGACTTGGAACCAAGTTTCCCAGTCTTCCACCTACTATGAAGGGATTCGCTAGCCAAATTTTCTTAAAAAGTAAAACAAAAAAAAACAAGAAAAACTAATATACTCCTAACATGATAAACACATCAGTAGAGTTCTTTTTCTGCTTTTCAGGATGAAATACTGGATAATTTGGTCAAATAGCTGTGACTGTCAATGCAACTTAGTTTTTCCTGCTCTTAGTCCCAGCCTGGAAAGTTAAGTCCTCACCTCAAACTCCCTGACTTTTATCCTGATCTAAAGATCCATATTCCCATCCACATGGCTGGCATGGATACATCAAGAATGCTTAGGTACACTCTAATATTGCCCCAAAAAAGTGGCTATTTGTCTTTTGTGCTTTTATTTTTAAAATAAACTGTAGTTGCTTTTTATAACACTTCAAAAATTTAAAAAATATTTTCATTAAAATTTTTTAAATGTTTTCAAATTTTTTGTTTGGTGAATAAAAATAATGTCCTTTTATAATAGAACATTCAGTTAATGTTCACTTTAAAAGAGGAAAATTCTTTCCTAGCTGTTTGATCCTGGGCAAGTCACTTAACCCCATTGCCTAGATCTTACCACTCTTCTGCCTTAGAACCAATATACAGTTTTGATTCTAAGATGGAAGGTAAGGGTTTTAAAAATAAATAAAAGAGGGAAACTCTAATTCCTTGGAGATGCACCTTAATGAGATGTACTATATTCACTTCTGGTGGGAAATCAGAGAGGGAGCTTCATTTTTCCTTATGAAGCCAGGTAGGTTAACCTTCCAAATAACCCGAAATTTCCCCTACAACCTCCACAACTAACAAAAGTGGCTTCTGTTTTCCTTAATCTCTGCTTCTTTATACATCCTTTTCTATTACTCAACAGCTGGTTCTGAGACTTCTGGGATTTGAAGTCACCCATTTCATTGGTCCCCTTTACCATAAGTCGAGATCCTTCTAGTCCCATAAACCCACCCCCTACTCATTCACCCTCTTGCCAAAAAAAAGGTTTCTTTAAGACTTGGGGCAGAGAGCTCGATTTTTGCTCTCCTAGGAGAGTTCACTATACCTCTAACTCAGTGGTTCTCAACCTCTCAATTTGTAGCAATGAGAATATATAATGCATATCAGGTATTTACATTCCGAATCATAACTGTAGCAAAATTACAGTTTTGAAGTAGCCACCAAAATAATTTTTTTGTTTGGGGTCACTGCAACATATAGAACTGTATTGCGGGGTCATGGAATTAGAAAGGTTGAGAACCACTGCTCTAACTAATGATGCCCCTTTGGCCAAGGCAGAGATCTTCTTGGGTTCTTGGTTACCCCATCCATAAGAAGGGTAGGTGACCCATGAAAAAAGATCCTTTGAGATCTAGGCTCAAGAGTAGGTTTCTGCATCAAAGTCCCAGAAGGTAGAGTTGGTAAGTTTCCTAACAACGCTGGGATTTCATGAGTTCTGGTTCTGAATTCCTTCCATTCCACTAAACCATTTGCCCCTTAGAAACAGGAGTTTGAAGAAAACAGCAGCTCAGAGGGGTAAGACTCAGGGATCTGAGATGGTCCTGGGCTTCATCTACTCCACTTACCCCCTTACCTTCAGAATGAAAAACAGGAGAATCCAAGCTTAGACTATACACTCATATCCTATTTCCAACCATTATTGGTTTTTAACTAGTTGAGGACACTCTGGAATTCCTCCCCAGAACCTGCCTCTCTAGTTTAAACACACAAAGGCAGCATCAAGATGGCAGCATAGAGGCAGTGAAAGTTCAGACCTCTGAAAACCCTTCCTCACTAATTAAAAGCAAAATGCTTCTGGGGGACTGAAAACCAAATCTAACAACAAGACAGAGCCAAGGAATCCTCCTGCTGGACTCAACTTAAAAGGTATGCCCCCAAAAAACCTGAATTCGAGAACACTCAGGGTTAAGGAGAAGGCAGAAGGAAGTCCCAGGACCCCTCCCCTATCTACATTACTGAGCCTCCAGCAAAGACGCTAGTGTGGAGGGAGTACCTTGTGGGCAAAGCTGTGCCAAGCTCAGGGCTTTGAACACAGGCATGGGGAAAGCAGCTGGAGTTGAAGCTCAGAGAAGGCAGCCCAATATCAGCTGAGACACTCTATATCCCCTCCCCCTTCCTGAGGTTTTTGGCCTCAGGGTACATCCAGCTCTGCAAGATCAACTCCGCCCTGGCTTAATCTTATCAAGCTTTCAGAGGGCGGGGAAGCTCAAGCTTCAACACCCCTCCCCCACAGACTACTCTGAGAGCCTTGCTGATCAAGCTCCAAGAGTGAAGGCTGCAACTACTACAGAACACCTTAATAACAAGGTGGGAAGAGCAGCTCCTTTTCAGCTTCTGCCATTAGCTAGGGAAGATCTGACATCAGGACTGAACCTGACCAATCAGCAGAGCAGAGAAGAAGTCCCTTCAGAACAGAAAAACCCAAACCCATAGATCCAGCACATAATGAGAGGAGCAAGACTACAGGTAGCTACAGGGGGTGAAAGAAGGGGAAAATATGAGCAAACAACAGAAAAAGAAAAAAGAAATTACAGTCAACAACTTCTATCTAGGCAATGAACAAAGAGCAAATGAAACAGGGGAAGATCAAGGAACACCAAACAAAAACACAGAAACTCCAGTGAATTGGACACAGACTTTGGAAGAACTCAAAATACAATTCAAAACACAATTAAGAGAGGCTGAATACAACTGGAGAAAGAACTTAAAAAAGCAAGATAAGTCATCTGGAAACAGATGCACTTGAACTAAAATGAGAAAATAGTGGTCTTGAAAGCCAAAATTAATCACCTTGAAAATGAGGCAAAGGAGATGAAAGATGAGGAAAAGAAAATGAAAAATTACCTCCAAAGAAAATCAGACCAGAAGGAGAAGGATGACCAAAAAGTCAGGGATGAAATTCAGTCTTTAAAAACTAGAATACAACAATTAGAAACAAATGACTTCACAAGGCAACAGAAAACTATAAAACAAAATAAAAAGAATTTAAAAATTGAGGAAAATATGAAATACCTCATCCACAAAAGAGAAGATTTAGAAAACAGGTCCAGGAGAGAAAACTTAAGAATCATTGGTCTACCAGAAGACCATAACAAAAGAAAAAGCCTGGATGTCATTCTACAGGAAATTATCCAAGAAAACTGCCCCAATATTCTAGAACAAGAGGGAAAAGTGGAGATTGAAAGAATCCACAGATCACCTCCTGTTCTTAATCCCCTACTGACAACACCCAAGAATGTCATAGCCAAATTCAAGAACTACCAGACCAAGGAAAAAATATTACAAGCTACTAAGAAGAAGTCATTCAGATATCATGGAACTACAGTGAGGATAACACAGGATCTGGTTGCATCTACCCTGAAGGACCAAAAGGCATGGAATATGATATTCCAGAAAGCAAGGGAACTAGGTCTACAACCAAGAATCAACTACCCAGCAAAACTGACTATATTCTTACAGGGGAAAGTGTGGTCATTTAATAAAATAGAATTCCAAGCATGCGTAAAGAAAAGACCAGACCTGAACAGAAAATTTGATGCCCAAACACATAACTCAAGAATCATCAAAAGGTAATTAAGAAAGGGGGGAAAAACAAAAATAAAACAAAAAACATTTTTAAGGGACCCAATAAGTTAAAATGATCTATAACCCTACAAGAAAAGAGGATATTGATAACTCTTAAAAATTGTTATTATCACCTGGGTAGCTAGAAGAATTATACTTAGAAGGAACAGTGACAAACCGTATAGGATGAAATGCCAAGACATAAATATGTATATATATAAATATGTATATAGATATATGTATGCATATATATGTGTGCATATATATATATATATATAACTAGAGTTTTTAAAAAAGAGTTTAATACTAAGAGAAATGAGAAAAGAAACAAAATGGGGTAAATTTACATGTCATAAAGAAGTGCATGGCGGGAGCGGGGGAGAACACCAATACACTGGAAGGGTAAAAAGGTTGGAGATAAATACTCAATTCTTACATGCATTGAAATTGACTCAAAGAGGGAAGAACAATCTAGTTTAAACACGCAAATTGGGTTTTTTAGCCTTTTAATTTAAAACAACAACAAAAACAATTCAGTCAAGTCAGGAAACCAAGCCAGGATCTGTAAACATGCCCCACCTCCCCACCTCCCATTATTCTCGGTATCACATGCAAGACAAGGGAGACGGACAAAACATCCATAGGCCCAGGAAGCTAGAGACCCACTGGGGAAGGGGCCGGCCCCTTCTTCCCCCCATTCTAAGGCTATGCCCAGAAATTTGAGCCTCTTCTTACTGCTCAGGGCCAGAGAGTCACTGGCTTCCATCCCTAGTCCTCGGTTCTCTCTTCTGTATTCCACTGGTTTGTTGGAAATTTGTCTTCTTGGACTGGGAGGGCAATGTTCTCCTCTTCTTCCTCCTTCTCTAAGGTCCAGCTGATGTGCCATTTACTGCATGAAGCTTTCCTTGACTAGCCCAGTCCATGCTAATTCTTCTGACCTCCTGCCACAGGAAGATCATCGCAGGCATACTCCAACAATGAGTTTTAGATTCTTAGTAATGTTCTCCTAAGATTGCATAGATGTGGGTCTTATCTCCATAGACATGGCAAGAGCTCTTTAAGAGCATGTATCAGGTCTTTTCCTGTCCCTTCTCTGATGTCCCCTGGCAAAGAGTTGGGCTTCAAGAAAGATTTGTCAAAAGAATAAAACTAGATGAGGAAGACAGGAGAGGCAGACCAGGGCAAGGGGATGGGAGGCATCAACTTTCCCAGCTCCATTCAGTGTACCAAAGAAGTAAATCCATCCTTCTTTGCCAATAGGAACCTTGAGAGGCTGGGGACTCAAGGCAGGTATCCCTGCAATTCTGCTACTTCATGGCCTTCAAAAGCAACTCCAACCTCATGGCCATGTTCAAATCTCCCTTCACCTTCAGGCGCCCACTCATATAAGCTCCTAGGGGCCTCAGTTCCCCAGAGAAAAGGGCTTGTAGGTCAGCCTCGGTCATCTCCAAAACCACGTCAGGGCTGCGCTCAGGCACGCCATGCCCAATCTTCCCACTACCTGGAGGACAAGAGAGAAACAGCTGGTGTGGTTAGAAGGACTTGAAATGGCCAGTCTCCCAGCTGGGAAAGCTTCAAATGGTCAGGCTAGTTTAGCAGTTCAGGGGAACGATTCAGAACAGTGTCCAAAGGACTTTTGAATTGGGCAAACCCTTTGATCCAGCAATGTCACTGCTAGGTCTGTGTCTGTCCCAAAAAGATCAAAGAGACAGGAAATGGAACTATTTGTACAAAGAGAGTGATAGCAGCTCTTTTTGTGGTGGCAAAGAATTGGAAATTGAGGGTAATATCTGTTGATTGTGGAATGGCTGAAAAAGTAGTGGAATTCCAATTTTTTTCAATGAATATAAGGAAATTGTTTTTACATTTAATTGGGGGAAATGAAACATTATTTTTTTAAAAAACAAGTTGTGGTATATGATTGTGATGGAATACTACTGCATTGTAAGGAATGATGAGCAGGATGGTTTCAGAAAAACCTGGGGAGATTTCTTTGAACTGATGCCAAGTAAAATGAGTAGAACCATGAGAACATTGTACAAAGTAACAGCAATGTTATGACAATGATCAACTATGAAAGACTTAGTTGCTCTAAAAGAATGAAATTAAATGAAAGACAATTCCAAAAGAACGATGATTAAAAAAAAGGCTATCTACCACCAGGGAGGACTGGTGAATGCTGAGAACAGATGGAAGCAAATAGTTTTTCACTTTCTTTGTTTCTTGTTTTATACTGCTTTGTTTGTTTGTTTGTTTTTACATCATGGGAAATATGTTTTTTTAAACCCTTATCTTCTTTCTAAGCACTGAAAAGAATACTGGATTGGAGTGTGAGGACCTGAGTTCACATCCCAGCTATGCCACTTACAGGGTGACTTCAACTATTTCAGAAATAAGGGTATCTCATGTGCACCCCAGCGGAATTGCTTGTCAGCTCTGGCAGAGGGGAGGGAAGAGGGACGGGAAAGAACATGGATCATGTAACTATGGAAAAATATTGTAAATAAATTAATTCAGAAAAAGAAAGAAATGAGGGTATCTGTTTCTGAGACCTCCTAGGGACCATAGTAATTAATCATTTTAGAAGGAACATGGACTGCCAAGGCTATGTAGTCCAATCCCCCCATTTTATAGAGGAGTAAACTTTGTAGAGGGGAAGCATCCAGTCAAGGTTACACACAAGTAGTTAATTAAGCCTCAGAGGTGGGATTTGAACTCAGACCTCCCAACTCCAAAACCAGTCCTTTTCCCAAGGTACAATTTCAGTCTAGAAAGGCAGAAGGGCCATAAAGTGGAAAGACTGCTGTGTCAAAGGACCTGGGTTCAAATTCAACCCCTCTCATTCCCTGTGTGACCTTCATAAAACAGTTCCCATGTTTCCCATTCAAACTCTTCCTCTACAAAATTAGGAGGCTGAACTTTTCCATCATTAAATCTAGGAGCCCCTGATTATTCAATTATTAATAAAAGACCCTAGTACGTACACACACACACACACACACACACACACACACACACACACACACACACACACACACACACTTTGTAAAAGGTTTTCTCCTCTATGCTTCTTGCCAACCCATCCTTCTCCAAAGACACATGAGAAAACTTGTAAAGCCTCTGTTTTCTGGGAAATCAAGTGAGATAATGTGTGCAAAGCACCTCATGAAACTACATGTGTAAAAGACAAGCATTTATTAAATGTCTACTGTACTTCAGGTACCATTCTAAGAGTTTTACAAAGATTACCTCATTTGATCGTCAAAGTAACCCAGGGAGGTAGGGGCTATTACGATCTCCACTTTATGGCTGAAGAAACTGAGGAAGATAATAGTGAAGTGACTTGCCCAGGATGACACAGCTAGGACGTGTCTGAGAATAAATTTGAACCCTGGTCTTCCTCATTTCAGCCCCAGTGCTGTATTCCCTCCACCACCAGCTATGTGCTACAGAAATTAGACATTATTGAGGGGCAGCTAGTTGGCTGAGGGGATTGAGAGCCAGGCCTAGAGATGGGAGATCCTGGGTTCAAATCTGGTCTCAGATACTTCCTAACTATAACTCTTGGAAAGTCACTTAACCCCAGTTGTCTAGCCCTTCCCATTCTTCTGCCTTAAAACCTATACTTAGTATCCATTTTAAAACAGAAAGTAAGGGTTTAAAGAAATAAAGACTTTATTCATATCATTTTCTCACCTTTTCCAAAAGAGTTTAGATAGACACTGCCCTGGGATAAGCTGACATTCTGCCATTTTCCTTCATATTTAATAGTTTATGGACTATCATTATTATTGTTATTATTACCATTACCATTATGATTGGCATTGCCTTGCCAAAGTTTCTAGGGTCTTAGTCCTTAGATAGAATTCAAGAGCCTTCTTACCAATCACCATACAACTTTGGAGACTTCCTTCGGGGATATACTTATCCAATCATTTCTATAAGTATTTTGATAGCAAATGTATACATAATAATAGCTAATAATATCTATTGCTTCAAGATTTGCCAAGAACTTTACATATATTCTCTCATTTGATTCTATATACGAACAAATCTCCATTATCCAGAGAGGCAAAAAATAATCCAAAATGGTGGACAATTTCCAATTTTTTCCTATTTGGCCTTGTAACAGAGCCAGAGACACCTACATTCACTCCTATTTCTATCTTTCTACCACCCAGTTTAGTATCTGCTTCATAGAACTCTCAATAAAAGCTTCTTCAGTTGAACTGAATTTCTGTCCCCACCTCCAAGTCCAACAGGACTATGCTATCTTGTCAGGGCCTGGCACCTACTGGGGGAGTGGAAGGGAGGAAATGGTAAAGGATCCATAGGAATCATCCTCAAAATGGATAAACTATAGAGCAGATAGTCCAAAAAGTAGACAATCAAGATTCATGCAAACAAAGCAAGCCTGTTGGCCAAGAAAAAAATCCAGAAGGGCATCTCTACCTGTAGTGAGATCAATGAAGTAGGAGCTATGGGCGCTGTTGGGCAGGAGGATGTTAAACTGGTAGCATGCTTGGACTTGACTGACCAAAGCCTCGGATAGAGCCAGTTCCATAGCAACCAGCAGCTCCTCCACCGTTGGCCTCTTCTTGGTGTTGCCATTGCTGGTGCTACTTGGGTTGTTGGTGGATGGGGGGGACCCTTCTACTTCATTCACCATCTCCATGGTGTCTAATGAGTGCAGAAGTCAGATAATGGGAGAGAAGAATGAACAGATGGATGCACTGACCGACTGATGACCCAACTCAAAACTGCAGAACCTCAGTACTAGTAGAGACCTTGGAAACTACTTAAGACAGAACTCATCTAACTCCAGATTGTACCCTACGCTGGGTCCAAGAGGTGTGGTCCAGCCCCTTCCTGAAGACCTCTGACCATTCCATTTCCCTTTGCCCTCTTCACAATCCCTCAAAGGTCAGTCCAAGGCCCACCTCCTCTGCCACGTTATTTCACATGGAGTCAATTCTTGTTTCCCCCTACACCACCTAGAATGAGATCAAGGATCCAGGAGGATCATAATGAATCCCACTTAGATGAATAAATAGAGAGAAGGGCAGTTTAGGGATGACCCCTGTCATGTCAGGTCATTTTTGGAAAAATGGATTTCCAAATACTATCCTGGGAAAATTAGGGATAAGTTCCAAATCCCCCCAAATTCACTGAAGAAAACTTAAAGGGCATAAAATCCAACTTCCTCTTTATGCAGAAATTTCCCCACAGCATCTCTGATGATGATCATCTAGGGTCAAATAGTCATAGGAACCTAGGAGGGACCTCTAAGGTATCTCCTCTAGTTCTGCCCCCTCCATTTGAATTTGAGTCCCTGGGATGTCAAAAATGGTTTTTTATTCAGTCACCCAGCTCCCACAGAGTTTTCTGGGGGTGGGGATGAAAAACTCCAGTCATCTCCACATTTATATCTTTGCCTGCCAGGTCCTTTATCCAAAGGATATTATCTACTTGAATATTATTGGCAGGCAGCTTGGTGTTGCAGATGGAGAATCAGATTCAAATCCTGGTCAACTACTACTAGCTGGGTGATTGTGGGAAGCTCACATCACCACTGTGCCTCAGTTTCCTCATCTATAAATTGGGGGTGTTGGACTCATTGGTCTTTTTTATCTGTTCTCTTGTGTCCATACTCTCTATTAACTCAGGGCCCCCTCACTTCTCACTTGGACTATTTTAAGTCTCCTAACCGAAATCCCAGGCTCTTCCCTCCCCAGCTCATGCCCCACACAGCTACTAGTATAACCCCCCTACTGCAAATGCCTGACCATTGCCATTGTCACTCTTTCTTCTCTTCCCTCCCCACCCTTCTACCATTATTCAAAAACCTCCTCTTTTCTTCTCTATTGTCTATAGAATAAAACATAACTGGATTTAAGGCCTTCCACAATTTGGTTCTAATCCACCTTTCCAGTTTGATTCCACACTGCTACTCTTTCATGTAATTCTTCCCAAAGGAAACCAGACCATCAGTTATTCCTCATTCTCTTCCCCTTCTCTCCCACCTATTGACATATTTTCTCTCTATTAAAGCCTTTCCTTGAAGTTTTTCCTGGTTTTTAACCCAAGTATCCCCTCTTAGCTTCATTCCTACATCACCAATAACCTATAGGATATTTCCCATTAGATGTCCCAGGGACATCTGAAATTCAACATGTCTAAAACTGAAATCATCTCTTTTCCTCCTGCCCCAAACCCTCTTCTTCTTTGAAGAAAATCAACATCCTTCCAATCTCTAAAATTCACAAATTTGGCATTACTCTAAATACCTCCCTCTTCCTCCATATCCAATTGGTTGGCAAATCTTACCCCTTCTGTTCTCACAATATGTCTCCTCCCATCTAACTCTTCTCTCCACTCCCAGTTACCACCTCACTTCAGCCCCGATCACCTGTCCCCTAGGTTACTGCAACCACCACATCCTTCGTCTCTTTGCCTAAAGACTGCCACCTCTCCAGCTGCCCTCCCTTACAAAGTCCCTCTCCCATCTCTCTGTCTTTGCCCTGGCCTTACAGAGCTTCTGTCCAAAATGTTGCCTCACTATCTCTCTTTTCCTCTAAACTGCAGCTCCCATACCACCTTCTGCCTAAAGCCTTTTCTGATCTTCTCCCCCACAAGAGTCCTTCTTCCTCCAAACTACTTGGTATTGTTTGTATTTATTCACTTTACATTCATGTGTATATTTATCTCTACTTGTGCCTGTTCCCCCTGCCCATTCTAATTCATGGTCCCCGTGAGTTGTTGTTCAGTTGTGTCTGACTCTGTGACCCCCATTTTGGGGTTTTCTCGGCAAAGATACTGGAGTAATTTGTGATTTCCTTCTCCAGCTCATTTGACAGAGGAGGAAACTGAGGCAAACAGGGGTTAGTGATTTGCCCAGGGTCACAAAGCTGACAGTGTCAGCTGCCAAATCTGAACTCAGTTCTTTCTGATTCTAGGTCTGGAGTTCTATCTTCTTGCAGTACTTAGCTGCCCTCCCTGTGAGGAGGCATTGCCTTACTTTGGGTTCTTGTATTCCTAGGGCATAGTCCAAATAAAGCTTGATTGATTGATTGATGATTGATTGACTTCCCCCATCTCTCCCAGCTGAATATGAACATTCCTTCTGTTGATCCAAGAACCCTCTGACCAGAGTCCTCCTTTGCCCCATCACATTCTATCTACCTTGTCTTGTCAACAGCCCACCCCCTCTCCATTGACTAGGCTCATTTTTCCTATTTTTATCCCCAGGACTTTGTACATGACCTAAGCGTTTGTTGACTGAATAAATCTTCAAACCTCTTCAGCCCTGACCAGCTACCTGTCTCAGCTGCCACAGGGGCATTGCCACTACTGCCGGTGCCAAAGAAGTGGAGGGCCAGCTGTTGGATGGCACTGTCCAGGCCAGGCAAGGCAGGAGCATCTTGAGGTGTCTGCAGCACAGCCTCCACAGTCAGCTCCACACGGTCCACTTCCAGACCCCATAACTTGGTCATGTCATTGATCTCCAACTGGGTGGGGAGGGGTCAAAGGGACGGGAGGGAAGAAAGGAGGTCAGGAGTGGACATCGCCTGGGCTAAAGTAAGCCAATGAATAATCGTGCACTGTGTAGGTCCCCAGGCACTACGCCTATCCTATCCATCACCAGGGGATAATGGTGGGCTTCTGGCAGGAGCAAAGGAGTTTGGGAGAGAATGATTTACACGGTTATCTCCAGTCTTAGAAGAACCTTGATACCCAAGTATCATTCCACCCCTTGAGAGCTGTCCCCCAAACCCACTCCCAGTCCTCCAATTGGGCACAGATTCAATTTTTTTTTTAATGAAAGAAACCAAAATTAGTTGTATTGTGAAAATATTGTGATCCTTCCTAAAATTTGGGGATTGGTAGAGTGGGAAAAGCCTGAGATCAAGAATCAAGAGATTTGGTTCTTGTCCTGACTTTAATTATTGACTTACTATATGACTCTTCCTCTCTTCCCCTCCCACAGCCTCAGTTTCCTCATCAGTAAAATTAGGATAATAATCCCCAACCTACTTAACTCAAAGGATGTTTAAGTGAGATAATGGGATAAAAAGTAGAGTTCAGATGTGAGAGATGATCACTGATGACACCCTGAACTGTTATAAAAACTAGGGTCAGAACCCTGGTTTCTCCTACTAGAAATCCACGTTGCTGTCGCATCTTTCATCTATCCTTTACCTATTCCATTAGAAAAGTGAATAGAATAATCCTTTGGAGTGGCACAAGCTACAACATTTGGATGTCAGGAATGGGCAACACCTGGAATTCTCAAGGCCAGCAAACTATTTCCTCTGGAAACCTGAAGCTAAAGCTACCTACCTTTAGAGATTCCCTTCCTGCTTCATTATTTCTCCTTACGGTAATTAGAAGTTTGCCCTAACTTCTATGCACCACATGCTAGTTAGCAGATTCCAAGGTCATCTCATTTGGATCATAGACCTTTCTGTGACCTGAGAAGACTGGAGTCACAGTTTGGGTCCCCAAATGGACAAGAAAAGGCCCTATCCCTGACACTGACATCCAGAAATGACCCCTAGATTTCCAATACAATGGAAGAAATTCCTGGGGCAATACACAATAACTCCCTCATAAGGGAAGATCAGGAGGGGACCCAAGGACCACTGCTATATCAGAAGCATCCCTGGGTTTCTGACTTGATCTACTGAAACAAAACCCCACACCTATGGCAGGTGGTGCTCACTATGACTTCCCCTCTCGAATGGTCACCAGCATCAGTTCCTGCTCCAACACTTCATCAGTACGCTTCCTCCCAATGGTTAATGATGGGGAGTGACTGGATGCAGCTCCCTCTAATGGCCTGGTGAGCCAATGCTTCCTATTATTTACTCCAGGAGCCCCTGAGTTACCCCTGACATTGTTCTCAACAGATAAGGGCCGCCATTTTGTGGCCAACAAAAAATATGATTGGGATCTCTTTTTCCCTTTCTGCTGTGCCTGGGGTGCCCCTGCTCACTCTTTTCCTATAGCACAGACTTATCTGTGTATATGCTGTATTACCCTAAGTAGAATAAAAATCCCTTTGAGGGCAGCCAATGTTATTCATCAACATTTTGTCTTTGGACTCCCCTGAGCTAGCACAGTGGCTTGTATAAATGTCAGTCAAACCACAAACTACTACTATGGACCAGGTATTGTGTTGGGTGCTAGGAATACAAATGTAAAAAGCAAGACAGTCTGCCCTCAGAGTCTACTGGAGAAAGTAGTTGCTTAAGAATTTTTTTTTAATTGAATTGCAGTCCACCTGAACTAAACTGGATGGAGATGGGGGAGCACAGCACCTATCTGCTATTATTTCTCTTTTTTCCCTCTCCTCTCTCACTGTCTCTCTCTCTTTCCTCTTCTCTTTCATCTTTCCTCTTTCTCTTCTTTTTCTTCTCTTCTGTTCTCTCTCTGCCTCTGTCTCTCAGTTCTCTTACTGCCTCCTCTCTTTGTCTGTCTATCTCTGATAATCTCATCAGTCTATATATTTAAGGACTTACTTACAGAGGAGGCTGGAATATCCTAGAATCCTATACTTAGGCTCCTCCCAGAAGATATACAAAAGCACACATCTATGTTCTCATTTCCATGAGAGTAGAAGATCAAATTTGGGACAGGAGAGGGAAGTCAACAAGTTAAGTCAGTAAACATTGATTAAGCAGATACCCACGTTGCTTGAAGCCAAGGAAATGGGAGGATAGAGATAATCAGAAACCGAATGACCCCTAAGTATTACTTCTAAACCTAAAATTCTGATCACTTCCCACCATAAGTAGAAACAGGACATATTCCAACTCCCAATAAAAATACTCCTCAAGGGGGCAGCTGGGTGGCTCAGTGGATTGAGAACCAGGCCTAGAGATGGGAAGTCCTAGGTTCAAATCTGGCCTTGGACACTTCCCAGCTGTCTGACCCTGGGCAAGTCACTTAACCCCCATTGCCTAGCCCTGACTGCTCTTCTGCCTTAGAACCAATACATGGTATGTATTCTAAGATGGAAGGTAAGGGTTTTTTAAAAAATACTCCCTCGAACTTACTAGATGTTACACTTTCCAAAGCACTCTCCTGTCCATTTTTATCACCTATCTCATTGTGTCTCCCTAAGAGTCTTTATGAGTGGGTTGGATCCAAGATGGCGACTTAGCAGCAAAAGCTCAAACCACTCTGACAATCCTTCCAAGAGTCTTTGTGAATAGGTAGAGTTTGCTGTACCCATTTGACAAATGAGGAAACTGGAGCCCCTGGGTTTGCATATAGATGAGTTCACTCAAGATCCCACAATGTCTTTCTTAACAATTATTTTGGGAGAAGACAATCTACCTCTGCCTCCCCCCAACAATGCCAGCCCCAGGGATGGCAGGTAGACAGAAAGAAAGGAGACTTACTAGGAGCTGATCCCCAATCTTCAGCTTTTCCATCTGGATTTCACGGAGTTGTTTCTTCAACAAAGTCTTTGTCATGGCATTCTGGGCTGTCATGCGGGTGGCTGAGTTCAAGTCCTTCACCATCATCACTGACAATACTGGGTCCCAGATGCGGAACTGAACATCAGCCCCTACAGAGACCAGGGCGCCATCCTTGGAGGTCAGCTGGAAGTGGGAAGGGAGGTCAGAGATGTCCCAGGGGTCCAGGGCCTGGCCTAGTTTTTAACAGAGATGGGCAGTGGCGCTCCATAGGTTCTTTTCATCTGCCTGGAATTCCCAGACATTCCATAGGATGCCAGAGCCATGCCTCATCAAGCCCACTTTGGAAAACCCAAAGGAAAATTGGGTCGTTGACTTGAAAAACCCAAAGAAACATGTATAGACATTCATTCATGCTCTCATTTATAGACATAGATGGTGAAGTGATCAGTCAATACACATTTATCATTTCCATTTAACAATGGGAAGCATTGGTTTCAGAGACTTTGGTTCCATTTCTACCGCTGAGGAATACTACCTAGTGACCTTGAGAGAGTCACTTAAATCCTATGGGCCTCAGTTTCCTCATCTCTAATTAAGGGATTTGGATTACACGGACTCTGGACTCTTTCCCATAGGGTAAATGGTCCTACTGAAAGCCAAGCAATGTGCTAAGTCCTCACAGGGAGACGTTCACTCAAATGCACACCCATACAAAGATGTACACATCTCTGACTAGGAGGAAAGACTAGTGGTGGAGCCATCCACCTTTCACAGTGGGCTCTGAAGTACACATATCTGTTATTCTGGTTTTTCTGGGGATTCCACAATTGGCCAAGACAGGAGAAGAGATCGAGAAGACAGAAGCAAGTAGAATAGCTGTTGTCTATGAGATTTAAAGAAGAAATCCTGTTTCTGATGATTTCTGACTTCTTACTTCTCTTTTCACCCCACAGAGAAAATTTTAGCCACTTTTTTCCTTTTTGCTGTTTTGTGACTTCAACATCCCCTGCCCTTGCTGGCCTAGGAAGTGGCTTTATTTGTGATGGGTATCCAGAATTTTTTGAGTTATGATGCTACTTTGTGCAGGGGATTTCTCCAAAATCAAAGTCAATGGCAATCAGAGCAGATAGGAGAAGAATTCAATAACCTAGAAGCTAGGCCAGCTTCTATGGCTCAATGAGTGCTCTCTTACACTAATATTCCTGGTGTCTGTAACTCAACAACTCTGTCCTCTCAATATTGTTTTGAATCTACTTCTTTTCCTTAAATACTAATAAAGTCTAATCCAGATCCCTTATTTTATAGATGAGGAAACTGAGTCCTATGGATTTTAAGGGGGGGTGGGGTGGAAATGAGGAACGAAAACAGCCTCCATCTCTAGGGGAGATAAGAAATAGAAAGGGACCAGCTTAGGCCTGGTGCTGTTCCCCAATATCTCTAAAAAAGCCAAAGAAAAAGCAAAATAATGAAAAAAGATAGAATAGTAGAAAATCAAATCAGTGACCCATTTATCAGGAGTTTCATTTTCTTATCACTTTCCCAAGTTCCTCTAATCTCTCATTTCTCCTATTATCTTAGAGATGCATTCTAAGTCACCAAATGGACCCTTAACCCTGACCCCCTGACCTCCTAGCCCATCCTTCCCCTTGTAGGTCTGCTTTTCTCTAGGTCCCATTCTGGCCCATCCTACCAGATCCTAGCCACAGAACTGTCAAATCTCGTTATATTGTAAGCCTGAACCATCTTCCCTTTTCCCCATACTTTTTCATCATTCTCTCATTTTTTCTAAGGCCTTATCTCTCAATACTTACTCCCCCCCACCCCCACAAGACTATGATCTCCCTGAGGGTGGGGACCACTTCTTTTCCTTCTGTGTCTTCCATAATGTAGAACTGGACCTACAGGACTTGCTCACTGCATCAGGAGTGGATATCTGAGAACCAGGGATAATTTCCAGTAAGAGAAACACCATGATTAGGTGAACCCTTGAACCCAGAAGTATAGGACAAAATCCCCACCAAGAGAACAGAGGTGGCACTCCTCACCTTACAGGGAGGGACGTTGAATGCTCTTGTCCTCAGATCCACCCTCTGCCAAGAGTCAATGAAAGGAAGCAGCAGGACCATGCCTGGCCCCTGTGGGGCTCGAATCCGTCCCAGACGAAACACAACCATCCGTTCATAGGTAGGGATGATCTGCAAACAAGGCACATCTAAGCAGATTGGAGTAAGAAGGAGGGTTAGAACCTGAGGTTGGGGGGTCCAAGATGGTGCCTCTGCCATGAAGGCTTGTCCCAGATTCTTGTTTTCCTGGATCACAAAGCAGCTCTCATTTCTCACCCCTTCACCTCTACCTAAGTGCTATTGGAAACTAGGAAAAGAAGTAGAACTAGTTTAAAATTTCCCTCCTTCCTACTATAATGTCTATCTAGGAGAGCAAAGCCATTTATCTCTTACATCAGAAACCAGGAAAGAAATAGATATGTCTAGAGAAAAAAGTGAGGCCCCTAGATGTCATGACTTGCCCCATACCAGAGAGCAGCTGCTGGATGACAGGGTCAGGACTAGAGCCCAAGTTCTTCTAAGCACTATCTACTACACAGAATACCCTTCCTTGGTCCCTCCAGTCCAGTGTTCTCCAGGGTTGTTCTGTGGGAGAGGCTGGTCACTCTCCAAGCATCCCTCAGTCTTCATGAATGGGTAGGCCATTCATCATTCCATCCAAACTCTCTTATGACCCACTTCTATTTCCCACCATGTGCTTGAGGGAATGGATTCCATATATACTTCATCTGTAGGATGAAACAGGTTATCTAATTATTTATTCCTAAACTAGCCTGGCATGAATTTTAATAATTCTACCCAGTCCTTTTTGGATTGGGGGGATAAAGTCCAAGGTCACATTATCCATATCTCCCATGATTTTTCATTGTTATTTTTTTAATATTCAATTATGAAAACATAATAGCACTATATGGATTGTCTCCTTTTTAGAAAGGAATTAAAGGCTCAAAGAGGTTGTTATTTAGAGAGGTAGGATCAAGGGATGGAGCAGATATCAGGCCTGAAGTCAGGAAGACTCCTCTTTCTAAGTTCATATCTGGCCCATGATCCTGGGCAAATCACTTAACCCTATTTACCTCAGTTTCCTCATCTGTAAAATGAGCTGGAGAAGGAAATGACAAACCACTCCAGTATCTTTGCCAAGAAAACCCCAAATGGGGTCACAAGGAGTCAGACATGACTGAAAACTGGACGACATCAAAAGGTTCCAGGGATCCAAATTTTTGAGCTGAAAGGGACTTCAAAGACTTTCTAGTCCAATCCCTTAATTTTCATATTTCACAGATGAAGAAACTAAGAGCCATTACAGCTAAGTGATTTATTCAAGGTCATATTGATGGTAAGAGCTAGGATTCAGGTCTTCTGATACCAATTACAGTTATCTTGACATACCACACAGTTCTGGGACTCAAACCCAAGCCTATGGCTCAGAATCCAACACAATTTCTAATTAGACGATGCAGCTTCTCCAGTCTTTGTAAGCCAAAGAATAACATCCTCTTTGGTCCATTCTCACCAGGAAAGCCCATGATCTCTCCAAAGACTCCAGACATCCTTCTCTGGACCTTCTATGGTTCCATCATCCCCTTCATAAGGTCTGGTGACCAGAACTATCTATAAGATTCCAGGTGTGGATGAACACATCTGATGTGAGGGATAGGAAATAACCTTCTGTTTTCTCTCTGATCATCCCTTCTGGATATTAAGGATAAGGTCTTTGGTAAGGGCTAACAAAACTATAGCATCCTAGGGACAGAAGATGAACTGGTGCCTCTCCTTGCCAATATGCATCTTCCAGGGGAGAACTATTGGTTTCCAAGACTAAGAATGTGTGGGGCAAGCAGTGATGGGGCTGTAATGGACATGGTCCTATCCCTGGCTTGCCCCCTAAAGGGTACCAGTTACTACACTCCTTCTAGCCTTAGTTTCATCATCTGGCAAACAGAGACAAATATTTCCCTGCCATCATAGGAACACCGTGAGGAAGAAGGGGCGGGGGGGGGGGGGATAATCCAGGAAACACCAAATCCCTTAGCAAAGATTAGAGGCGTTGGATGGACAAGGCAGGGGATGGTCACCATCCCTTTTCAGTCTTACCTTCAAGGCAAACCATCCAGAAATGGGGAATGTGATTATGAGCAGCAGAAATACCAGGAAACTGATAATACTGTGGCAGATGTAGGATGGCCAGCTCTGGGGAGAGTCTGTTGGAGGAGGACACAAAGACAGGCTAGCAGCAATAGCTCACAGGGTAGAATGATAAGAGGGTGGCTCAGGAGTAGCTTCTGCGGAAATTGCATGAGTTAAGAAACCTCAATCTTACTCTGAGTTCTTCCACTCACTTCCTTAAAGTTCCTTGAGGGCTAGGGCTGTTCCATCTTAATGTTCATAACTCCAGAACCTAGTCCAGGGCTTGGCACACAGAGGATGCTTAGTACATGTTTGTTGATGGACTGTTGAAAACACTACTATTCCTCTAGTCCCACAGGTTGGAGACCTTCAGAGTAAGCCTCAACTCTTCTCTCTCTCTCTCTCATTCTAAATATCCATCAATCGTCAAATCTTGTTTCTACTTCCACATCACTTGTGTAATTATCACCCTTGTCAATTCTCTTTTGGACTATCATAATAGCACCCCCCCCCATTTCTAGTCTCCTCTCATACATTTGCCTATACAGTTGCCAAGACAATCTTCTGCAATATTCTGTCATTCCTCTGCTCAAAAAGGCTCCCTATTTAATCATCTGTAAAGTGAGGTAGAGAAGCAAATGGCAAATCACTTTAGTATCGTTGCCAAGAAAACCCCAAATAGGGTCATGAAGAATCAGGCACAACTGAAACAATTGAACAAAAACAACAAAATTTATTATAGTAAAATTATATAATTATAGTTATATTATATACTTGTATTTAATTATACTATAATAGCATAGTATTATAATATAGGACTCCCTATTTCCTCAAGAAAAAAAAATACAAACTCAGCTCAACATTTTAAACCCTTTCGGGCTGACTCCAAGCTCCCTTTCCGGAATTATTTCATGCCATTGCCTATTATCATCCAGCCAAACTGGCCCATTGGCAAACTCGGTCTTTTATTTCTCCCCTTTGGGGTTTCTGCACAGGGTGAGGTTTCCAGTGACCGAAATTCACATCTTTAAATCCTAACTTTCCTTCAAGGCACAATTCCCATTCCATCTTCTGTTTTTTCTGATTTCCTGAGCTGTTAATGGTCTCTCCCTTCCCATTATCTTGTAGGTAATCATGTAGGTATGCATGTGTACAGTGCTTTGAATGAATGAATGGGAAAAAAATAAACACATTTTCAGTACAAAATATGTACAAAGTGCCATGCTAAGTGCTTGGGCTACAAACACAAAAGTGAGACATCCCTGCCCTCAGAAAGCTCCCATTCTAACAGACATACAGGAGGGTTCAGCTGCAAAAAAATATAGGAAGGTCCAGTGACCTCCCTCCCATCTTTAGCATCAGCTCCATAGATAAAACCATTCTTTTCTGACCATGAACCATTTCCCAGTGAGAGATTTGGGTGATTAGGACTTATTTACATCATGTTAATATGAGCTCAGTTCCCCTGCCCCTAGAATGGAAGAACAAAGAAGGTAGGAGGTTGGTTGTTTTTTTTTTCCTTTTGCCATTGTATCCCCAGTCCCTTATGTAATATCTACAAAATAGGGTGCACTTAAAATGGATCTTGATAAGTTATTTCTCTCCATGCCTCAGTTTTCCCTTTCATAAAATGAGGAGATTAAATTAGATGATCTCCAAGATTCCTTCCAGCTCTGGAATTCAGGTCTAGCCCCTGAGAAATGTATGAGATGGATGAAATCCATCTTTTTTCAGCCTCAGTATCTCTTTTTGGAGCTTTCCGTCCCCCTTCATGGCTAGCTCTCACTTTACTTTTCACCCAGACCCACCTTATTCTGAGAATAAGAAGCAGCTAGGTGGAATTAACAGATAGAATTCTAGACTCAGAGGCAGGAAGACCATGTTCAGATCCTGCTTCAGACACCTATTAGCTGTTGAACTCTTGGCAAATTATTAAGTTATTTAACCTCCTGAAGCCTTAGTTTCTTCATATGAGGATAATGGCTGCTACTTTACAGGGTTGTTGTGGGGGCTGAATGGAATAATACATTTAAGGTACTTTATAGACCTTAAAATGCTATGTAAATATTGGTTATTATTATTGATTAATATAATTATATAAAATAATTATAATTATAGTATATCACTATATACCATACAAATATACTATTTTATTATTATATCCTATATTATGTAGTATACATAATATAATGCTTTTATATTATTTACTATATAAATCCTATATTATAATACTATGCTTTTATAGTATAATTAAATACAAGTATATAATATAACTATAATTATATAATTTTACTATAATAAATTTTGTTGTTTTTGTTCAATTGTTTCAGTTGTGCCTGATTCTTCATGACCTTATTTGGGGTTTCTTGGCAACGATACTAAAGTGATTTGCCATTTGCTTCTCTAGCTCACTTTACAGATGATTAAACTGAGGCAACCAGAGTTAAGTGACTTGCTCAGGGTCACACAGCTAGTAAATGTCTGAAGCTAGATTGGAACTCAGGGAGCTGAGTCTTCCAGCCTCCAGGCCCTAATCATTGTGCTGCCTATTTACCTAAATGGACTCTAATGTCTTAAAAAAAAAAAAGGTCTTGGATAATTGAGAGCCTACTGCATTTATAATCAATGGGCTGAGTAATCCTGAAACCTGAATCCATACAAGTTTCAAATGACTGATTTTCATTCCCAGATGACCCAGAAAACAAAACTGGACATTCCTTGTGTCCCTCAGTAGGAAGACGGTTGGCCAGGCTTAGGAAAACCAAGATGGTGGGATGCAAAGGAATAGCTCAATGACTTCATTTACACACAAAGGCCAACTGCCTCCCAGGACCCTAATTTAAAAGCCTATTTCACCCTACAAGAGGGACCCACAGGAAAAGAAATACAGAAGCTGAAAATATGTTTAAGGAACCAAGAAGAAAAAGATGGAAGATGGAGAGCCACATGTGAAGAAGAATACAAAGGCCAACAGAGTGTGTGATTAGGGATCAATAAGGCTTGAAAGGTAGGATGGAGCCAGGATGTAAAGGGCTTTAAATACCCAACAGAGGGCTTTATATTTTATATCAGAGATAACAGAGAGCCATTGCAGCTTACTGAGAAGAGGGGCAGTTATTACAACCCGTCCAGCAGTCTGCAAAGTTGGGGGTTCTTTTGACTGGGTGTGATGGCAAAGGTGGATAATGAATGGGAGAGAGCTGAGAGTTTCAGCCTGTTGCACAGGCATCACAAGGGGCTGTTCCACATTGCACAGAGTCGTCTTTATTTTTATACATCGGTGGTCACATATCTTCTTGGCACACAGTCTCATTTTTCGACATACATGATTTCTTACAGATAATTGGATATGTCACACATTAACTTTTAACAAATCATTTAATTAACATTCTATGACCATCCTGCTTAGCATGTTGTTACAGATTTCAACAACAAAGCAAAGCTTGCTAAAGATAAATGTTTTCTTGTCCCAGGCAGGGTAACCTGGGGTCAGTTCCCATTAATCTGTGAGGTGACCGGGCTTAATAAGAAAATCATTGTTGCTTTTAGTCAACTTACATAATCAATCAGAATCACTTAGGAGATAACCAACAAAAACACTGCTGCTAAGTGCAGGGTTAAGGGGTAAAATCAACACAATCCAGATTTAGGTATTTTCCAATATCCAGCTTTCATTTTTCTAAGGTTTCAATAAGGTATGTAAGATATGTTGCTTGGACTTCAGTAAACAAGTCAGTGAAGTGTGACCGACCAGTCTCTGCCTGAGAAGTGATTAATATGCCTATTGTCTCTGGCCTGTAGTGGGGGTGGAGAATCTGAATGTGGTTTTGCTAGAGACTTAAGCCTAGAAAAAAAGTGGGGGGGGGGCTTTTCACCTGAGTGGGTACATAGGAATCATTAGGTTTAATTCTGTAAGTATGATCTTTTCATGATATTCTGGGGGGGGATTAAAGTGGGACATATGTATTAATCCTGCAAGTATTTTGCTCTCATATCATTTTTCCTGAAGCTAGGAAGAGAACAATAATCATAGCAATTCCGATAGTAAGGGATGTTAGTGGGAGAAGTCACATAGAGGGGGGCTGAGTGGGTGTCTCCATCCTTCCAGGGGGTCACTTTGCAACTCTTGGTTTCCACATGCCAACGTGTCAGACAGCGTGGCTTTGATGCCCCCCAACAGGCAGTGAGAAGAGGGAAGTAGATGGAACACAGGAAGTCTGGGAAGATGTCCAGAAGGTGGCCCATAACTCTCCACACTCCCATTGTAAGGGAGAATAATGCCTTCCTAAAGGAAATGGAAGTAAGGTTTTCAATGAGGGGAGAGGAAGGGCAAAAGAGTTTGGAGGGGCAGGAAAGAGGAATTGGTCCTTGTTGGGATGATAAAAGGCAGATAAAAAAGAGAAAGGAAAGGAGAACCCATGGTTGAAGCTTCAAAGTCAAATTTGAGGCTGTTCTTGAAGAAGAAAGAGTTTAGTGTACTAAGGAGAAGAAAGCAGCTGGTCCTCCAGAGAATGACCAAAGAGAACCACAGAAGCTCTCAGCAGGGAGACCAGAGAGAAGAGGAATAGAATTAACCAGTGATTCCCTATTTTTTCAAAGTGATAATTAACAACAGAGAGAACTGTTATCTCCCAGGGTTGTGTAATGGAGACACTCCTCAGACTCATAGAGAACAGATAACAATTATTTGCTTCTTGTGATTTCTGTAGGCACAAAAGACATGTATAGAATGAACCTCAAAATCACTGCCAACAATTGTGAGGTCTTAGGTAAGAAACAGAAGACCGTGGGGGCAAAGATTGGGGTTTCTTCACTCTGGCCATTTACAAAAAGGGATTCAGAAAAGAAAATATAATTTGGGAGGTAAACAGATGGTGAAGAAAGTGGTGTCTGAGAAGGGGATTCAGATATCTGGACCATGGCTTAAAATATAAAGAGGACAGATTCCTCGTCAGAGACGGGAATAAGCCCAACAAAGACAGGTGAAAATTAGTTTTCCAGGTGGCTTGCAAAACTAATCAAAAGGACTTTACATGAAAAGGGATGAAGGAGGGAAAAGACTGTTTAAGTCAATCCCCTAAGTAGAAATTCTAGAAAGTAGCCACAAAGAAGAAAGAAAAATTGCATCTAAGAAACCCCACAATTCACGGGAGACAAAAATAAAGAGGCAGGGAAGAAAAAACACAACATAGCAAATGATTGTAAAACGTTTGATCTCAAATTATGTATACACCCAAAGTTCAGGCAATAAATACCTTAAAGAAAGGAGGCAAATTTTACCCCATAGGTATGGCTAAGATGGAACCCATAACTGGCCTCTGGCCCCAAAGAAATAGCATAGGTTTGTAAAAGGGGAAGAGAGGTAACATTGGATATTAACCTGGAAGGAAATCCAGGAACCAGGAATGGGAAAACTAATGGAAAATGTTTGGGTAAAGGTGAAAGGAAAGAGAAAAGTGAGTCTGTCAGTGGAGAAAGCTATATACCGTTTGAAGAGAAAAAGTAGTTTGAAAACAGATCACCAACCTGACAAAGAGGCACAATAAATATGTTATAGTATTGAAGGGAAATTTCAATTTTTCAGACACTTGCTGGCACTCTCTGACAAAATCAAAGCAGTTAATAGTGACTTCTTGACTGCCTCTTCCAATAATTTCATCTTCCAACAGATGAAAAAATATGATTCTCACTACTAGGGGAGAACTGATTGCTAGGATGGAAATGATGGGAAGCTTGGAGGGGGTGAGAGGGAATGATGACTTCATCCTAGAGTGATAAAAGAGAAGAAATCAGGACAGAGACTGGTATATACCTTAGATTTGGGAAAAGAATATTTCAAATGGTTTAAAGGAAAAATTCCATAGAGTAAAATGCTTTAGAGAAAGCCAGCCTGTGAGGGATGGATTGGAGAATTCAATTCTGAAGACAAAAAGGGAAATAATTCCATGGAAGAGGAAAAATGGGATTTGTCTAAAGAGATCAATAAGGGTACAGAGGGAACTTACCAATCAAATTCAATTTTTAAGACAAATGCATACAAAATGGAAGCAGAGTAACAGGTAATTCATTCTCAGATAACAGGGAATGACTATGACTATGGTAGAGTTCTGTAAAAATGGAGACAACAGTGTGAATGTTTAGAATGAGAAGAGCCTGTCAAGAGGAGCCAAGGACCAGAAAAAGAAGGGGTTTTAGCTATATCAGGGAAAAGAGAAGGATCAGAGAAGGGGCAAGACCTTTGGATGGGCTGATTTAGATAATGATAACTGACAGGAGAAAGAAGGCTGTTCAAGTCTTATTTTGTTTGTTTTCTTGGCAAAGAAAAATATATCTTTACAAGGAAAATAGAACCAAAGTGACTATCAAAGAGTGGACACCCGAGAAGATTAAAGAGATGATCAGGGAGTCCCTAGCAATCCTTGATAGATTCAAGTCACCTGGTCCAGGTGAATTACATCTTCAGGACCTGAAAGAACTGACAGAAAGGAGAACTGAGTCACTGTCAGGGCTAGATGAAAGAGATCATAGAAAACTGGAGAGGTATCATGTGATTAGACAAGGGCAAACAGTCCTGTTTTCAAAGAAGAAAAGAGCAGAGTCTGAAATCATAAGCCAAGGAGCTTGACTTCCCATTCCTGGAAAAATGTCTTGAACTGTGTTAAGAGGGTCCTATTTTTGGGGGGGAGATGGGGTGAACTTGCCAGACCTCAGTGGGAATGCTGTGTTCAGTTCTGGGTGACTTGATTGAAGAAGAACATTATAAGCTATAAAATGCCCCAAGGAAGGCAACAGAAAAATAACTAGTAAGGGAAGCGACAGTTAAAAAGAGCTGGCACAGCTTCTTCAAAAACAAGTCATGGGGACAGCTAGATGGCTAAGTGGATAGAGAGCCTGGATGTCCTAGATTCAGATCTGGCCTCAGATACTCCCTAGCTTTGTAATTCTGGGCAAGTCACCTAATCAGCATTGCCTAGCCCTTATTTCTCTTCTGCCTTGAAACTGATACACTGTATTTATTCTAAGACAGAAGGTAAGGTTTTGGTTTTGTTTTTAAGTGTCAATCAGCCTAGCTGTGTGATAATGGACAAGTCACTTAACCCCCATTGCCGAGCCCTTGGAACCAATACATGGTATTGATTCTAATTGGACAAAAGGTAAAGGTTTAAAAATGAACACACACACACACACACACACACACACACACACAAGTCTTGGCAGGCTAACCTCACTTGAGTAGATGAGAAGTATGCTATTATTATCAGATTATTTAATTTAAATTATTAAAATACTAGATGACAGTTTCCTAAATTTAGTAATGCTTTTTGAAAAGGCATCTCATTATAGATATAGAGATATGAGATCATAATGCAATCAGATATATTCAGAACAGAGAATCAAATTGATATTGTCCTCATTTTTATAACTAACTATTCTGTATCACCAACAACATTTTATACAACGGTCTAAGTCTCATTTCTTTGTCTTTGAGTTAAGTTCAGAAATTTAATCTTCCTCTCTGAGTTAAGTTTAAAAGTTGTTTCCCTATAAATCACTTTAGTTAAAAGCAACCTCCCAACCACTAGCTGTCCTTGAACAATTACAGAAAATTTGTTAACTATGTATTTTTAGTCATTTCAGTCATGTCCAACTTTTCATGACCCCATTTGGGGTTTTCTTGGTAAAAGCACTGGAGTGGTTTGCTCTTTCCTACTCCAGATCATTTACAGATGAAGGCTTAAATGAAGGATTAAATGACTTGCTCAGGGTCACATAGCTAGGAAGTATCTGAGATGAGATTTGAACTTGGGAAGAGGACTCTTCCTGACTACAGGCCCAGCACTCTATCCACTGTGCCATGTTAGTTGTCCTCATTAAATATATATATTTATATATATATGACATATATATGAGACAGCTCATCATTTCCTTTTGCTAATTAGAACTAATCAATCTTACTTCCTTTCCGTTGTTCCCCAAAAGGTATATAAGACCCCAAGTTCTGTCACTCTTTGGAGAAATATCTTTGGCAGGGCATTTTCCCAGAACACTGTTCCCAGAGTCCCAGAGCTTTGGCTCTGTGCGGTTTCTAGAGCTTGACTCTGTGTGGCGGCCAAATATTAAGAATCCATTGCTTACCTGATTAAAGATTTGGTTTTTCTGACCATTTCAGTGGTTCTGTGTTTTTCCATGTTGACACTGCCTTATTGGCTTACTGAGGTGCCTAAGAAACCTTTTATTGGTAATTGTTAGCCTTACCAATAATCTGAACTATCTGCCTCAGTTTACCTTAATGTCAATCACAACAGAACTAATCAGATGATTTTACTCAAAAAGTAGTTATGAAAAAATAAGTAGTTATGATTGGTTCATAGTCAACATGGAGGAAAGTCTCTGGTCAAATAACCCAAGGATCTGTGGTTGGCCCTCTGCTGTTTAATTATTTCATGATTTATTCTAATTATATAATTTTATATATTATTATATATAATTACATATTACTTAATTACTAATGCCTTGGATAAAAGCACACTCATCATATTTGCAGGTGACACAATGATGAGAGGAAGAACACAATAAAAGCCAGAGTCAGAATCCAAAAAAGTCTAACAAGATGAAATTTAATTTTAAAAAATGTAAAGTCTTATACCTGGGGACCAAAACTTAACTTCACAAGCATAAGGTGGGGGTTGAAATAGTTACACAGGAATTGTTTAGAAAAGAGCTTATGAATCTCAATAAATCAATGCAATCTGAAGAGTGTACTTTTAGAACAACTATACTGTAAACTTGCTGGACTTCATCTGGGGCGCTATGTTCAATTCTGGGTGACTTGGTTTAAGAAGGATTTTATAAGCTGGAAAATCCCTAAGGAGGGCAACCAGAATGGTGAAGGGCTGTGACCATGTCAAATGAGGAGCTGGGCATATCCACCTTGGAAAAGAGAAGGCCCATTGTATGCTATATGACTACTGGTCAGGTTGATTTTAGTGCAGATCCCCTTTGTGGACTTGTTGGCCATGGAGGTCCCTCCTAACCCTCTAATTCTCTGACTCTGCAAGGTGAGATAGGGAAGACCTAGATCAAATGCCAATGCAAAAGACTCTTTTTGTAAAATGGCAATGATAAGTCCTGCCCTGCATACCATAGGGAGGAGTCATGAGCATTAAATTAGATAATCTATAGAAAGGCCTTTGGGAGAGTACAAAATGGGTTGCATAGACATGGGAATGATTGATAATACTAGAAATAGGAACACTGTTTCCTCAAGTTATAAGAGGAGCTAAAAACATGTAGCCAGATCCCCATCTTTCATTGAAAAATGAACCAGCCTAGACATTATTGACTTGGCAAGAGAAGGGATCTTCAAAATTATCTTTTTATTTTATTTCATTACGTTCTATCTTAGACTCCATTCTAAGTACTGGTTCCAAGCCAGAAGAGCAGAAAGGGCTAGGTAATTGAGGTTAAGTGACTTGCCCAGGCCCACATGGCTAAGAAGTACCTAAGGCCATATTGGAACTTGGCTCTTCCCAACTGGAGGTCTTTTGACTTCAATATCCAGCATTCTTCCCACTGTACAATATCTCCTAATTCTGACTTTAATTCAAATAAATTCCACAAACGTTTACATAAGGTATCTATTATGAGCCAAACACCAACACTAAAGGCTGTAGATACAAGACTCCCTCCCCTCCAAAAACAAAACAAGAACAGTCCCAGCCCTCAAGGAGCTTACTTAGGGAAAACAACATAGATAAGTAAATAGGAAATAATTTTAGGATATGAGGAAAACTATTTCCTATACAAGTTGGTGCTTAAGTTAAACTCTGAGAGGAATAAGGAACCCAAGAGAGAAGGGTGAGGACAGAGAGGAAAACATGCCAGAAATGGGAAAAAAACCTGTCTGTGGAGGAAGGGCAAAGACGATTGAGTGCTGAGAATAGCAAACTTCACTAGTACAAGGTCAGAAGGCCTGAGTTCAGATTCCACCTCTGGTAACTATCTGCATGTACTCTGCAGGTCTCAATCTCCTCAACTATAAAATGGGAGTGTTGGTCTAGATAACCCCAAGTTCCTTCCAGTTCTACATGGATGATTTCTCACAGGGCCCCCTGTTCAAAGACAAGATCATTCTAAGCCTTTCCTGGAGAATACCTTAGGAAAGCAACCCAGGACTCCTCCCATGGGTAGGATTTTCTAGACATGATAGATTCTGTCCTTATAACTCATTGGAGTAGTGATAAATTTAAGATTTACCTCTATTATCTCATTTGGGCCCCCAAGTGTCTTAAGTTTTGTAGTTATTACTACTCTGCTCATTTTACAGATGAGGAAACTGAGGATCAGAGACATTCAGTGACTTCCCTAGGAGCATCCAAGGCTGGTTTGAATCCTAGGTTTTCCTGACTCCAAGTTTGGCCATCTCTGTGCTTAGTGGCCAGGCTGGCCCAAGGGCAGGGGGCTGACCCCCCCTCCCTCCACGGGGCAGCCCAGTCTACTCTTGACCTTTCCTCCCTTTGGGGAGAGCTGACACGGGTGCAAATGATGGCCCCTGCCCCTCCCCTCTTCCAGCACTCACCCACATCTGGCCCCAGGCTCAGCCGCTCTCGCCCCAGAATGGTGGGGAAGAAGCCCTGCTTGGAGCCGTAGATGCCCAGGCTGGATTGTTGGAAGCGGTCGAAGTCGCCCAGGGGCAGGGCCCGGTAGCCAGACCGGCTAAACATGACGCCTGCTGGGCCCCCAGCCCTTGCTGACGGGCACGACCCAGCTGCCTCCCGCGGCTTCTGCTCTGCTCGCTGTTGCTAGGCAATGGACCTGGAGGAAGCTAGGGATACTCCCAGGCACGCGAGTGACAACAGCCTAGCGATGGATGGATGGTTGGATGGTCCCGCAGTCTCAGCTCCACCTACGCCGGGGGGCCGGGAGCACCGTCCTGGAAAAAGAAAGAGAAAGCAAGAGGCTGGGGTCCTTCCCGTGCATACACACACACCCGGGGGGTCTCCCACGCCCGAGTCCCCTCCCCCACTCTCCTGCCTTTCAGCCTGGGCACCTGGGTGAAGCCCTACCCAGGGGTACCGGCCTCCCTCCCCACCAGGGGCCGGCGGCTTCCTGGTCGGTGACGTCATCCAGAAGCCCAGCTGGGGATAGACAGGGGAAGAGGAGGAGCCAGAAGAAGCTTCACCGCCCAGTCTTCTTCCTGCGTGCTCCCTCTAGCCCAGGAGGACTCTGTCTGGCTGAGTCAGCTACGGACTGGGGGCTTACCTGCCGCTCCCCAGCTCTGGAGGTACCCCAGGGATGCACCCGGACCCCCAGCAACCCCAGGGTTTCCAGACCTGGAGGTGGAGCCGGATACCTCTCTCAGGCTTGGTAATGTCTTAAAAAAAGAAACTATGATGTCATTGTGGGCACCTTTTAAAACGCACAGCTACAATGAGCGTATATACATATATGATGATATTTATTAGATTATATACGAATAAAATAAAGTCGTGGAGTTGTGAATTGGATCTAAAATACAATTTAAAAAATGTGTGTATAATGAATTTTATGCACAAATAGTATGTGTATAAAATCAAAGTTTAAAAATTAATGACCCCAAAATGCAATTTTAAAAATCCATGTGTAAGATAGATTGGCCCAGTGGATTGAGAGCCATTCCCAGAAACAAGAAGTCTTGGGTTCAAATAGTATAGTATAGTAGTAGTCTCTCGGCAACCGAGGATGACGATTGTCTTTGTGCAGTTTCATCTATGGTGTATAGATGAGTGTGCACAAAGACACTTGTGCGTGAAGGAGATTTAAGTGGAAAAGATTCTTCCTAGGTATGTGTTTCTGGATAAGTCACTTAAGCCCCATTGCCTAGTCTTTACCACTCTTCTGCCTTGGAACCAATATACAGTATTGATTCTAAGATGGAAGGTAAGGGTTCTCAAAACAAATAAATAAATAATAAATTCATTATACACATGGATTTTTAAGCAATGGGGGGTTAAGTGACTTGCCCAGGATCATCTAGCTAGGAAATGTCTGAGGTCATATTTGAACCCAGGACCTCCCA
Organism: Monodelphis domestica; assembly: GCF_027887165.1. Lineage (NCBI taxonomy): Eukaryota > Metazoa > Chordata > Mammalia > Didelphimorphia > Didelphidae > Monodelphis > Monodelphis domestica. The sequence goes on from NC_077227.1 coordinate 48,282,956, forward strand.
TCTCTAGGCTTGAATCTCAACCCACTGAGCCACCCAGCTGCCCCCATGTATAATGAATTTAAACCATACATAGTATATGTGTTACATATTATTTATGTATAAAATAAAATGTAAGTGTTATTAATTGGTCCAAAATGCAATTTTAAAAATTCCTATAAATATGTAATAAATGTATACATAAATAGTATATGTATTATATATTATATGTGTACAATATCAAATAAAAAAGCATAATTTATTAATTGGACCAAAATTTACTTTAAGAAAGCTAGGTACATAATACATTTTAACCATTAATAGCATATATATTCATTACATTTTATATATGTATAAAATCAAATTTAAAAACAGCAGGAGTAATTAATTAGACCAAAATGCTATTTTTAAAATTCACATATATATAATATACATGTGTATTTCATATTGCATATGTATAAAATCAAAGTGTAGGAGTTATTCTTTGGACCCCAAAATGAAATTTTGAAAGGCAACACATATGATAAATTTATATATAGTATATGTATTATATACATTATAGTATGTATACATATGTATATAAAAGGATATATGTGTACATATAGTGTGTGTATTATATAATACCATATATATTATATATCACATGTATAAAATAAAATGTAGTGAACAAAATGCAATTTTAAAAATTCACTAGGTATAAGGAATAAGCAAAGAATTTTGTGTGTGTATCCAAAAATATTGCTATATCTGTATATTATACATTAGTCATGCCTGACTTCATGATTCCATTTGGGGTTTACTTAGCAGATATTGGAGTGTTTGCTATTTCTTTCTCTAACCCATTATATAGATAAGAACCTGAGGCAAAAAGGGTTCAGTTGATTTGCCCAGGGTCCCAAAGCTAATGAATGTCTGAGACTAGATTTGAACTCAGGAAGAGTCTTCCTTGACTCCAGGACTAACACTATGCATTAAGCCACCTAACTGCCCTACAAGAACAAGACAATATGGCATAATGAAAAACTGGCTTCCAAGCAAAAAAGACTTGAGTTCTAGTTCTGCCTCTAATTCATAACTAGCTGTATGATTCTCAGTGAATTACTTAACCTCTTCATGCTCCCAGGCAACCATCTATGAACAGGAGTCTGAACCTTTTTCTTTTTTTGGTCACAGACCTCCTTCAGCAATCTGGTGAAGCTCATGGTCCCATTTTCAGAATTATGCTTTTTAAAAGCATCAGATAGAACACAGAGGATGACAAAAGAAACCAGTTGTATAAATATTTAATAAATATAGTTATCAAAATATTTTTTTAATTAACCAACCCAGGTTAATACTTTGCAAGGAGGACACTGACCTGTACCTGTAGAAGAAGTTTCCATACCTGAGAGTTCTCTAAGTCAATGAATTTAGAGATGCAATCTCTTTCCCTATACTACAATTCAAAAGAAACTGGGAAGACTCACCTGAACTGAACAGAGCAAAGAAAACTGGAATGAAACACACCAGTCTATGATAATAACAATGTAAAGGGAAACAATACTCCAAAGCTGCTCAACTTCTTTTAAATGAAGTAACCAAACACTTCATGAGATGGAGCTGGACAAGAACAGAATATTGTATTACATTCTATAGGATACTTTGTTGGTTAGTTTTCCTCAACTATTTTTCTTTACAAGGAGGGTTGCAGGGGCAGGGAAGTATATTAGAAAATGACTGTGACTTTAAAAATAAAAGGAAATAAAACCTTTTTTGGGGGGGGGGTTCAGATCTATGCTTTCCTTCTTAGAGAGATTATCTTCTCTACCAATTTAGATGGACAGCTCTCTTACATTCTTATAATGGTCTGGGCACTGATAGATTCTGTCCATGGACACTCAGCTGGTGTTTATTAGGACTTGAACTTGGGATTCCCATCTGCAAGGACAGTTCCTTATCACTAGCTTTCCAGCCTCTAGTATTATTCTCTCAGATGTCTAAGATCTGAATACTCTGCATGTTGATCAGGATTCATTATCTTTGGCTATGACTCTGGTTGTGAGCAGGGAGCACACTGGGTAAAACCCCTTTGAGAGCTGTGCCAGAGGGTAAGGTCCTTCTGTCTAGATGGAGCAGTCAGTCAAATAATGGATGAAATGCACTGTGTGCTCAGCATAGGCATCACAGAGTGCTCTGCCATGACATTAGGTTCATTTATGATATAGGTTCAGTGAGTATATACTTTTCTGGCATATAATCAATTTTCTTCATATATGATCTTCTACATTTAATTGGATATATCACACATTAACAAATCACTTAATAAGCATTCTGTGATCATTTACCATGTTTCTATAACAGAGAAATTTGTGATGGAGATAAATGACATAGATAGGGTAATCTGGAGGTTAGTTTCTTCTGACCTGCTGAGAGAATCATTGTTGCTTTTGATCAGCTTTCACAATCAATCACAATTACTTAGGAGATGGGTAACAAAACATTTCATATCTAGGTACAGGGTTAAAGGGTAACTTAAAGCAGACCAGAATTGGGGTTTTCCTCAATTTACAAGTTCTATTTTTCTTGTGTTACTTTAAAGCACCTGGCAATGTTGCCTGATTTCTGTCTGTGAACAAATTCAGTGGAGTGTGTTAACAATGTGTGTTTTAGAGGAAAAATTTATTGTGATGCTTAAGCATTTGGCCAGTGTTGGGTGTGGGGCTTTGGGACATATCTCTGCTTGAGAGAGAAAGGAGGGGTAATGGGTACTGATCTTTAGGTGATAGGTGAATATAATCTTTTGGGGGTACTAATCTAGGGATAAGTCTTTGCTCTTATATCATTTCTTTTGTATTGGAGAGAGAACAATAATCATCCATTAGTGAGGGAAGTTAAAGAGAGAGAAGTCACAGAGGGGGATCAGTGGGGGCCTCATTTTAGGCAGCCCCCATTTCCCAAACTGTGACTCTGTCAGCCATTGGGGGGGGTGATGGCTCCCAACAAAACTCCATCTGACAGATTTCTTTTTCATTCTCAGTCTCTAAAAGGGATGCTGGCAAGAAGTGTCATTGTTCCCCAAAGGAAGTATGGTCTTCCAAAACAACCTAACCATCTTCAAGTTCTACCTGCATATTGTATTACTTATTGCCTTTGTGACATCCCTGGAATTCAGTATCATCAAGGTTAAAAGCTCCTGTGCTCCTATGATGAGCCTTCGGGAAAGCATTTTGGACCATGAACCCACCTCATAACAATAGTCTTTCCTCTTTGTTGCTTCCCTGAAGGCTAATATGAACCCTTGGCATTAATAGGCAGCCAACCAACAAATATTTTTGAAAGGATAAGAAATATGAAGCCTTTTATAAGCAATGAAGAACTTAAGCTTCCTCTTAGAAAAATTCCTTAAGGGCAGGGATGAGATTTTGCTTCTTTTATATCCCATAAATTCCCTGATGTAGTACCTACCACATAATAGGAATTCAGTAAATGAAAGCATCCACCAGTCCTTGCCCCCTGGATCTCACAGTCTGGTTCAATCATGAAATAACATGATTTGGAAAACTACTGCTTGGACTGTAACATAGAGTCCTTCCATGTGCAAAAGGAAATAGAGAAGATAGAAATTTAGAACTGGAGGTAATCTTAGGGTCTACCTAGTCCAACCTGGGAAATGAGGAAACTGAGGCAACTTGGTGAAATTAAATGACTTGCCCAAGGTCATGGAGGTAGTAAGGAACAGAGATAGGATGTGAAGCTTCCAAGTCCAACACCTTTTCCCTGGTATCCACATTGCACTGGGCTTGGACGCTGGAATCAGAGGACCAGTGATTGAATCCGAGGTCTACCCTTAACTTGCTGGGTGACTTTTCTCAAGGAATTGAACCTTTCTTAACCATCCAATTCCTCATCTGTAAATCAAGGGGGCTGGACTATCCTTCCAGCTCTTGTGATTCTCTCTGAGTGAGGTGGGGGTGGAGTGGAGGCGGGGCAGGAGTCCCTTTCGTCTACCATATTCTGAGGAGGGAAGAGATCAGCTTTGGCTGTGGTGGTCAGAGGAGACTCCATATTGAAGGTTGAGGAGGGGGAGAAGGCCTCTTTCAATGGACAGCTGAGCACCAGTACAGAGGTGGTAAAATTGAGTATGTGCAGAAGGGGAGGGAGAAAGAGGGAAAGGGAGGAAGGAGAGGGAAGGGAGGTGGATAGATGAGAGGGACCGCAATTTCAGTAGGACCATACAAGCTGCCTGGGCTTGCTCTCCGGCCCCTCTCCCCATCTGTCTCCGCTCTCCAGTTAGACTGGGAGCAACTGGCGGGCAGGGATCTGTCACCACCAGAAGCCTTTTTCTTCCCTCCTTGGAACAGGATTCTAGGTTCAGAGGAGGGGCTCGGAAGATCGCTGCCATCTGGAATTGCATTCCGCTCTGTCATCCAGGTTGGTCCAGCCCAAGGAGGCCAGATGTCCCAAAACGAGAAGGAGTCGGGGTGAGGTTGCCCTTTGCTTCCCATCCCCCATTATCCCATTCCGTGTCTCCCCAAATCCCCATCCATCCCCCCCCTTCCCCTGGGTTTAGCCCCGGGTTCAGCCCGTGCAGACTGGCGTATGTCTCAGATGCCGCGTCTTTCTGGCTGCTCTGCGGCTCTGACGCCCAGGGTGGCGGGTGGGGGGGGGGGGGGGGGGCAGGGAGGGTTCGGCTGCTTGACAACAGCAGCTGTCACTGGCTCTCCCTACCCATCTTGGCTACGTATCCCCGCACCCTCCTTCCCTCTCTTCCCGGACTCCTGGGGCTCCTCCATCAGCATCAGCACCTCTCTTCTCCTTTGATCATTTTGGGCTGGATGGAGTGTGAACTGCGTCTCTCCCTAGGACCTGAGAATGGCCAGCCCCCTCCCCCGAGCCTGCCTTGTACAGGAGTTCTGCGGTATCCACTAGAGTAGCCTCATCCCCTCCCTCTTCTCCTCATCCTCTTCCTTTTCACCTTCCTCCTCTTCATCTTCCTCCTCTTTTTCCTTTTCTTATCTCCCTCCCCCTGCTTCCCTCTTTCTCTTCTTCCTTCTCCCCTCTATCCTCTTCCTCCCTCTGCTCACCTTAGTTCTCCTCATCCTCTCTTCTTCCCCCTTGGCTTTCCCTCTTCCCCATCTCTCTTTCCTCCTCTTTATCCCCCTCCTCCTTTTCCTCTTCCCTCACCTTCTCTTTTCCCCCTTCTCCTCCCTTCTCCCTCCTCCCACTCCCTTCCCTCCTCTTCACTCCCTCCCTCCCTCCTCCCTCTCTGCCCTCCTCCTCCTTCTGTGCGTTGCTCTATAAGGCCCAGCCTCCTGAGGAGGTGGGCTCACGGGCGCTCCTCCCTGATGCTGGGCTCTCCCAATGCGCAACCCGCACAGTCTCCCTCTGACCCTCACTGCCCGGTTTCTTCCAGGTCACCCGCGGAGAATCGAAGCCGTGGGGCGCTTTCCACACCCGCGGAGGCTGCCCCCTCCACCGAGCCCAACCAGACCCCGGACCCGCCTCCGCCCAAGTCCCCTTCTCCGCCCATCCTGGTTTCTGTGGCATCCACGTCTACCTGGTCCTTCCGCACCGACCCGGTGTCCTCCAGCCAGCCTGAAACCAGTGCCAGCGGAAGCGCCAGCTCCCGCGCGCGAGCCATGGAGGTAAGGACGGGCAGGGCACGTGGGAGCAATCACCTGCTCTGTGCCAGGCGCTGTGCCGAGCGCTTTATAAATACAATTTCATTTAATAACAACAACAACTATAATAAATCGCTAGCAAGTGCATAGCATCTATGTGCCAGGTATTGTGCTAACTGCTTTAAGTCTCAAAAATCACCCTGGGAGGAAAAGGCTATTATTATTAGCATCCCCATTTTATAGATGAGACAACCAAGGCAGACAAGATTAAGTGACTTGCCGCAGGCTCACACAGCTGGTAAGTGACAGGAGTGACGGGAGGCAGGATTTGAATTCGGATCTTCCTGACTCCAACTCGGGGGTTCTATCCACTTCCCCCCTTATCTGCCTTCATAGGCAGCTTCCCAAGGACGGACTAGGAAGGAAGAAACCCCGGTCGAGGGCTCTAGGGATGGCAAGATCATACACGTAGGGGTAAGAGGACCCAAGAAGGTTGGCCAGTCAAAACTATTTTACACCTGAAGAAAATGAGGCCCAAGGAGATAAAGGGACTTTCCCCGCGGGATTCCCAGAGAGAGTGAGAAGTAAGATTTCTAACCTAGGCTTTCTGGTTTTAGTCCGTTTTTGGTTCAGTGTGCCAGGAAACCTGAGTTTTCATTGGAAATTTGTCCTGCCCTAGCTTTATGACTTTGGGCAGTTTTCTTAGCTTTTCTGTGACTCAGTTTCCCCCTCTGTCAAATGAGGGGGTTGGAATTGGACTAGATCTCTAAAAGCTTGGCAATCTTTCTGTGAATTTATGAGGGCATCAAGGCATGGGTTACTTTATGGTACCAGAACCAGATAATCATAAAACATTTATTAAACAATTTTTATTAAAATAGTATTAATATTTTATTACTATCTATAGATGTATTCTATAATTTTATGTAATGTTAGTATTATTTATTAAAAATGTTTCAGTCCCTGGAAGTAGAAGTAATACAGCCCCAGCTCTGAGCATTCACCTGTTGAAGGGGAAAAGGAGGGAAAAAGTAGGGGAAAGGAAGGGAAGGAAGGTAGGGGGTCTCCCCCCCCCCCCAGCCCCATAGGGAAATTGACCAGGTGTCAATTAGTCTCTTAGACTACAATTAGGCTTGGGAATTAAATTAAATCAGACAGACTTCAGGGATTTTTAGATAGGTTTATTTTGGCCAGGAAAATAAAGGTCTGGAAAGGCTAGAGAAAATTAGATCTCCAGCCAGGGGTAAAAGGGTTTATGAGGACAAAAGGCTCTTCATCAGAAAAGGCGCCAAAACCAGTGCCAAATCCCACGCTTCTCTTCTCTTTTACACTTTCTCAGAAATCTTCCATAAAGGAAGTGGGAGGTGTCCAAGGAAGTTGAGGTAGAGAGTCCTGGGAGATGTAGTCTCAGATGTAGTTCAGTCATTCAAAACTGCACACACCTTAGGAAGGGAAGGAAGAAGGGAGAAAAACAAACTGGGCAGCACACACCTAGATGTATGTGTATGTGCAGAATAGAATCAAAGGATCCTTGGTGGGGAATGGGCCAGGGGCTTTGGGAACTTCAGGACTTGAGCTGAATCTTGAAGGAAATAAAGAATCCCAAGAGGCCAAGAGGTAAAGACACCAAGGTGGGAAATGAGTGTTAGATGGAACAGCAAGAAAGCCATCTTGGCTATACTGGAGAGTATATGGATTGGGAGTAATGTGTCAGGAAGAGGCAACTAAGTAACATGGTGGATAGAGAGATGGAAGCCTGGGGATGGAAGGACCTGGGCTCAAATATGGCCTCAGGTACTTCTTAGCTGGATGACCCTAGGCAAGACACTTAACCTTTATTACCTAGCTCTTCTGCCAAAGAATTGATCCTAAGATGGAAGGTAAGAGTTTAAAAAGTAGAATAATATCAGGAAAGGTAGGGAAGGCATCTGTGCTATGCTGGAGGTAAAAGGGAGACACTAGAGCGTTTTTTCATGTTTTTTTTGTTGAGTTAGGAATGGGGAGGAGAAGAGATTTAAGAAGGGAGATTCTTGAGTCTGGTACATGAATTAGGATGCTAGAGCAGGGATCTGGGTTACAAGTGATGAGGACTGAACCAGAGTGGTCATAGTTGAGTGAGGGAGAAAAAGGGATCATCTAGTAACTCTGTTGGGCCATTGAGTAAGAGTATAAGATGGTGCCATGCATGTAAACCCCAGTGAAATTGCTCGTTGGCTATGGCGGTATGGGGGAAGGAAAGAACATGAATCATGGAACCATGAAAAAATATTTTAAATGAATTAATTAGGTAAAAATTTTTAATTAAAATTAGGCTTGGGAATTAAATTAAATCAGACAGACTTCAGGACTGGGTTTGAGATACCTATGGGACATCCATGTCTGGATGTGAACATGACCTCAGGAGAGAGTCTGGAGCTGGCTATAGAAAGATGGAAGACATCTGCATAAATTTGATGATTTGTGAACACTCTGGAGCAAGAGAGAGTATAGAGGGAGAAGAGAGTCCAGGACAGAGTTTGGGGGAGGACCATCCAGAGTCAAGTCCAAGATTTATGAGTCTGTGATATAGCCAAGTAGGCTAAGAAAAAAATGATCAAAGTAGAGGAGGAGAAAAAGAGAGGGAAAGTGAGACAGAGAGGAAAGAGAGATCAGAGTAAAGAGAGAAAACAATGTTGGGAAAATCCAGAAAGTACAGAGAATTTAGGAAGAAATCCTGATCCACAGTATCAAATGGTCTTGCTAGGTCAAGAAGAATGAAGATTAAGAAAAGACCAATAGAATTAACCATTAACCTGACCTCTGGGTTTTTCCCTCCTTCTTACACTCACCCCAGTATAGCAAGGAGGGCTTATTTCTACTATTGGTATTACTCAAAGGAAATGACACTTTCAACGGTATGTTAGACCTTGAAAAGATGTTAGAAAAAAACAAATCATCTACTCTAACCACCTCATTATTCAATTTGAGAAACTTGAGATGGGGTGGGGGGGAAGAGATAAATGGCGTGTCCAAGCATGTTCGTGTCAGAGGAACAGCAATGTACTGGTAAATGTTTAACAACTGCACCCCCCCCCCCAAGTCCATAAAACCTTCTTTTCACTTTAATCTGCATTATTTACATTTTCTCCATCACTTTCATAAGTATGGGCAATCAACCAAATACTAAATCAAGCCCTGATTTGTAGCATTTGCTGATTTCTCCAGCATATTATGCTCAGCTGAAAATTTAACAAGCAATTCACTGGCGCTGGTTTGAGCCTCTTCCAGCAGACCCCTACAACAAAGACAAGAACCCAGAACCTAGTGGTGGGGTCGCCATCATTTTCCTTGTTGGAGAGCAAATTCCCTTCAGATGGTGAAGAGTTCATTTCTGTTCTAGAATATTCCACCTTATTGCTCTCCAGTTCTCAAATAAAAGGAGAGAAAAATAGAATAATACCAGGAAAGGTAGGGAAGGCATCTGTGCTATCCTGGAGGTAAGAGGGAGACACCAGAGGGTTTGTTCATGCTTTGTTTTGTTGAGTTTATTTTTAATATCTAATTTTTAGAGTTGGAAAGATGGAGGCTAGCAATAATCAGGGATCCCAACCTCCTGGGTGTAGGGGAGTTGGAATTTGATCCTGGATCCTCTGGCTCCAAATTCCATCATCTTTTTCCTATAGAATTCCCTCTGCTGGCTCTTTTGGGGATATTGAAAATGGAATTTTCAATCATTTTTGAATAATCATACGTTTTCAAATAATTTAAATTTAATTAAATTTAAATTTAAAAATAAAATTTCAAGTCATCTGAGGGACAGAATTTGGGTTCTAGCCCCACTTCTGAGTCTTCCTGCCTTTGTGTGACCTTAGACAGGTCACTTTTCCTATTGGTCCTCTGCTTCATTCTCTCTATAATACAACAGCGGGACAGGACCACGGAGCCCTGGCAGAGCTTCCTCGTACGGGTTCTGGGGTGCCCCTGAGGCTTGGGGGTCTCATGCCACGCGTGTGACTCCTCCCTGATCTCCCCATCCAGGCCATAGGAGAGGAGTTTTGTTTCCTGCTCTGTCACGTCTGTAAAATGGAATCCAAATGTCCTAAGCTCCTCTCCTGCTTACACACCGTCTGCTCCAAGTGCTTGGAGAGCCACGAGCCGGCCGGGCAGTGCCCCATCTGCCGAGACTCCCATCCTCAAGACAGCAGCCTTCGCTCCATGGACAACCTTTTCTTCGAGAGCCTGCAGCGGCGGATTTCTGTGTACCAGCACATCGTCCAGGGGGGCGACGAGGCCTCGTGCAACCGCTGCCGGGAGCCCGCCGATTTCTGGTGCTTCGAGTGCGAGCAGCTCATCTGCACCCACTGCTTCGAGGCGCACCAGTGGTTTGTGAAGCACGAGGCCCGGTCCGTGGAGGAGCTGAGAAAGGAAACGGCCAAGGACTTCCTGGATGGTACCCGTAAATCCAACAACCTCTTTTGTCCCAACCCCACCCACCGGACTCCATCCCTGACCAGGTAAGAGCCCGAGGCCTCCGGGCCGGCCCAGGGAAGGGCCCAGAAGTCCCCCCCCCCCCCGGCCCCCTCATTGTAGAAGGCAGAAAAGGAGGCCCAGCGCGGCTCCGAGGTTTATCAGAGGCCCGCCTAGCTAACCAGGAGAAGGCCGCAGGCCTCAGTGTGCCCCAAACCGCTTCTTTACTTTACACATGAGAAAACCAAGGCCCGGGAACACTGTTTGGTTTGAAGAGTAAGGAGGGACGTTGTTTTTAACATATATTTTCCCTATTATGAGTAAAAACAATATTTTAACATTACATTTTCCTTAAAGATTTTTTTTAAAGAGGTCCAAGTTCTCTCTCTTCCTGTGAGCCTCGCTCCTTCTTGCCCTTCCCCTTCCCTGATATGGTAAGCAATCTGAGATACGTTTTACACTTATATTTTATATATTTATATATATATATATATATATATATATATATACACATATAATCGCATATATGGCATATATTTATATACACATACATTTTAGACATAATCACATCTATTTATAGATACACCTGTAGCATATATAAATATATGTGCATATACACACAATATACATATTATATAGTTTATATAATTACACACATCATATATTTATATATGTACATTTACATATAATCACACATTATGTGTTTATACACATGGTATATGTAAACATATGTGTGCTTGATGTGTATATAGTATATGCATCTATTTAGCATATAATGAAATACATGATATATTACATATATCATATATTTATCTATGTAATTTACATATGTTGTATTTCTATACATATAATATATACTGTATGCATAATATATAGTATGTACACATAATATATATTTTATATATACATGATGTTATATATTGTAATGCATGCATGTAATATAATTTAATATGTGTGATATATGTATATTTAATATGTGTAATATAATTTAATATGCAATATACATATTATATAGTTTATATAATTACACACATCATATATTTATATATGTACATTTACACATAATCACACATTACATATTGATACACATGGTATATGTAAACATATGTGTGCTTAATGTGTATATGGTATATACATCTATTTAGAATATAATGAAATATATGATATATTACATATCATATATTTATCTATGCAGTTTACATATATTGTATTTCTATACATATAATATATACTACATGCATAATATATAGTATGTACACATAATATATATATATATTTTATATATACATAATGTTATATATTGTAATGCATGCGTGTAATATAATATAATTTAATATATGTAATATATACATATAAATGTATCTGATATATAAATATATGTACATCTAATACATTTATACATACACACATTTAACATATAATAGAATACATATAATATATAGCCATATGTTTTACATATGATCATATATGTCTATATATCATATATAATCATATATTATGTAGTTATATATAAATATGTATTTTATATATAATCACGTAAAACATTTTTCCATATTAGTCATTTTGTAGAAGACATTTCAAGTGGAAAAAAAAGAAAGAAAATGAAATAGAATATGTTTCAGTTTGCATTCAGATTCTATCAGTTCTTTCTCTGAGGCATTTTTTCATCATGAATCTCTGGGATTGTCTTATATCACTGCATTACTGAGAATAAATAGGTCACTCAGAGTTGTTCATCAAAAAATATTGCTGTCAAGGGCAACTGGGTAGCTCAGTGGATGGAGAACCAGGCCTAGAGAAGGGAGGTCCTGGGTTCAAATTTGGCCTCAGATACTTCCTAGCTGAGTGACCCTGGGCAAGTCACTTAACTCCCCACTGCCTACCCACTACCACTCTTTTGCTTTGGAAACAATACACAGTATTGATTCTAAGATGGAAGGTAAAGGTTAAAAAAGAAAAAGAAATATTGCTGTCACTGCGTACAATGTTCCTCTGGTTCTGCCTACTTCACTTTGCATCAGTTTTTGTTAAGCCTTTACAGATTTTTCTGAAATCCTCCTCATCATTTCTTGTAGCACAGTAGTATGCAGTAACTATACAATAGTCTATCCATAAATTTCACAATCATATTCAATAATGCACTACAACTTGTTCAGCTATTCCCCAGTTGACAGACAATTGTCCTGGGAGGCTAAGAGACTTAGTTGAATAAAACATGCTCTGCACTTCCAAAAAGAGAACCGATGGATTCCAAGAAGGATATTTTACTTCTATTTTTTCTCTTTCTTACTATTTTTTTCCTTGAAACGTAACTAATGAGAAAATTTGTTTTGCATGTTTATACATATTTGTAATGTTTTTCTTTTTCTCGCCTTTTCAATGGAGGGAGGGGAAGAGGATAGAGAGAATTTGGAACTGAAAATAAAGTATTACATTGAGAGAGAGAGAGACACAGAGAGAGATATGGAGGGATAGATAGAGAAAGAGGAGAGGCAGAGACAGGAGAGAGACAGAGAGGAGGAGAAGAGAGGAGGGGGAATGAGACAGAGAGGCAGAGAGAGAGATGGAATGAGAGAGGGAAACAGAGAGACAGACAAAGAGAGACAGAGAGAGAGGGAAGGAGGGAGACAGAGAGAGAGAGAAGGAGAGACAAAGAAAAAGAGAGGGGGAGGAAGGGGGAGAGGGAGACAGAGAAAGAAGAGAGAGATTAAGACAGACACAGAGAGAGAGACAGAGAGACAGAGAGACAGAGGGAGGGAGAAGAGAAAGGCAAAGAGGAGAGAAAGAAGAGAGAGGGAGAGAGACAGAGAAAGAGGAAAAAGAGAGAGGCAGTGAGGAGAGAAAGAAGAGAGAGGGAGAGAAAGACAGAGACTGAAAGAGGGAGAGATATAGGCAGGGAGGGAGACAGAGAGAGAAAAAGAGAGGCCGAGAGGAGAGGAAAAAAAGAGAGGGAGTGAGAGATTCATTTGAGGTCTCCCATAGCCCTGGATGACCCTGGCAGGCCATGTGGTGTCCCAATAGAAGAGAATGCCTCAAAATGGAGGAAACATAGCATCCATGTGTCTCCCAACCCTGTGGTTATTATTATTTGAATTTGTGAGATGAGACAAGATGCCAAATTAACTTATATTATAGTTTGGGGAGAGAATGCCAGATGGAAGGCTCATAGATTTAAAGGTGAAAGAGAACTTAGATGGAACACTGAGGAGACAGGTTCGGCAGAGCCCGAATTCATACCCCAAATCTCCAATTCTGCCTCTGCCTCAACTCCACATCCACTGTTGTCAGTGGCGTCCCCAGTGGAACCCTCCAGAGTTATGAGAATTCCATTGGGGCCGCCATTGACACCCTGGAGATGTTTTCTAGGAACCAAACTGGCAAAGAGACTCACAATTTAACGACCAATCCTTTGACTAGGGTAGCTCCTGGAATGGAGAAAATTACCAAATAGCCGAAAGGCTTTATAGTTCTTTGGTGATAATGGCAAAGGAGTGGAGCAGAGGACAGAGGATGCCAATAATTCAACACTTTTTAGACCATCTTCAAACATGAACTGTTCATCCTATCAAGGGGAGGTCCTTGTCCAATGGGGATATGCCTGGACATTCTCACTAAAAATGAAGTTATTTAATTAACTTTTTAAATTAAAATAGGAGTCATTTAATTAACATTTATTAAGCACCTGCTGTATTCCAGGCATGGTGGTAAGCAATGAGAATACAAAGCAAGACAAAAGTTCCATCATGGAACTCATTCTAATGGATGAGACAACAGAAGCTTGTTCTTAGGTTCTTTCTGGAGGGGCAGATGAATGATTTTATTTTCTAATATGTCCAAGGGTGGGAGGAGCAGTTAGGTAACTCAGTGACTAGAATCAGACCTGGAGATGGCAGGTTCTAGGTTCAAATCTTGCCTCAGACCCTTCTTAGTTGTGAGACCCTAGGTGAGTTTAACCCCTCATTGCACTTCTACCTTGGAATTCATTAAGAATCCATTAAGAAAGCCCTTTCCTGAGACATTGGTCCTCTCCTATCATGATGAGTAAGAACAAAAAAGATGATCAGAAAGATGGTGGAACTCGTGTGCTGAGGATGAAGCTAGAGAGAAATCCCACAAAGACCTTGATAAGACCCTCTTGGCGAAGTGCAGAAGGAGGGAGGATGGGGGATGGTGAAAACTTTGTTGGCAAATATAACCCTGAGAAATAAAAAAGGCCAAAAGCTTCATGCCTGTGTACTAAAACTACTTTATTCTTTTTAATTGGTCTATTGATTTTTTTTTATCTTTACTGCCCTGCCACCTTCTGGGAACAACCCCCACCCCCAGTAAATAAATTAATAAATTAATAATTAATTAATTGAATGAATGTAAAACCAATTTTTACATGCTTGCTGTATGCACTTCTGCTGTGTATAGATAGGAGTATGGCAGTCCCTGTCCTCAAGGATCTCATGTAGATCTCTCTCGTGTTACCAAAAAAAAAAAATTGAGTAATACAAACAGCTGTGTCTAACAGTCTATGTAACATTCTACACCTGTAAGTATATTTTGTGTGTCTGGGTGTATCTTTCTGACAGTCTCTTTGGGTTGTATAATACAGTTAATGGACTTTTTCTGGGTTAAAGGGTCTAAATAGTTTAGTCATTTTTTTCTCACATAATCTCAAATTATTTCCTACATTGGTTAGAACCAACTCATGACTCATTCATCAATGTATTAAGAGGCCTGACTTGCCACAGCCCTGCCAGCATCGACTTTTTCCATATAATTTTTGCAAATTTGATGAGGGAAAGCCTCAGTGTGGCTTTAAATTTCCCTGATAGAAGGGATTTGAAGCATTTTTTTTCATAAAGGTGCTGATGGCTTGCCTTTCTTTGTCTGAAAAATATTAACATATTTTGACAATTTATCTTTTGGCAAATACCTCTTCTTCATATGGGTATGCATTTGTATTGATTCCTTATATGGTTTGGATACAAAAATAACTCAATGCAGAGATTTTTTCTGTAATAGAAGATTTTTTTCTTCTTTTAGTTGCATTGATTTTATTCATGGTCAGACTTCTTAATTTTATATAATCAAAATTGTCTATCCAGTCCTTTTTAGTCTTCATTATTCATTGATTATGAATTTTCCTTATAACCAGAGATTTGAGAGGCATCTCCTTCCTCCCTCTAATGTTTTAGGGTTTCACATGAGACACATAAGAGTCTGTCTAAACCTACTTTATGCCAAACTACTTTCCAATTTTCCCAGCAGTTTTTTAAATAGAGGGACATTTTCCTACTAGTTTGTGTTTGCATTTCATAGAATTTGAGAGTTAGAAGGGGCCTCAGAGGCCACCCTACGCAAATGGAATCCCCTTATTACATCACTTACAAGTGTTCCAGAGAATGATGAAGAGCCTCATGGAGTGATGACTCATTACCTATCAAGGTGGCCACTGGGATATTTCTAATTCTTAGAAAGTCTTCTTGCTGCCTAGAATCAAACCTAAATTTGCTTTTTTGGAAACTGGTATTCATTGCTCCTGGTTCTACACTCAGGGGCCAAATGGAACAATTTTGTTCTGAAACAGATTTGTTCTTTATTTGTCTTTTTCTAATCTGTTTTTACCCCATGTATTTTTCTCATCTGTTTCTTTTAAATATACTTTCCTATTTTGTAACCAGCACCAAAATGTTTTGATGGTGGTATTTTTTTGGTAATATAATTTAAATCTAGTAATGTTTGGCATCCTTCAGCATGCTATAATGCATAAGGTTGGTGAACTTGTTGATTTTTTAAAAAATACTTTCATAATTGTATTTAATATAATTCATTTCCATTATAACCCTGTCTGTTTTATGTATGTAAAAGAATTATTCTGAGAAGAGGACCCTTGGCTTCATCAGCCTGCCAAAAGGTTCTAGAGATGAGAAAACCATGCTTTCTTGGGATGTCTGACTTGGAGACAGGAAAAACTGGGGAGACTGTGAGCTTCTGGAATGCAGGCACTCTTACCTTTCTCTATATCTCTAACACTTAGGACAGTGCCTGACACATAGTGGGGGCATAATAAATATTTGTCATCAGATTTACTTGTGAGACAAATAGGGGCAAGTCACTATTCTCTGAGACTGTTTCCCCATTTCTTACTAATCCCCATTCTTTAAAACTAAACAATTAGGGGGCAGCTGGGTGGCTCAGTGGATTGAGAGCCAGGGATAGAGATGGGAGGTCCTAGGTTCAAATCTGGTCTCAGACACTTCCCAGCTGTGTGACCCTGGGCAAGTCACTTAACCCCCATTGCCTAGCCCTTACCACTCTTCTGCCTTGTAGCCAATATACATTATTGACTCCAAGATGGAAGGTACAGATTTAAAAAAAAACAAAGCTAAAAAATTAGGGGCAGTAGGGTACTCAGTAGATAGTATGCCAGACATGGAGTCAGAAGGACTGATATTCAAATCTGGCTTCAGACCACTAGCTGTGTGATACTAGGCAAGTCACTGAACTCCAGTTGCCTAACCTGTACCATTCTTTTGCCTTGGAACCAAGGCTTACTATTGATTCCAAGAGAGTTAAAAAAAAGATTCTTGTTCAACTACAGGTTGGCCTTAGGTAGCCTCTGAAGCCCCTTCTAATGTCAAGATTCTGGGATTCTTGTTTTAGGTGCTGTCCTTTAGCCTATGGCATTAGTTTCCCTGGCTGCTAGAATAATAATGATAATAAACATTTATATGGTCCTGATTTTGTGCCACACATTACACTAAGCATATTTTTAATTATCCCATTTGATCCTTACCATTTTTATTCTTGTTGAAGAAAATATTATTCCTCAGTTGAGGAAACTGAGGCAAATGGTTAAGTGACTTGCTCAGACTCATGTAGCTAGTAAGTGTTTGAGGTCCATCTATCCAGTGTACCATCTACCTGCTCCATGACACAGCTTGCAGTCCACTAGGGTAGCCAGGTTCCTCTTTTCTTGGATTCTAATCCTGTCACCACAACCTTATTCTTTCATCATTGATTATTTGAACCCAAGTGTAGATGTTTGCATTTACCCCCATTAAGTTCCTTCATGGAACACATCCCTCTCAAGGTGGTTTCTAGACACCATTTCTGTTCTCTGAAACAGTCTTAGCTGTTCTTTTGAGCTTAGTGTCCTTCACCCTCATGATACTGTGGAAAGAGATCTGACTCCAGAGAGGCTCTGAAGGAACCTTGAGAACCCAGGCTCGAATACCAGCTTTTAACAGCAAGATCATCTCATCTCTCATTCCCAGTTTCCTCCTAGGCAAAATGAGGGAGTTGGGATAGATGGCCTTGGAGACTCCTTCTAGCTCTAGAACAATAGTGCTGTGATCTTTCAGAAGGAAAGAAATTTGTGAAGCACCTACTCTGGGATAGGTACAATGCTAAGCCCTTTAGAAATAGATCATTGGGTCTTCACAGCACACCCTGGGAGGCAGATGCTATGATTATGCTCATTTTACAGATGGGGAAAGTGAAACAGACAAAGAATAAGTGACTTTCCTGGGATCGTGTAAATGTCTGACCCTGGATCTGATCTGGGGTCTTCCTGACTCCAAGTCAAGGGGCTCTGTCCACTGAGCTACTATGGATAGTAATGCCCCATGTGCCCAGTGAGGTGTCCAGAGTCACACATGGGGTAAATTAGAAGGAGGATGCATTTTGAATCTTTTCCTCTGGCTCCAAATGCAGTGCTTCTGCCACCACACCAAATAAACTGTGTTAGCTCTCCAGCTTTTCTTGTACAGTGCTCATAAATCATCATGAAAAATATAGCATATTTTACGTTTTTTTGTTTGTTATAGTTTATGCTCTTATCTCTAGAATGGCCACAGTACTTTGTTTTGAACACTTCTAATTTTTTTTAAAACCCTTACCTTCTTTCTATGGTATGGATAATGGACATTCTTTACTCACTTGATTTTTCCAATGACATTAGTTAGGTTGAACAATGTTGGGTGACCATGGATCTCTTTTAGAAGGTTTCCCTGTATTCTGGAACTTCATTTAATCTGCCCAATGCAATCTGAAAACAGGAATCTCTGGAAGATATTGGCATGCCTAGGATTCCCTCCTTTTTTGAACTCTAGTCAGGTTATCTTCTGTGACCTTTGGGTGACATTGAACACGCCTCCTCCATATCTGATATCTCTCTTTAACCTGTTAAGATAGTCTTCAAGTGAATTTATCCCTGTGGATCTGTTGAGGAATAATAAATTAATTTTGATATATGCATGGGCTTCACCTTTTTAGAGGATAGAAAGAATTTAAGGTAACATTTTGTTCTGTCAAAGCAAATGTTTTTTGATAATCAATAAGTAGAATTATCTTGAATTCTCTAACTTGGATTTATTAGATCATTCAAATTTGTAATTGTCAAAATGTGATCTATATAGAATAGCATGTGTATATTATTCTCATATGAATTTTGTAGGCATGAAAAAGGAGGCATATGAACTAGTAGTTATTTATATTCTCTTGGTTTTTACCTTCTTTGGGGTAACAACAAGGTTCAAGATATTGTTCAAGCTTTTAATATCTTCCCCTTTTCAAATATTTTGTAAATTAATCACTCTGTGCCCCCAAATTGTGTTACCTCCTGCTTGGATGTCCAATGTCCATTTCTACTTCATTCCAACTATTCTTTCCATCTTTGTTTTCTTTATTATCATTTCTTATTTTTTTAATGAAACCAATTAAATTGAAATACAGTTATAAAAATATTTTTTTAAGTTTAAAGATTCTATATTAAGAACTTTTCTGGTCTATGGTGATATTGGCTCTTTTATCCATTTCCCAATTTTTCAAACTTAACAAACTATGTCTAATTGGAAACACCTCTATTGCATTCCAGATCTGCTCATTTTTATTCTTTTTTTAATATGGTATTGATTTTTATCTTTATATTAGCATGGAACACAGGCAGCTGATACAAATACAACTCATCAATAGCTCATAATTTCTGATATCTAAAATATAATTATTTTCATTTTTATGATGTTTTTTTATACTTGGATACATCTAGAACCACAACTTTCCCATCTCTCTTCTTGAAGAAAATATTCATGATACATCAGTTCTGGAAACCAGTTTGAAATTATGTGAGGCAAATGGCTAAAGTATCCATGCCCTTTGACTTAGAAATTCCAGTGTAAGTAATATGGCCCAGGGAGATCAATAATGAAGGAAAGACCCCTGAAGGTCCCATATACAGCTCAAACATTTATGGCAGCACGTTTTGTTGTAGCAAAGAGCTAGGGAAAAAGTAGGTGCCTATGGATTTGAGAATGGCTAAACAAATTGTGGTGAGTGAATGCAATATAATATTGATGTTTGTAAGAAGTGGTAAAAGTGATAAATACAAGAGAAACATGAAAAGACCTATATGAATTGATACAAAGAAAAATAAGTGAAACCAGGAAAACAGTATATACAATGATTCCAATAATGTAAATGGAAAGAATAATAATTAAACAATAGAAACTGGATGTTGTGACATCATAATGAACCCAGCATGATCCCAAAGAAGTGATAGGAAAGGGACAGCTAGATGGCTTGGTGGATAGAGTACCAGGCCTGGAGTCAGGAAGATCTGGGTTCAAAGGAGGGTTTAATTATTTCCTAGCTATATGACTGGGCAAGTCACTTAATCTCATTTGCCTAGCCCTTGCCCTTCTTTCTTAGAGCTGTTACTAAGATAGAAAACAAGGATATGTTGGTTGGTTTTAATTAATTGGTGGCCCCCATTTTTAAAATCTTTGTTTTAAAGAAACAAACCCTCTTAGAGGGTGAGAGGGAGAAGAAAAATTGGGAAATGTAGGTGATATAAATGCAAAAGACACCAATAAAAATAATTTTATTTAAAATATTTTATAGATGTTTTGTTTTTCCAGAGCTTAGATTTCCCCATATATTCTAACTCTTTCTCCACCAGAGATTCATCTCTTCTAACAAATAATTTTTAAAAACAATAAGAGGAGGGAAATACATTCAATTTGCTACTCAATACATTGAAGAAATTTGGCAAATGCAATGTTCCACACCTATGGATTCTCCTCACCTGTGCAAAGGAATATAGGTTAAGTGGGCTTAGAGTCAGAAGATGTCTCTTCCTTGGGACCAAGCTTTTTCATAAAAATTATTTACAAAAAGTATTGTCAAGCTTCTAAATTGTTTCTAATTTTTAGGCCACTCTTGTTTCCTACTCCCAAAGCTTGTTCTCATATATATTTTCCCATCATTCTCCTTTTTGCCTATCCTTTCATTATTGTAGATTAGTTGCCAAGTGTATATATATATATGTGTGTGTATATATATGTATATATTTATATACATTTAATTTGTAGGGTCTTAACAAATTCTTTATAAAATTTCTCTATTTCTCCATTCTCTATAGTAGATGTTGGTTTATAATCCAGAGTTTTATCTTCATGGAGGTCTTACAAATGTATATCACACATTTCCCGTAATCAGATGTCCTGTGAAATGCTATTTCTTATTGTCCTTGGATGCATAATGGAACCAATTGCACCAATTTCTTTATTTACCTATCCATGAAGAGTCTTCATGAGCCTCCTGGCATTGAATGGTGCTTTCCTTTGGTCTTCTTTTTTCAGGTATAATAGAATTGCTGAGGTGAATATGATTGAAGTCCAGGAGCGGTATGTGGTCAGGTCAGGAGCTGCTACTAAGTTAATGTTTCTAGACAGTCTGAAAACTGTATGACTCTTAGCAATGCCACTCTCCATGCAGAAGCACATGGCAGCCAGCCACACAAGGCTGGAGGACCCTTTGTGCTTTTCATGGTTCACAGGTCACCCTGGCTAAAGAGAACTGATTACTAAGTATCCAGCCTGGACTGGTCCCTACTAAATAGATAAATAAATCTGTCAGAGGAGCCTCTCGACACCTCATAAAAAATTGGAGAGGATTTGGTAGATGATAGACAGACAGGTAAGCAGATAGATAGATGAATAGATGATGGATAGATAGACAGACAGATAGATAGATGGATAGATAGACATATAGATGGATAGATAGACATATAGATGGATAGATAGACAGACAGATAGATAGATAGATAGATAGATAGATAGATAGATAGATAGATAGATAGATAGATAGATAGATAGATATAAAATAGCAGATAGCTCAGTGGGGGGAGAGAGAGAGAGAGAGAGATGGAGAGATGGATGAACTGAAAGAAACTGAATTTGTTCATTAAGCAAAAATGGGTTAAAAAACATAGCATATGGCCTCAGACACTTCCTAGCTGTGTGACCCTGGGCAAGTCACTTGACCCCCATTGCCTAGCCCTTACCACTCTTCTGCCTTGGAGCCAATACACAGTATTGACTCCAAGACAGAAGGTAAGGGTTAAAAAAAAACATAGCATAGAGGACCCCAAATCTTGTCAATATGAAAATGCCCACACTGCATCTGTTCTTAAATATGATCATTTCACCTTGGCTATCTCATCTTATCCTATTCTCTCGTCAGTTTTACTCCTTCATACACTCAAGAGTTCTCTCCTAGGATGCAGATGGCAGCCCATTTTCCTGGTCCATCCTATACCTATCTTTAAAACAGAATAGTCAAAATCCCAGATTTTCTTGTCATCCTTAATATGTCTTTGCTCTTAACTGAATTAGTGAGAATTGCATTTTGAGTTCATCTCATTTGATTCTCTATTCCCAAACCAATCTGCCTTCTGAGCTCTGTGCTGCCTCTCTAGAGCAAGTTTCTTCCTCTCAGAGCTGGGGGAGACCTCAGGTGATATGTTGGTTGGTCTCTGTCTGAACCCCAACATGCCCCTGGCTGTTCAGGAACAGGCATTCGCTTCCTCCCATAGAGCCTTACTCCACTTTGGTACAAGTCTGATTATGAGAAAATTTCTTCCTACATAGGTCCACTCTCCTTCCATCTCCTCCCCACTAAATTAGAGCAGGCCTAGAGCATACTGGAGCATCTCTCCTCTCTCTGTGTCTCCCCTTTGTCTTATTTTAGTGGGTTCATATGGTGTGAGCCAGGTCAGTATCTCTCTGCCCCAGAGTGGATGACCACACGTATCCCGGCCACCTGACTTTTTGAGGGAGCTCTCCTGATTTTTTCGAGGAGGGAAGTACTACATACTTTCTAAAAACACACTTGGATTGTATGACTTGCTATTGTTATATAGTGAGTGTGCCACTCCTAAATGAAGCCATTTTGTCACATAGGTTACCAATTTTGAGAAAACTCAAGTATAATTTCACGGCTACCAGAGAGCAAATCAGATTTGGGTTCTAATCCCAATTCTAAGCAATGCATTATATGACCGTGGGCCAGTCATTTCCCACTCTTTTGGACCAAATTTCGTAGTTGGACTAGCTGACTTATAAGATTCTTTCCATGTTCCTGTGTTCTTCCTACCATTCATTTTGTTCAGGGTCTACTAAATCCAAGGCTCTTCCGTTAGAAAAGACATGAATCTAGTTCTCAAATCAGGAATTTCTCTCTCTTTCTCTTCCATTTTTACTACCATTTTGCCATTGCCCTAATCTGTCTTGATTCTATGCTACATTTTTCTCACCCTAAATCTCGGGTCCCCAAATTCCTATACCACTCCTCATATGATACATGGCACAGTAGGCCTTTCATCTTCTTGCTTCCTTCCTCTGTTCCATCCCTGGCTTATCAATGTCCAGCATTGAACAGAAGAGTCCAGATTTGATCTGCCTGGGGCAGGGTACAGTGAGACTTTCACCCTCACATTCCTGGAAGCCAGCCTGAGATTGTATTCATCTTGGTTGCCAGACCCTAGCCTTGATTCATATTGAAGCTTGCAATTCATTAAGATCCCTGAAGTTTTCTCAGACAAACTGCTAACCTTGTCTCCCCCCCCCCACTCCATCTTGAAGCTGATTTTTCTTCAGCCCAAATATAAGACTTTATTCTTAGACTTGTTGAATTTCATCTGATCAGGATGAACCTAGTGGTTTTTTTTTCAAGATTTTTTTGAATCATGACTGTCACGCACAATCTTACCCTATCTCTCCCATCTTGGTGGCATATATATATACACACATATGTATATATAAATAAATATATTTACATATATGTTTATATGTATATTTAGATGGATGGATGGGTGGATGAATAGATAGATGGGTAGATAGATGGGTAGATAGATAGATAGATAGATAGATAGATAGATAGATAGATAGATCACTCACACAGCAGAGATCCTAGGTGCACCATATTAGCAATTTCCAAGTTAATGCTGAACCAATGGATGTCAGAATTAATCAGTTTACATCTATAGAGGGCTTGGCTATTGTAAAACACTTTAGATCCATTTTCTTGATGCGATGTCACCAAAAACAAACAGAACCCAACTTCTGAGACTAGATAGGTCAGATGTTCTCTGCTTCCATTTAGGGATCAAGAAATCCACAAAAATGGAATGAGCTGCTTTAGTAAGTAATGAGTTCCTTATGACAGTAGGTCTGCCAGCAGAAATGGCATAACCATTCATTTGAGATGCCATAGATAAAGATTTATGCTTCTGGTTAGAGGGTCAGGGTAGGTGACCTGTAATATGATGACTTATGGAATAAAAGTTATACAATAAGTGGCAGAATGGGAACTCAGACTCAGGTCCTTCCAGTTCCATGTCTAAGGTTCTCAGACCCAAGTACACTGACCTGATTTTTTTTTAATTTCCATAGCATCTACTGCCGAGGGTGTGCCAAGCCCATTTGCTGCACCTGTGCCCTCTTGGACAGCAGCCACAAGGATCAATACTGTGCCATCAGCTCCGAGATCCAACAGCGACAAGAGGAGCTGTCAAAGATTACATCAGACCTGAAGACCCAAGAGCAGATCTTCAATGATGCCCACAATAAGATTAAGTCGGCCGTCAGCCACCTGGAAGAGGTGAAGAAGGAGACGGAGGAGCTGATCCGTTCTCAGGTACAGGTCATGGTGGAGCACATCCAGGCCAAGGAGAAGGAGCTTCTGGAGACCATGGAGAATCAGTACCAAGAGAACCACCAGCAAATGGCAGGAAAGCTTAGGCACCTGAACAGCATGCTTCAGCGCATCCAAAATGGCGAGGTCTTGGTGGAAAAACTGCAGCATTACGCCTCAGACCAGGAGGTCCTGGAGATGCATACCTTCATCCGAGAAGCTCTGGAGCACCTCAGCAGGGAGAAGCCTCTGAACCTTCAGGCTGCAGTCAAGGTGGAAGAGTTTGTAGACTGCAAAGCCAAACTCCAGGCTCTTTATACAAGAGTCACCAAGGAGAAAGGTAAAGGAGATCTGGAGCATCCCAGATAAATACTAATGAGGCAATCCATAAGGAAAGAACTAGAGATGTTTAGAAAGAAGATGTGAGGGGAGGCAGCCAGCCCTTACCACTCTTCTGCCTTGGAGCCAATACAGGTGTATTGATTCTAAGATGGAAGGTAAGAGTTTTAAGGGAAAAAAAGAGAGAGAACTCGACTTGGGAGAGAAAGTGAATTATGATACTATCCAAGTCTTTGCTCAAAGTGGATTAGCCCTACAAAAAGCAGTAGATGAAACATCCAGGGAGACGGATTTTGAATTCTTATGAGAAAAACAAACAAACAAACAAACCACAGTTGGAGCTGTCCAACTCATTAATGTCAGAATCTGATCTCAAACCCAAGACCTACAATACTTCCTCCCAGATGTCACTGTTTGTCCTAGAGATGCAAGCAGACCCATAAGAGCCCTCCATGGAGGATGCTTCATAGCTTTCTCGGTGTGAGCACCTTCTTTGGGGGATGCTGGAAATTTGGCAACTGGATGAGGGTCTAGACTCTCCTGGCTGGTGGGAGGCATTACAGCCACCCTTGGGAGCCTTGGAGATCTTTAGATTGATCAGGTGTCCCTTCTTCTGCAGATCCTGAAGTTGCTAAAATTGAAACAACTGACAAGAAGGAGGAGCCTAT
Source organism: Monodelphis domestica (assembly GCF_027887165.1). Classification (NCBI taxonomy): domain Eukaryota; kingdom Metazoa; phylum Chordata; class Mammalia; order Didelphimorphia; family Didelphidae; genus Monodelphis; species Monodelphis domestica. The sequence goes on from NC_077227.1 coordinate 48,307,950, forward strand.
GGAGCCCACCACCTTCACCACAGAAATTTCAGACAGCGATTCGGTAAGATGGTCCTTAAGATCCAGGGTGGGAGGGTTACAAGGAATGGAGACTGGTAATCTTACAAATGAGAATCTTTCTTTGTTTAAAAATGAAATCCAAATACATTTCTTCCCAAATATTTGCCTCCTGGCAAGGGGAAGAGAAAACTGAACACAAGCCCAGCCACACTTCATTACAAAAAGGACATAGAATTGAAAACAAAGACTTATAAATCTTAGTTTCCTTCTGGGTTCCTCTTTAAGTCAGATATTTTATTTATTTGTTTTTCATTTTAGACCCTTATCTTCTGTCTGTATAAATGGAATTTTGGGAAATACTAAGGGACTTCTGGGGCATGAAGTCCAAAGGCTCAAAATCTCCATTTATATATATATATATATATATATAGTTTTAGTTATTATTAATAAAACTTTATAAAATAAAATATTTAGTTATTGATTATTAATTTTGAAACCCACATATCCTAGTATCAACTCTAAGGCAGAAGAGTGGTGAGGGATAGGCAACTGGGCTTAGTAGCATTTTCTCCCTGATTGTTCCCTACATCAGTGAAATAGCAGAAAACACATTGATTTCCATATACCCTCAAGCCTTTCATCTGCATTATTGTAATTAATCTTCCAGCTCTATTACATCTTATAAATAAAAGAGAGTAAAGGGAGGGAAGTCCCTAAGCCATTCACAGATCCAGACCCCAAAATAACCCATGTTCTTCTGGGCTTAAATGTCAAATAAATAACCCAAGGGGCAGCTTAGATTCACAGTTTTAGCTAGAAAGAACCTGAGAAACCATCTCCCCCAATACCCTTCCTGACCAAGTTGAAAATGGGGGCCAAGAGAAGGCAAGGGGCTCTCCCAAGATCAGCAGACAAAGGTGGAAGGACAAAAACAAGGTTTAGGGATGTAGGGCAAAGGGAAAAGCAGAACAGATTGTGATCAGAGAAAGGAATTTGGGAGTTCATCATCATGTCCTCTGAGGTCCCATTCCCCTCAAGATCTATGATCCTATTAATATGTTAGGATAGGATAGGATATAATGTTATATAATATAATATAACATAATATAACATAACAATATATATGATATGATATAATAATATAAATCCTATGATTTACAAATGATTGTTATAGGGGCAGCTAGGGAACTCAGAGGATAGAGAGTCAGGAGGACCTGGCTTCAAATCTGGCCTCAGACATTGCCTAGCTGAGTGACCCTGAGCAAGTCACTTAACCCCCATTGCCCTTACTACTCTTCTACCTTGGAACCAATATGCAGTATTGATTCTAGGATGCAAGGTAAAGGTTTTAAATAATTTTTTTAAACAGAACAGTAATATTCTGGAGATATAATCAAGTTCTAACCTGAACAGCATAGACAAAATAGACAAAATCCTAATTTATTGTTAGAGATTTTCTACTCTAGTCCAGTTAGGAAACATGGTAGCCCGGTTCTTGCTTGCCATGCTCCCCACAACACACACCCCCTTTCATCTTAACTTCTTTGCTTATTACATGATCCTCTGATTCGGTCACTTTCGTTCTGTAATGAAATTATATATATATATATATATACGCATATATATACACACAAGCAGAGAACAGTTCTGTTTTTATTGGGAGGAGAATTCCAGATAAAAGCAAAGAAAACACTAGACCCCAAATCCAAAGGCAAAATCAGAAGATTGGAATCACAGAGGCTAAGCCTGGAAGGAATCTTGAATAGGTCTGACCTGTAGGGACAAAGACCTCCCTCCCTTCTCTCTTCAGAGAGCAGACCTTGGCTGTCAGATAGCCACAGCCTGCATTGTCGATTCAGAAAATATTAGTAGCTCATAAGCTTCTATTAAGCTCCTGCCATAGACCAAGTTCTGTGGGAAGCACTGGGGATACTCAGAAAAGTAAAAATCCGTTCCTGCCTTCCGGGAGCTTACAATATAACAGGGAAGGCAGTATGGAAACAACTAGACAAGCTGTAGACAGGATAAAAATGGGAATAATCAGTGGAGAGAGGACCTAGAATTCAGAGGAATTAGGAAGGGTCTCCTATAGAGGGTGAGATTTTGGCTGGGACTTAAAGGAAGCTAGGGAGGCCAGGAGGCCAAGGAAGAAGGGGCCGAAAGCCTCTTGGATAGAACACTCTCATTTCACTTTGCTCAAGTGGCAGAGCCCAGATTTGAACCCCCAACCGAGTCCAGAACTGGATTGTGCTGCCAGAGATGAGATGACAAGCAGTGATTGTAGAAAAGAGCCCCTGATGAAGATGATCTGTAATGTTGCCAAAAGAGTAATGTCTCATAGAGCAAGGTAGTGTCTCATAGAGGAGATAGGAGTGAGATTGGGATGGAAAAGACCTGAGTTCGAGTGCCACTGCAGTTCTTTAACTAGCTGTATAATTCATTCACTTCCCAGACACTGGGTTTTCTCCTTTGTTCAGTGGGGATAATAATTACTGCACTACTTCTCTAACAAGATTTGTGATGTGGAAATACTGTAGATATACTGTAGAAATAGTATTTGCTGATTGTCAGCACAGTACCTGCTCCATTAGGTCATATTACCATGTCCTCTGCCTCCCCATAAGAATCTAGAGTGTTGCCTGGGTGAAGGTCTTTCATAACTATTTTTGCCCTTTTTCTCCTGATTTTACAGCAAGATGAGAAGAAGTCGCAGAAGCCAGGACACATTGGAGACAATACTACTGAACCAGTAAGCCTTCCTGTCCATCCCTCCATAAGAATCTCTCCTGCTTTAAAAACCTGCTTCCCATGTTCATCCCTTGCCCCTCAGGTCCTTGAACCGTGCAGTCTTTGGAAGTGAGCAGGAGCCTGGTTTGGGGACTGAGGCAGAAGGAAGTTCTGAAGGCCAAGTGCCTACTAGGGTTACAGGACCTTAGAGGAGAAAGAGACCCCAAAAGGCTGGGATGGTCAGGGAAAACTTTCTGGAGGAATGAGCAGGATTTGGATAAAAGAAAGAAAAAGAAATAGTAGGAAATCAATCCTGAAATAGGGAAAACAGCAGAGACCAAAGTAGGGGAGGTCCCTGCCTCCCAGTCCAGGCTTCTGTCCACTCAGTCCTGTCCCTTCCTCTCTCTCTTCTCCCTTTACCCCTCACGTCATCCCACTCTTCTCCGGAGCCCATCCATTTGACTCAAACATGAGTTTCTGTGCCCTCCTTTCCCTTATCTAGCCACGTCCTACTGTCCCATCAAGAAAGAGAAAATCTGTCCATGCCAATAAGCCCACCTCAAGGAAGGTGATCAAGAAGGAATATGGGGAAAATGGAAGGCACAGGACCAATAAGGTCTTCAAGCAACCTGGGGCCAGCACCTCCAGAGCGAACCAAGTCGTGAAACTGGATCCCCACCATGGCCCCACAAACCCAGCCCCGAGCTCTGAATCACGCTCCACAGCTGAGTCCAACAATGGCAGCCGTACCTTGGTGGAGCTAGGTAGGGAGGGTAAGATGGCGCGGGGGGAGAGGAAGAGGGTATCATGAGGTAACGCTGTCTCTTGCACCATCCGAGGGCGCCTTCTGAATCCAGGGACCTCCATCCTCAAGCAGTAATACTCCTGCATCCGTGGAGTACCTTAAGGTTTGCCAAATGTTCCTCTCATAACTCCACCAGGTGGGCATCTCGGTGGCCCTCGTGGACTTGGGAGTCAGGGTGATGTGAGTGCCAAGACTTCCCTGCCTCGGGCTATTAGTAGCTGTGTGCCCCTGGGCAAGTCCCTTCATCTGTCTCAGCCTCAGTCTCCTCTATAAAAGAGAGATAATGATAGCACAATTCTTTACAGAATTGTTTTGAAGATCAAATGAGATACTATTTAAGATGCTTCCCAAACATCGGCATGTTCCATCAATTCTTGTTGTCATCACCATCATCATTATCATCATCATCATCATCTTCTTCATCATCACTGTTGCTTTTTACATTTTTACATTTACATGATGTGCCATTTTTAGAGCTGAGGAAGCTGAGGCAAAGCAAGGTTACCTACCTAACCCAGGATCTCACAGTGAATAAGGGGCACAATCCAAACTCTAACCCGAGGCTCCTGGCTCCCAGGCTCAATGCTTTTTCCTTTTCACCTTTGTATGTTCCAGTAGTGGGCCCCTCGAGTTCCCTTCCATCAGGAGCCCCCAGTCTAGCTGTAAAAGGAAGGCCTCTACCAGCTTATCCTTGGGCAAAGGCAAGTGTAGTTTCAAAGCAGAAGAAGAGAGGGCAAATGTGGAGAAGCTCAGGAAAGCCCCAAGAGCTGGGCCTGGGGGTCTCACCACTGCAGTCTCTGCTGCTGGGGGACTGGTGAATGACTCATTTGGGATGGTTGCAGTCTCCAGGAGCTGCCTGAGAAGGGTGAGCTGACCCAGGTTGGAAAGAGAAGCAAACTAAAGCTTCCATGCTGGTCAGCACAGGGAGTGCCTTCCAGGCTGGGAGAGATGGGGAGACCAAATCTCAAAAAAGAAAAAGCAAAAGCAAAAGCTGAAAAGGGAGGCCCCTGATCCCACTCCTCAAGACTATTGACAGGATAGGAGGCAGCTAGGTGACTCAGTGGATGGAGAGCCAGGTCTAGAGATGGGAGGACCTAGGTTCAAATCTGGTCTCAGCCACTTCCTAGCTATGGCGAGTCACTTAAACCCCCATTGCCCAGCCCTTACCACTCTTCTGCCTTGGAAACAATACCCAATATTGATTCTAAGATGAAAGGTAAGGATTTAGAAAAGAAAAAAAAAAGACTGTAGAAGGTACCTCAGTTGGGTCTTCTAAGGGAGTCCTCCTCAGTAGAATAGAATGGAAGTCTTAGATGAGCACCAGACATTCACTTTTGCTATTGTCCTCCAAGGGTTTATGGTCCTTTGCAGCCTTGAGGACAAGCCCCTCTTCTCTCTCATCCCCCTCCTCAGACTGAAGCATGGACACCTCCATCCCCTCAAACCAAAAATCTTCCTATGGATATTAGGTCTCCTCCCAGGCTCCTCTGAAGGTGGCCTGAGGCCAGAGGGAGTTAGAGTCCACCTGGGCCCACGTCTAGAAATTGGTCTTCCTCAGAGAGCCCTCCCATGTGTGGCGACCTCTATTCTGCCCCTTCTGGGTCCAGGTCCTTCTCCACCCTCCAACCAGGGGAAGTTTGAATGGAAGCAAGTCAGTAGAGTAGCTGTAATATTTGGGCATCATCCAGCTATTTGCAAACCCAAGCCTTCTTTGAAAATGGTAGCACTGTGGCCTGCTAAGGAGACATCCCAGATGTCACCTATGGCCAAGCCAGGGGAGCAGGGGTGGTATATGGAAGGGCAGAAGGGGCAACGAGTGGATTTTTCTTTACGAGGCCACAGTAATAATTGGGCTCTCTGCCCCTGCTAACCACTAGGCACCAGGGCCAGATGCAGCCACAGCTTTTATCATCACTTACTCTTCTAACTTAGGGATGTGCCAGTCAGGCTTTGGAGTAGCACAAGCCACAACCTTCAACTGTGACATGGACACCTGTGAATATCCCACCTGCCACCATGAGGAGATGAGGAAAAAAGATCCAGAACCAAATGCCTAAGGACCAAAATCATTGCCACACTGCTCCTCCCATCTTCAGAACGGCTCTAGTGAGGGGCAACTCACTCCTTCTTGAGGCAACCCAATCCATGTTTGGACAGCTCTAACTGTTAGGAGGTCTTTCTCAAGGTCCAGCTTGACCCAAGCTCCTCCAGGCCCCTTAGGCAGTACAGTAGATAATAACCTTGGAGGATCTTGGCTTAAATCGTCACCAATGCTAACTGCCTATATGATCTTGGATAATTCATTTAAACTCTTTCTCCCTCAGTTTCCTCATCTGTAAAATGGGGATGGGTTATTGTAGGGATCAAATGAAATAACACATGGGAAATGCTTTGCAATTTAAAGATCTATATAAATAGCTCTATATAAATTCTATGTAATTTTCTATATAAATTTTAGCCATTCTTATTTAGTTCCTTGGCAGACCTACTCATGCCTTAAGAACCAGTAGATGAGTAGGAATGAGAGAGCCCTGTCCAGAAGAAGGCACAACCTGAATAAAGAGAGCCTAGAAGTGGTCCCTGGGAGTAACTCTTTGGATCATCCAAATGATCCCTGGGTAGGAATAGGCTGATGGCAAATTTGACTCATCAAAGATGGTGTGCATTGGAAAAGAACCCTAGAGTTCAAGTCAAAGTGCCTATTTCTAGATGGGGACTCTAACTGCTACTTATTGTATTATTACTTACTGAATCATTTAACTTCTCTGGTTCCCAGTTTCCTCATCAGTAAAATGAAAGGATGAGACTCAACTAGGACCCTCCTAGTTCTAAGTCTATAATCCTGTGCACTTCCTTCTTCCCCAGTTTGAATTTGTGCCAGTCAGTTAACTTCTTTTTTTTGTCATTTATGAAATGGGAGAGTTGGGCATTATTACCTCTAGGATCATTTCTAACCCTAAATTAGTGATAGAACATTCTATCACCCATCAACCCGATTGGCTCCCATGCCTCAAATGCTCACCCTCCTAGAATCTCTAGTTTCTTTCAAAATTCAGCTCAAGCAAGGACTTGGATTCCTATCTGACCTCAGACACTTACTTCTTAGCTGTGCAGCCCTGGGCAAGTCATTTAACTTTATTTTCCTAGCCTTTGCTCTTTTGTCTTATGAGTTGTATCTAAGAGAGAAAATGGGCATTTAAACAAAACTTCAACTCAAGGACTACCTTCTACATGAAGTCTTTCCTGGTTCCTCAGTTGCTTTTGCCCACTCCCATACCAAAAGGAAGAAGGGGACAAGCATTTATTAAACACTTACCAGGTACTGGCCCTGTGCTAAGTGCTTTACAGATATTATTATCTCAATAAACCTCACAAATAGGTGCTATTATAATCCCATTTTGTACTTGAGGAAACAAAAATAGGCTGTGATTTGCTCAGAGTGGCACAGATAATAAGAGTCTGAGGTCAGATTTGAAATTGGGTCTTTCTGGCTCCAGGTTCACACACTTAGATGTTCATCTTATCTCCTCTGTTCAAATAGAATCTGCTTGTGCCCCAGCACAAGATCAGTACCTGAAACATGGTAGACATATAATAAGATTTTGATGTGAACTTGGTTGGTAGTGTCAGGTTGGGTAGGGAGAGAGTTTAGAGCTTGATAATATAAAGCTAGTACTTTGCCTTATACTTTACAAAGAAAACAAAGGCCATTTGATGGGTCCCTCTTGATCCCTTCTCTACATCTCAGAAGCCCTTGAAAATCCTCCAGTCTAGATCTGTGAGTCATCCGTAGAGAGCTAAAAGCCACAGGTACTGAAGAGGTTACTTAAAGAGAGAATGTAGAGAGAAAGGAGGAAAACCCAACACAGAGCCTTGGGGTACCCCCAGAATTAGGGGGTTCTCCATGAATGATGATCCAACAAAGGAGTCACAGTAAGAGGAAGAGAGTAGTGAACAGAAAACACAGAGAGGTGAGGAAGAATGAACATTGAAATGGAACCATCACAGGGAGATTAGTTCTTGAGCTAGAAGGGACCTTGGAGGCTACTGTATTCAGTACCCTCTCCTCCATTTTGTAGATTGGGCATGGAAAGGGTGACTTGGCCAGTGCCCAAGAGGGAATTTGAACCCAGGTGTTCCTGGCTCCAAGTCTGGTAAATTATCCACTATGCAATGTTGCTTTTCTATCATCAGATTTGGCCATTAAAATATCATTGATAATTTGGGAGATAAAAGTTTCATTTGAGTGATGAGAACAAAAACCAGCTTACAAAGAGTTGAGAAGTTAATGAAAGTAGAGGAATTGGAAGCAACGACAGTAGATAGATTTTTTCCAGGAGTTTGGCTGAGAGAGAGAAGGGAAATGTGTCATGATAGAGTGAGGAGTTGGAAGGATCAAGTGATTTTTTTTTAAATGGGAGAAACCTGTTGTGTTTGTGGACAGAAGGATTGGGGAAGAGAGAGCCTTGATTTCAAGGACAATCTACCAGAGACTACTGGGCAGGTAGGTAGCATAGTGAATAGAGTGCCAGGTCAAGATTCAGGAAGACTCATCTTTCTAAATTCAAATCCAGCCACAAGAGGACTAGGAACTGTGTGGCCCTGGGCAAGTCACTTAACCTTGTGCTTGTCTCAGTTTCCTCGTCTGTAAATCAAATTGGAGAAGGAAATGGCAAATGACTCTAGTATCTTTGCTAACAAATCCCCAAATGAAGAGTCAGGCACTACTGAAACAACTAAACAATAACAATTACTGGATAAAGGAAAGGATAAGATCTAGAGTACATGTAGGAAGAAAGGGATTGGACTTGGTAAAGAGATTGGAGATTGGTCTGGAGGATGCTTTCAAGGACCTTTGAGATGTAGAGAAGGGGTCAAGAAGGACCCATCAAATGACCTTTATTTTCTCTGTAAAGTATGAGGCAAAGTACTAGAAAAGGAGGTAGTAGAGGACAGTAGAGGAGAAAAGAAAAAGTTTGGGATAATGGCTATGATGAGGACAATAGAAAAATCAAAAAGCAATAAAAGAATTTCCTTGCTCTAGAGAGCACAGCTGAGATCAGGCTCCATAAAATTGTGATGGACCCAGAGGGGTAAATGGTAGAAGCAATTTGGGGCTGGGATTTGACAAGGCATGAATACTGTTAGGTTTGAGGGTGAAAGAGATCTAAAAGGAGAAGGTGGTATAACAGTGAATTCATCCATTACAGGATCAAAATTCCAAAGAGAAGAAAGTAAAGCCAGAGTGGAGGTGATGGTGAGAAAAAGAAGGAGCTTTCAAGGAAAGATGAAATAATAGAATGTTATGGTCAAATAAAGGAATTTCAAAGTTCTTAGTCATGGAAATGGAACATTTGAGAATGATCTAGTAACATCAAAGGTGTGATACTCCCACTGTGGCTGGGTTGGAATGGAAGAGAAGGTCATGGGAGTAGAGGAGGTTAAGAACTGGGAGGCTTGGGTTTTTGAAAGAATATCAACCCATATCTTGAAATTCCCTAGTATAAGGTCAGAGCTGGCAGGATGGGAAATGGCTTGAAAACAAAGAGAGGGAGCTTGGATTGGGTGATATATTTGGGTAGAGTGTATCTCAGAGGAAGAGAAATAATCCAGAGGAAAGGTTTACAAATGGCAAAGGGTAGCAAGATGTATCCTAGCTCTTCTTTCGGGACTAGTTCTTGGAGTATATGAAAGAAGATTGCAACCAGTACAGGACCAGATAGTCAGGAGAGAAGCAGTGTCTTCTGGGATAATCCAGATTTGTACGAGTATTGAAGATGGAAGGAAAAGGAGACAAAGAGGTTCCCAAATAAAAGGGAATTTGTTAATGGTGTAGCAGGAATCCCAAAGGGCACTGTGGAAGGAACAAACGGTTGGTATGGGACAGGGGAGGAAAAAGGTAGAAATGAATAGAAATGAGAGAAAAGGAGTTGGGGATGGAGGGATAAGGAGACAGTTTACACATAGGAAACTTGGGATTTAATTTCACTGGGATTGGGTGAATAAGAAGTTGCAGGATTTTTCTCTCCATAAGGGATGAGACCAGGTACATTGGCAATAGTAGCAATGCTGATGTTAGCAGAGGACTGCAACTCTGCCTTAGCCTATTTTGGTGCCCATTATCTCCCTGTGTCACATCCATGGTCATAATGAAGGCAGCACCTGAGCTCAATAGATGCCAGAGAGTGTCCCAAAGCCCCCACAGATTATATATAATGGTCCCAGAGTCACACACACACAAAGTCAGAGGTTAGACTTGAACTCATTTCTTTTCATGTCATGCTACTTCTACTATAGTTATGAAATACTATTCTGCAATAAAGATAAATTTGAGGCTGAGAAAGACGTGTGAAATAATGCCAAGCCAAAAGAAAAAAAGAGTGGAGAATATACTTATCAGACCACATTAGACAAGGATGGAAATGGATTGCTGATGGAGATTTTAGAAAAATAGAAAACAATAGTTATGAGATATTCTGTACTGAAATGTGTCTAAATAAAAATAGTGGCAAACTAAGTTTAATTGGTAGGATTCATGTTTAATGTTATTTATGACAAAGCATTAGAAATTTTAAAGAAAATTGCTGGAATGGCCATCAGGAGAGACTTGGGTTTAAACCCAGTTCCTATCACTTAGCAGTTATACGATCTTTCACACTTCATCCTCTCTGAGCCTCAATTTTGTCATCTGTACAATGGGGATTTGACTTAAGTCAAAATGGAAAGTGGAAATTGGATAGTCAAAGAAGGAATCCTAATGGCAGTTAGAGAGAGTGTTTGAAAAAAAGTTAAGACATATATCTGTTGCTGTGTAATCATATGGAAATAGTTTCAGAGTAAGTCTACTTGATGGAATTGATGTTTAATATTCTATATTTAAAAACACTGAATTAAAAAAAGATTGCTGAACTCAGCATCAGGAGAGATGTGGGTTTAATCCCAGTTTTAGCATTTGTCATTGGAATTTCCTTGACCATGCCCAACTTTCTGAATCTGTTTCTTCATCAATCAAACAGGAATAATAATACATTGACCACATGCCCTTAGACCTGCCATGAATTCTATAGATCCAAGTACCGTAGAATACCATAGAAATTTCATCTCTTTTTTAATGTCTCACTAATTTTTTTAACATCGCTGTCATTTGTGTATGGTTCACATCCCCATAGAACCTTCCCTTATAGCAAATAAGTACAGTCAAGTAAAGCAAATGAACACATTGACTATGTCTAAAGATGTACATCTCATTCCAAACCAGTTGTCCACCATCTTTTTGCTGAGAGGCAGGAGGCATGTGATGCTTTAACCTCCAAGCTTCTGAAGTCACAATGGGTCATTCCATTGATCATAGACCTGAAATCTTTCAGCATTGTTTTCCTTTTCATTATCTTGGTCATTGTGTCCATTGTTCTGGTCCTGCTTGCTTTGCTCAGCCTCCATATTTCTTCAAACGTGCCCAGTGTCCCTATTTCTTTGCATCCCTCATAGTCATCATTATGGCACAATAGTATTCCGTTATGTTGGTCTTTGTCCTTTGTTCAGCCATTCTCCACTCATTTGGGCATCCTAGATGTTCACACCATGCTCTCCCTGCATATCTCCAGAGCTTACTGACTTGCCTTTCCATTTTGCAGATAACCCAATTGTGGTAATCAGCAGCTCTGATGAGTCCGAAGAGACCGAGGTGAGCCCATTGGTTGTGTAGGCTTTTGTTTCTTCCTTTCTCCACTTGTCCTAGGATCCCACGTATTTTTTTTTGGAAGGGAGCCAGCAATCCCTCCCTTCATCTCTCTATTAGCTGCAAGCCCTCAAATCCCCCTAACGTCTCAAGACCCCCCATATTCAGAGGGTCAGAATTGCCCTGCTGAGTTGAGAAGATCCCTTGAACATCCCTGCTTATGCCTAGTGCTGGAGGGACACGTGTTAAGACAGTGAAGTGACTATCCAAACTTAAGGGCCAGGTCTTGTAAGCTATTCCTTGTTTCCACAGGTACATCCCTTCCTCCACTTTTGATTCTCTCAAAGATCCATTTTTTTCCCAAAAGAGTTTCCATGGCTGTAGTGGCTGGGGAACTCCCTGGGGCATGGGAGGGATGGGAAAAGGGTGGCTATTTTCGAGAATGAATTTTTTTTTTGACTTGGAGGCTGCCTGCAGTAAACTACCTGTGATACAACAGGGGATTTGTGAATAGGGTCCTGCGTCTTGTGTCTATTTTTAAAAGTCGGGTCTTGTGGTCACAAAGAATGGAAAACTAAGGGGTTGCTCATCTACTGGGGAATGGCGGAACGAATTATGGTATGTGCATGTGATGGGACAGTATTGTGCTATGAGAAATGATGAAAGGGACAGTTTCAGAGAAACCTGGGAAGATCTCTATGAACTGATGCAGAGTGAAGTGAGCAGAACCAGGAGAACAATTTATACAAAAACAACAACATTGTAAAGACAAACAACTTTGAAAGACTTAAGAACTCTGATCAACGCAATGACCACCCACGATTCCAGAGGATCCATGATGAAGCGTGCTACCCATCTCCTGACAGAGAGGTGACGGACTCAGGGTGCAGATTGAGACGTTTTTGGACATGGTCAGAGTGGGAGTTATTGGTTTATTTTTATTTTTTGCTTGACTGCATATGTTATAAGGGCTTTGTTTTTATTTTTCTTTTTTCCAGTGGTGGGAATGGAGGGAAGGGAGGTGGGAGGAAGATAAAATAGATTTTTACCAATTGAAAAAAAATAAATTTTAAAAAATAATAAAAGAGCTGGAAGTGACTCTTGTGAGCTAATACTATTGGCTCAACCCAAACAAGTTTATCAGAGTGTGGCAGATTAGAGTAAGAGGCAGCACTGGTTAGCTTGATAGAAGCTAGATGCATGATGATCAGGGAGAAGACATGAAGTCAACACAGATGCTCTGGGTGGGAAGGAAGCTATAACAAGCTATATTCTACTTGGGCACCAACCAGGAAGGGTAAGAAACAAGAAGACTTGGAATTCATCCCTTTCCCAATCCCAGAAGGGCTCATACAATGCATGGTTTTGTGAGTCTTGGAAGAAGCAATGAGCCATCATGGCAAAGAAGTTTTTTGGGGAATTGAATCTCCCCTTAGTAATTAGTCTTCTATAATTATATATTATATATAAATACAATAATATATAAATATAATTTAACTAGGCTGGCCTTCCAATGGTGGACAGTCTTTCTCAGCATAGTAGAATCTACCATAGTTCTTATTTGCAGCCTAAGAGAACCTGGGGTTGCCTTGGTTTCCCAATGAGGCAATAGAGGAAAACTTGAAAAATCATAAGCGTGTTCTTCATAAGACAGCCAAATAAAATTCTTGCTCTTTGGCCTTCCTTTACCCATGTACTTTTTTTTTTACTCTATTCTGGAAAATGATGGATAGACTCCTTTTACTGATATCTTTTGTTTTTATTTGACAACCAGCATTTCCAGATATATCCCTCCCCACCCCACTATATAGCTAGCCTTCTCTAACAAAGGGAAACAGTTAAGCAAAACTAAAACACACCAGGTATGCAACAGTCCCCTCTCAACTCCCTAACTCCCACATTGCTCTGCAATGAAAAGAGGGGGCACACATCTCTTTCTGAGCTGGTGTCACGGTGGTTTCTGTGTTTCAGTCCTCCAGTGATTTCGGGGACAGCAGTGACTCAGAAGATATTGTGGAATGCACGGGCAGCACAAGGGCCCCCCTCAGCCACCCCACCAATAACTTCAGAGAAACCATTCAAGAAGACAGAGCCTTGGTATTCTTTGACCTCAAGGTTGACAGCAAAAGTGAGTCTCCCATACCCACTTTCCCCTTCTGGCCTCATCTCTGGGGTCTTGGGCAATGTGGGGTAGCCAAGTAGGTCTCCATATGAAACCACTAAATGTGGAAAGGCAGCCAAAGCTGGCCTTTGAAATTGTCATGAGATTGCCATGTCAATGTCATGTCATGTCATGATTGTCATGAGATGGTCATTCAGCCAACAGATGCTTGCTTGTGCTTCCCTTTGGTCCAAGGGTCCCAAAGCTAATTTGGGTGTTGAGATCAGGACTTTTACCCTCAATCAAGGAAATATGTTTGGATTTCAAAGTGTATTTTTAATTTTTAAATTAATTTTAATCCATTTCATTTAATCCTAATTTTCATAGGACCAGGGGATTTAAAGCTGGGAGGGGCCTCAGGGGATCATCTAGTCCAAACAGTCCCCCTCTGGAAACTGAAACCTGGAGATGTTAAAAGAGTTATCCAGGGGCACCGAAGGGAGAAGTAGCTCAGATGGCTAGCATCTCTGACCAAAGGTTACTCAAAGGTCTTAAGGCCCAGTTCTGCCATCAGTTTGGAGAGGACAAAGGAGGGAGGGAAATAAGTCCTGCTGGGCAATCCACTCACTCCTCATCTCAGGACTTGTTTCCTTATATGAAAAAAATGTGGATGTTTAAACTAAGTGAATGGCTGATATGGCCCAGAAATGGGCAATTTATTCAACAATTTGTTGAATATTTGTTATGCCTATTAGGATCAAAGAAACTCACTCTGCTATACATAAATTAGATTCCAGAAACAAAAACCAAACAATTCCTTGCCTTCAAAGAGTTGACATTCTATTGTAGAAAACTACACCTTACATAAATAAATCAATACAAAACAAATATAAAAATAATTTGGAATTCTGACAATATGAAGAAAGGGCAAAGGGAGCCTAGAAAGGCCCCAGGGAAAAGTGGCCTTTGGGCCAACCTTAAAGGAAGTGGGATGCTAAGAAATGAGGTTTTCAGGGCAGCCCATACAAAAAATATGGAGATGGGAAATTTAATGTCTTATATGGAGTATAAGGAGGCCCTTCATAAATGCTTCTTGAATGAATGAGCAGCTCCGTGATATAATCAGTGTAGAAAAATGTTGGCAGAAGCACAAATCATGTCTCTGGTTTTTTATGTGACTTTCTAGATGGCCTCTGAGGTACTTTCTGGCTCTGATCCTAGGATCCTGGTTGAGGCCATCATCCATGATCCTAAAGTGTCCATGGCCTATGGTGGGGGTGGGGAAGGATGGACATATAAAGGCAGATTGAAAAGGTGGGAATCAAGGTCTATAATACTACCAAAGAGGATGGAGAGGAGGAAATCCAACTCTCCAAACCCCCTAAATTCTAAAATGGCACCCTGCCCTCTTCCTGTGTATCTGGAGGGGAGTAAACACCAATATGGCACCTACTGTGTGCCAGGCACGGGGCTAAGGGCTTTGGATAAATATTATCTCACTTAATTAGCATCTTCCAGGCAGGGCAGTGGGGAGGTTCATATTTGTCCTTTGCAAACTTCAAAGCGCCATCAAAATGTTAAATATTATTTTCACTGTTGTCATTATTGTTGTTAATATCATTTCCTCAAGTAGGGAGCCCAGACTGGAAGTGAAATCAGGTTTGTAAGCAAGTTCCGTAATGGTTAGAACAAACCCCTTGGGGGACACATTAGCAAAGTCTCACTGATGGAAAGCAGAGATTGCAAAGGAGATGGAGGAGGGTGTCAGTTAATCAATTACTAGCAGCAGCTGGTGGCACCATAGGTCTGGCATTTGGCCTGGAGTCAGGGAGCTCTGAATGCAAACCCAGCCTACCTCAGTCACTTCCTAGCTGGGTGACCCAGGGCAAGGCACTTAACCTTCATTTGCCTCCATTTGCTTAACTTAAAAATGGGGATAATTGCCACAGGCTTGCTGTGAGGATCACATGAGAGAATATTTGTTAAAAGGGCTGAGCACTTTTAATAATTTTCATAACTGCTTATCCTCTTCAAGTAAACATTTATTAAATATCTACTGTGTACTAGGCATGACATGCTGGCACAGCTTCCCCTAAAGTATCTCTGAAATAACCTTCGTCAAAGCATGGATCAGGATGGAGAGAAAGACTGGACCTCCCGCTGCCTAGTAGAGGGAGCTACCAGATGAGGAAATATCTTCTATCCATGCAAGCCAGCCCTCTCCTGGGATGGAGGGTCTTGGAAGGTTGCTGAGAGTAGGGAGAGGTGAAGTGATTGCCCAAGAGCACTCAGCTGTGATATGTCAGGAGCAGCCCTAGAATCCAGGGCTTCCTGGCTCTTTGCAAATTGCCATCTGCCTTACATAGATAGGTTTAACACCCAATAGGTGCTCATGAAAGGCTAACATGATCTTCTTCCCCACCCCACCCCACCCCACCCCCATCCATTTCCATTCCATTCCTTCCTTCCCTCCCTCCTTTCTTTCCTTCCTTCCCTCCCTCCTTTCTTTCCTTCCTTCCCTCCTTCCTTTCTTTCGTTCCTTCCCTCCTTCTTTCCTTCCTTCCCTCCCTTCCTTCCCTCCTTTCCTTCCTTCCTTCCCTTCTTCTTTCCTTCCTTCCCTCTTTCCTTCCCTCCTTTCCTTCCTTCCTTCCTTCCCTCCTTTCCTTCCTTCCTTCCTTCCTTCCTTCTTTTCCTCTTTCTTTCCTTCCTGCCTTCTTTCTTTCCTTCCTTCCCTCCTTTCCTTCCTTCCTTCCTTCCTTTCTTTCCTTCCTTCCCTTCTTCTTTCCTTCCTTCCCTCTTTCCTTCCTTCCTTCCTTCCTTCCCTCCTTCCTTTCTTTCTTTCCTTCCCTCCTTTCCTTCCTTCCTTCCCTCCTTCCTTTATTTCCTTCCTTCCCTTCTTCTTTCCTTCCTTCCCTCCTTTCCTTCCTTCCTTCCTTTCCTCCTTTCCTTCCTGCCTTCCTTCTTTCCTTCTTTCCCTCTTTTCTTTCCTTCCTTCCCTCCTTTTTTCCTTCTTTCCTTTCCTCTTTCCTCCTTCCCTTCCCTCCTCCTTCCTTCCCTCCTTCTTTCCTTCCTTCCCTCCTTCCTTCTTTCTTTCCTTCCCTCCTTTCT
This sequence comes from Monodelphis domestica, assembly GCF_027887165.1. Lineage (NCBI taxonomy): Eukaryota > Metazoa > Chordata > Mammalia > Didelphimorphia > Didelphidae > Monodelphis > Monodelphis domestica. Next base: position 48,324,369 of record NC_077227.1, read on the forward strand.
TTCTTTGCCTTCTTTTTTCCTTCTTTCCTTTCCTCCTTTCCTTCCTGCCTTCCTTCCTTCTTTCCTTTCTTCCCTCTTTCTTTCCTTCCTTCCCTCTTTCTTTCCTTCCTTCCCTCTTTCCTTCCCTCCTTCTTTCCTTCCTGCCTTCCTTCTTTCCTTCCCTCCTTATTTCCTTCCTTCCCTCTTTCCTCCCCCTCCTTCTTTCCTTCTTTCCTTTCCTTCCTTCCCTCATTCCTTCCCTCCTTCTTTCCTTCCTGCCTTCCTTCTTTCCTTCCTTCCCTCCTTATTTCCTTCCTTCCCTCTTTCCTCCTTTCCTTCCCTCCTTATTTCCTTCTTTCCTTTCCTTCCTTCCCTCTTTCCTTCTCTCCTTCTTTCCTTCCTTCCTTCCTTCCTTCCTTCCTTCCTTCCTTCCTTCCTTCCTTCCTTCCTTTTTAGGAGATAAAGAGGAGTTGGAAAGGAGAAAAAGCAAGTATTTATTAACTGAAAAAATAAAATAATTTTTTAAATTTTAGAGGGGAAAAATACTGGTTTGTTAATTGACTAATTGAGAGGGGTGATGACCCAAGGGTCTCACTTTTGGCTTCATATGTATGAGTTCCAAGAGAGAGATGTGTTGAAGATCAGAAATATGAATAGGAGCTCAATCAACTGTTTCAATGTCTCTGACTCTGTTCACACTGATCTTTCTTACCCCTTCTTCCCTTGCCTCTCTGTGTCTTGTGCATTCTGATCCTCCATCCTCTCTCTCTTTCTCTCTCTGTCCCCCTCCCATTCTCTTTCCCTCCCTTTTAATCTCCCTCCCTCCTTCCCTTTCTCTTTTATTTTCTCTAGAATTCTACCTTTCTTTTTCTTTCTGATTCCTTTCCCTTTGTCTCTTCTCCCTCCCTTCCTCCCTCCCTTTGTCTCTCTCTCTCTCTCTCTCTCTCTCTCTCTCTCTCTCTCTCTCTCTCTCTCTCTCTCTCTCTCTCTCTCTCTCTCTGTCTCTCTGTCTCTGACTCTCTCTCTCTCTCTATCTATCTATCTATCTATCTATCTATCTCTCTGTCTCTCTGTCCCTATCTCTTTCTGTCAATTTCTCTTCTCCCTCCCTTCCTCCCTCCCTTTGTCTCTCTCTCTCTGTCTCTCTCTCTGTCTGTCTCTCTCTCTGTCTCTCTCTCTCTGTCTGTCTGTCTGTCTCTCTCTCTCTCTGTCCCTATCTCTTTCTGTCAATTTCTCTTCTCTCTCCTCTCCTCTCTCTCCTCCCTCTTTTTAATTCACTGCTTTCTCTCTCTCTCTTCTTATCCTCCTCTCTTTCCAAGCCCTCTTCCTCCCTCCTTGTCTCTCTCTTCTCTGTCTCTCACTTCTCTCTGTCTCTCTCTGTGTCTCTCCCCCACCCCCTCTCTCTCTCTCCCTCTCTCTCACTCTTTCTCTCTCTCATCCCCAGCCAAGAAGATCAGCCAGCTGGCAGCGGTAAATGGGGAGAACAATTTCCGTATTATCATCCAACAAGAAGAGGCCCTTTTCAGCCTCTTCTCCAGGGGTGTGGCCATTGAGGACGGCCTGCAGAATTTCCTCTGTTACCTCCGTTCTTCCTCCCACCCCATCCTGGCTGGCTACAAGCTCTGGTCACCCAATCTCACTGTCTTCTTTAAGGCCCTAGAGACTTTCTCCAAAAAGGGAGAGTTCCACGAGACCGTCTCCGGTTTCCTGGACATCCTTCCCTTGATCCGAGATCGCGTGCCTGGGGCTGACAGCTACAAGCTGAAGAACCTGGTCAAGATCTACCTGTCACGGAACATGAACGACAACAGCGCCCTGGCCTCCGTCCGGGCCATGCGGGACCTCTGCAAGATCCTACACATCTACCTGGGTCAGAGCATCAACCGCAGAGTCCTCCCCTTCTCTAACCTGGACTGCTTTGCTTCCCTACAGCCCCTGGTCCGAGTCAACGTCCTGACTCGCGCCCAGGCCAAGCTCCTTGCCCTCCGCAATGTCAGCCTCACTGAGTTGCAAGCGGCTGTCCATGACGATCCTGAGTGGGGACTCAGGAAATACAGCCGCTACTTGGCCTCCCGAAGCTCTCGTTCGTTCCCTTCCCTTCTGGGGCTTAGGACCTACCTGGAGGGCCTGCTGTCCAATCCCAAGCCAGAGGGAAAGCAGGCCACAGGTCCTCACCAGGGTCCCCCCGGAAAAGGCCCTTCCCACGCCTAGAGTGAGCAGCAGTTCTGCCCTGGGCCCTGGGGCTCGGGGGCCATCTTCCTTTCTCCTTCTGCTGTCTGATATTCTAGGCCCCCCTCCCCAGATCGCTATTTCTGTGGCTTTCCGTATCTCTCCATCCGCTTGGTCTAAAGGCCTCTCTCTGTGCGATGTCATTCAGATGTTCCCCTTTCCTGATCCCCAACCAAGGAGGGTTCTTTGGCAGACGGGCCAGGGATACCTGGAGGGTGTCTTCTTACAAGGCCAGGCCGGTGTGACGGGGAGCTTCCCCCCCTAAGCCCCAGCTCACCCCTGCTCCGGTGCCAACCCAAACTAAACCAGGAGACGCTCTTTCCATACAGGCCCAGGCCCCACCCAGACTAGGCTCCCTCTGCACTAGCTCAGATCTCATCCCACCCGCCTCCCAGTTCCTTCTGGCTCCTAGACCTTTGCTTAGCTCCCTCCAGTGGCTCTTTCTCTCCCATAATTCAGGTAGTTCCCTACCTGAATGCCACCTGCCTGGCTGTGTAGCTCCAAGTGCCTTTCATACTGGAATGGCTGCCTGTGCACGGTTGTGGCCCCCCTTCCGCTTCCTTCCCCAGGCTCAGCTGCTTCTGCTCATTGATGTAGGTGCCTCGCTCTTGTTTCTCTCGCTGTACCCCCATTTACCTAGGAACTAATCTGGTTACATCATAGACAGGCCGTGGAGGGATGACTCCCCTCCGGCCCTCACCCGCCTCTCTCTTCCCCAGCCCTCCCTGCTTCCTCCTCAGAATCCCCGGGTCTCTGTTCTCAACTACTCCCCCCATACTGATCTAGATTCCATGGAAGGCCATATGTTGTTCTGGAATACTGTAAAAATGGAGATTTTGAACCCTAGACTTCAATCCCCAGAAGTCCTTGCTATTTCCCAGAATTCCCGATAATCTCACCTGAGTCTCCACCTGGGCAAGATCACACTTCGTATTTAACTGGCAGTAATGCCTCCCTCTCCTCTCTGCCATTGCAATGATGTAGGAAGTTAGTGGTAAGCTAAGCACGGGGATTTTGAATGGGCTCCTCAGCCATGGGCATGTGGTTTTTATTTTGTGTTTTCTTTATTCCTTGATTACTAATGATCCTTAATAAACCTCAAACATATAATATTTTTATTACTAGATACTAATTTAATTTTTACAATATGTATGCCCAGGAGCCACGTTACCCCTTTGGCTCTCGCTTCCTGAGGGATGTTAGGCAAATCCCCTCCACATTCTGGACCCAAGTTCCATTAAGTCTCAAGTGAGGAAAGCCCCCAAAGTCTTGGCCTCCAAAATTCCTTTAACTCATGGTGTGTGGTTCCACCAGAGAAACCCACATTTTCTGAAGAGGCCCCGAGGCCCCCTTCAGGGGCCCTCGCTGTAGAAGTGCTCACCCCAAATGGATTCCTTGCTTTAGGGCATCCATGTGAGAGTCAGAAGCCATCCAGCGACTGGCCCACACTGATGGGGGCCCTTCAGCCTTCTTGAACCTAGTGACCTTTTCGTGTGCAAACTAAAAGACTCATGCATACACCAGACCTAGAAACAAGCCTTGATTGGCTTAGCACACATCCCCCACCTTGGTCTTCAGTAAACAGCTTCACCTGGGTAGGAGTCTCTTTACATGGCAAGAAATTTAGTGACTGGGTCTGATCATGGGCACCTAGAAATGGGAGGTGAGGCCCAGATTATTTCCCACTTCATTCCTGGCTGTCACTACACCAGTGGACCCCATTTTTAGACAATTGGATGGACATCCAAGGACAAGATGGAAACTGACCTGACAGAAGGATGCTTCTAGAGAGCAGGCCCAGAGATGGGAGGCCCTGGGTTCAAATGTGGCCTCAGACACTTCCTAGGCAAGTCACTTAACCCTTATTGTATGTAAAGATTAAAATTAATATCCAGTACACCAGGTATTATATTTAATAACATTTATTAAATATTTATCTTGAAGTATAAGGAAGTAAGGTTAGCAAAAAGCAAAGCCACTCCTCCCTCCTCCACCATGGAACCCTTACCACTCTTCTGCCTTGGAATGCTTACTTAGTATTGATTCTAAGACAGAAGGTAGGAATTTTAAATTTTATTTTTAAAAAAAGGATGCTTCCATTTGTGGAAGGATTTGCCATGACATTCTTATATGGGATAATGAACAAGTCTAGGCATATACCAATAATTAATTTGCTGTGTCCTATTAAGCAAGATAGCTCACCTTTATGGGCCTCCATTTTTCTAATTGATAAATGGACGTAAAAATAATGGCCGACTCATCTCAGACTTAATGCCATGGGAATTGGATGAGAGATGAATTAAGAAACTGCCATGGAATGCCAATAATAGTTTTAATAGTGAGTTCCTTGGCACATTTAAAATAGGTTCCAAATTATTCTAGGAGGGACACCTGCATCACAGATGGAAGAAAGTTATTGAGAATTTGGGACAGGTCATAATTCCATTCCATGGATTCCATGGATAGTGAGATTTTTCCTGGCACTCTCTGTAGCAAAGACAAAGAGCCCCCTTTCCCTCTCAAGGACTTAATCCATAGTGTAGACTGCAGCATTTGGTAATTCCATGGCCACCTTGGAACTTTGTGTTTTCAAATTTGCAAATAATTCATGATAACATTTATCCCCCGAAAGTGGTTTAATGTTCCTTCTCTGCCTTCACATCTTAAGACAAATCTGTGTCCTAAAAGGGGAGCTCACAGATCTTTGCCTTGGCTCAGTGAGAGATGAGTGAGACCCAACCCATCTCTTTGAAGCCATTTGTTCTTGCCCTAACCACAACCATCCCCATCATGTAAGAGGCAAAAGCCCAGCTTTCAGTACTGAACTTTCCTCCTTTGGTCCAAAGTCCTCACTCTAATGTTTGTGAATTGTTGAGAACTTGTCATCATCATCTCCTCCCACGACACAACCTAGCTCCTGACTTCCCTATTTCTGTTAGTGCATCCACCGCCATGTTGGTCTCTAGGAATGGCTCTGAGTGAAAAGGCTGTCTTGGAAGATACAAGTCATCCGTGTAAGCCAAGAACAGACCTCAGAGGTACTCGTACCTGGTGAAGAAGTAGTCGATGAATTCTTGTTTGCAGTGATGGATAGTCTATGTTTTTTCCTGCACTGTTTTGCAGTGTCCAGTGCCTGTATTGTTCCGGTATCCTACTGTTGATTATAGTAAGATTTGTTCATTTGTGCATGTACTCATCTGGCTGTCCAGATCAAAGAGGAGAAGGAGTCCATCCCTCCTCATTGGCCTACTCATTATTTCATGTTTTAAAATGGAGTAGGCCTGGGGGAATATGCAGCCTAAGGTGAGGGGTGGGGGTGGGGGTGGGGGGTTCTGAACTGACCCATTACCACTGTCAGTGGTCTGGACTGATGGATGCTTCTTCCTCTATTGAGACTCTAATTAGTAGTGGAATTAAGTCATTCAAGTCCAACTTTTATTCTGTTCAGTGTGATGTCCTCCTAGACAGATATACTTGCTGTATATCCCAAAATTGGGGATCTTAGGGCCCCAGGGCTCCAATATCTGTGTATCTGTGCTCTATTGTCATTAAATAATTTGACCCTTATAGCGAGTGTGAATAGTTCCTTTCCCAAAAAGAACCAAGTCAGACGAACTGGTAAGAACCATTCTCCAATTAGAAACTATAAAATTATCTTTGACCCTTCACTTTCCCATATATCTCACATTCAGTTGCCATGTCTTATAGGTTCTGTCTGTAGGATTTATCTGGTTCCATGGAACCCCCTTCATTCCACTCCTACCACCCATTCCTAGTCTTCTTCATCTCACATCTCACACAAAGTTGTCTTTTCCTTTTCAAACCTGAATAATTTCCCTAAAGCAGAATTCTTATAATGAAACTCTCTGACTCAGAAACTTTCACTGGCTGCCTATTGTTTACCAAATAAAGTTTACACTCAGCTTGGTAGTCAAAGTTTTCCCCAATATGGCCCCATCCTACCACCTTTGTAGCCTTTCTCACACTTTCATAGCCAAGTTGAAGGTGTGTCTGGATTTCAGCAGCCATCCATAGGCTGCTGACTGTTTTGAATGAGAGGCTATAGAAATGAGATCCCTAGAAATGGAAGATTTTTGAATTAAGCCTGAATTTCAAAGACTCTGTGGCATCAACCTGAATAAATTGGTCTCTTTAGGAAAGTGATACTCAGATCTTCCATGGTCCTAAGATCCTCCCTTTTCCTTGGAAGTAAAGAAATGGCCTTACCAACTAAAATCCCAGATTTATCCCAAGCAAGAACAATCATTTTCCTCCAAACCTTCCCTTCTAGACTCTTCTCTTGCAACCGAAGGCACCACCATCTTCCCATTCAGCCAGGTTCTCTCCACTTTAGTGTCATCTTCAACCCATCCATCATTCCTACTCATCCTAAATATGTAATTTGTTATCAAATCATATTCATTCTATCTCCTCTCTACTCACTCACACAAATACCACCCTAGTACATGCCTTCATCAACTGCTACCTGATCTATTGCGATAGCTGCTGATTGATGTTCCAACCTTGTCTCCTCTCCATTCCATTCCCCACTCAACTGCCAAAGGGATTTTCCTAATGTGTGACCTCTTATTCAATAAGTTCCCTGTCCTCTGTCACCTCCGGGATCAAATATCAAGTCTGATATTTGGCATAGAATAAGTTATTATCTGGCCTCTTCCTACCTTTCCATTCTTTTTATATGTTACTCCCCTCTACAAACTCTATTTAGGTGACTTAGTGGATACAGTCAGGAAGACCTAAGTTCAAATCCAATCTCGGACACTAACTATATGATCCTAGACAAATCACTCAACCCTATTTGCCTCAGTTTCCTCATCTATAAAATTAATTGGAGAAGAAAATACCAAACCACTCTAGTATCCTGACACTTAAGTTTAATATTCATTAACATTTTCTCCATCCCTTTCTTAAGTTTAGGCAACCAACAAAACAATGAACCAATTCCTGATTTGTAGGGTTCAACAATTTCTAAGATATAAATAGTCACACTGAAAATTGAACAATTAGACATTTCCAAGCCAGTTCTAGCATAATCCTATTTCTATCCCCCGCCCAATCAAAAAACTATTCTAGCTATTCCCAAATAAAAATCTTACTCTTGATGATAATCTTACCTGTAACTCTATATATACTAAGCCACAGTCTTATGACAACCCTAACCCTAATAAGGTCCTAATATATGGGGTATACAGGGTATTGAAGGAAGACTAGCATCTCTGGTATGAGGACTGCTGAGTCCTTTTTAGGATTGCTCATCCACCTTTAGTGTTCACTTGCTGCCTAGCTCTCACCCATGGCTTTCAAAAGCTATAGTAGGTGCAGTGGCTATACTCCAGTAAAACCATCACAACAATAGGGCTAAACCAGATTGAAGAGAACCAACAGACCTCAAACCCATTGGTGAGTTGTGTGTGTGTGGGGGGGGGGTGTATCTATCCTCAGGCATGTGGAGACTCAACAGAAGGGACTGATGAGAATACTTCCCTCTAACAATCATGAAAGCAGTGAGAAGCAGGCCATATGAAGCATTTAGAACTTGGTTAGGCATGAAATATGCCAAGCTCATCCCAAGCCATTACCAGTCATCTTGACTTTTGTCTTGCCTCTAGGGTTTGATGACTGTAGAAGAGAGAATAAGGCCAATGACTGAGTAACTCTGCCTCATTTAAATCCAATTTATTCATAAGTCAAAAGACATCACCAGTGATGTTATTTGGTCTTCAAGTACAATAGAGAACAACCAATCAATCAACTTTAGCATACCAAACATAGCCTATTCTGGTCTAGTGCCCAACATCACATTATTATGACTAATCCTGTAGTGAATCTTGGTGCCTACCCTCAAACAGACTCTTATTCTTCTAGGTATCTAAACTCTTTGGAGAGGCAGGAAGGCATCCTGGATTCATGAGCATTGCTGTTACCCTGGGCAAGGACCCTAAGGACTTCTCAATGTCCTGCCATACTACTCCTTAAAAGTTGAAGAATAGTGGCTGATCTGCTTTAGCCACTAAAAGTTCTCTATGCTCATAAAGTGGCAAGTTTGTGTGTGTGTGTGTGTGTGTGTGTGTGTGTGTATGAATAAGTGTTTCCATATACATACAACTAATACCTGTGTGCCTCTGCTATGTGATAATGTTTATTTAATTATCTGTTGATTTAGATGATACAGGAAAAGAAAAAATTTAAAAATTCAGCAATAGGACAAAACTAGTAAGCAATAGCACCAGACCATGATGTTCTCATTTCAGAATCCATAAAGTGTTTTTTAAAAATAAAACCCTTACCTTCCATCTTAGAATCAATACTATGTATTTCTTCCATAGAAGAAGAGTGGTAAGAGCTAGACACTGGGGACTGAGTGACTTGCCCAGGGTCACACAGCTAGGAAGTGTCTGAGGCCAGATTAAAATTCATAAAATTCTAAGGAAAGGTGATCTATCTAGCAAAAGCCTGACCAGGGTGATTTCCCAAACTGTGCCACACGAGGTCTCTGCTGCACCATCAGTTCATATCCTCAAGAATTGTTCAGTAGGGGCATCCAGTCTCAGAAACTAGCTGAATTAGCCTGTGTGGGAGGAAGAATCCAGAGGCCATACAAATGTTTGAATGTCTAGCCAGTGGGCTGAAAAGGATTGGCAAATGAGATAGTTTGGGCCCAGATTGTAGATGATGAGAACTAGAGGAGACAACAAGATGGTGCCAGTGCCAGTTCAATGGAGGTCTTCCAGTAAAGGTAAGGTAACCACTTATTGGGAGACATTATGTTCACAAATAAGATGAACTAAAAGACCTCTGAGGTCCTGCTGAGTTTAGGCAAAAGGGTGACTGCCTGCAGCTGGAAAAACTGGCTATGTTCTAATTAGCCATGAGATGTAGGGCAAAGCATGTACTCTCTTTAGACTTCATGTTCTTGGTCTATAGAAGAAGGTTGGAATTATGACTTTTGTTTTGGTTCTGAGAATGTGTGTCTGAGTGTCTCTGGACTCAGAGGAGATGTTCTTTTTCTTCTATCCCTCCCCACCTACCCCTTTCCCATTCCTTAGTCAGAGCCTCTACTACTAGGTACATTCCTCATGAAACCACTTCAGGGCATGGACTTCTGCTACAAGAAAGGAGATGATGTTCTTGTACCCAAATGAAGACTACATTTATCCTTATAGAAGTTGACTTGTTAGATTTCGCCAAATGCTCTAGCCTGTAAAGACCTTGGATCCTAACTGTTGCCATAGATACTACAACTATCCCTCTCAATTTGGCATCATTTATAAATATGATGAGTGTACCCATTTGTGTTTTCATTCAAGTCACTGGTAAGAGTCATGGTACATCTCTTCTTTCAGGGTCCTTCTCAAATCACCTGCTGTTCTCACCAAGGTAGTATTGGGGGGAGGTTGAAGGAGGCAGCCTTGTGGCTCAGTAGATAGAGAGCCATGTCTAGAAATGGGGAGTCCCAGGTTCAAATCTGGCCTCAGACACTTTCTAGCTATGTGACCCTAGGCAAGTCACTTAACCTCCATTGCCCAGCCCTTACTACTCTTCTGTCTTAGAATCCATAACAATATTAATTCCAAGATGGAAGTTAAGGTGTTTTTTTGTTAAGAAAGAAGTGAAAGACTGTTTTGAGTGTAGAAGGACTCACAAGGCAAGGGACTTGGGCTTTGGTTCTATTCAACTTTCCTCTAGCCATATGAACGAGGTGTCAATTGATAGAGTTGAAGTAAGGAATAAATGTTTGTATAAGCATTTGCATTGTTCCAGGTACTATACTGTCTAAGGTGATCCTCACTGACAATCCTGGGAGGAAGGACTATTATTAATCCCATTTTACAGTTTAGAAAACTGAGGCAACAGAGGTTAAGTGACTTGACAAAGGTTACATAGCTAATAAATATCTGAGGATGGATTTGAACTCAGGTCTTCCTGACTCCAGACCAAGCACTCGATCTACTTTTCCACCTAGCTACATCTCTCTAAATAGATTATAGGATGATACAATTATAGGCTTAAAATTGGAAGGTCCCTTAGAAGTCACCTAGTCTAATATCCTCATATCAAAAATGTGAAAACTGAGGTGTCCAGATGATACCTGTTATAATGTGGCAGAGCTGGGATATGAACCTATGTCCTCTGACTTCAAGCCCAGTGCTTTTTCCATCCTCTCAAAATTATTTACAAAAAACTTTTCTAAAACCATTCTGCCATCCCTCCTTATGAGTTAATTGTGAAATTTCAAGCAGCAGCAGAAAAAAATAAAGCTATAACAGTGAGATTTCAGGAAACAGAGACAAAATTGAGCAGTAATGGCAGAATCTGGGGTTCCATAATAAACTAGAATAGAAGCAATAGAAATCTTCCTAATCCTCCTAACAGCATATTCTTTAGGCAGCCACCCATGCTTCCAACAGGTAAAGCTAACTATTTTCTAAGCAGGATTGTACCCACTCAATTTCCCCGACCTGCCAGTAACTGTCATCCCTTACAAAAACACTGAACACAGAGTTAACCCCAGAAAAGGCACTGACAATTAATATGATGTGAGGAGAATTAGGAAGACTTAACTTCTGCCCTTAAACATCTCCAGTGGCCTGTCTATTAAAGTGCTTGACATGCTCCTAGTACTTCATCCTTTTGGAATAAGGTAACATGATAAATGATATGACCACAAAGTGGTTATTGGTCATGGATGCCTCAATCTAAGACAAAAAATCTGCAAAGGTCTTAAATTTGGGATTCTGCTACCAGAAAATAGGGAGTGTTTTGCCCATTTTATGACATTCCACTATGACAGCTTCATTTTTGCTTTTGTTGCCTGAAATTACACCAGTTCATCTGGAAAAGATTTGAGGGTTTTGGTAAGTTGCAAGCTCTCTAGGAGCCAACAGTGTGGCATAGCAGCCAGAAAATCTAGTGCTGGAGGAAAGGAGCAGAAAGTCTCCTGGTCAGACACCTATCAAAGGGCCATGAGGGTGATAGTAATTAACAGTTAAAGAATAATTTTAACATTTGCAAAACACTCTATGTACATTATCTCTGTTGATCTAACAACCCTGGGAGATGGGTACTGTTATTATGCCCATTATACAGGTGGGCAAACTAAGGCTTAGTAAGGTTGCCAAGGGGATAGTAAGGGTCACAAATTCAAAACCACATTGTGACTATATAAAGAACAGGGGATATTTAATCTGAGGAAGGGAAGACTTAGTCATTTTCTAACATTTCAAGGACTGTCACAAGGAAGAAGAATAAAAGGTATTCTGTTTGGTTTTTGGAGAGCAGACATGGAAGCAATGGGTAGAACTTGAAGAGAGAAACATAATAGAAAACACTTGAACAATTTAAAATGTCAGAAATAATAATAATAGCATTTATATAGTGTCTGAAAGTTTGCAAAACTCTTTATAAATTGTATCTTATTGGGGGCAGGTTGATGGCTCAGTGGATTGAGAACCAGGCCTAGAGATGGGAGGTCCTGGGTTCAAATTTGACTTCAGACACTTCCTAGCTGTGTGACCCTGAGCAAGTCACTTAATCCCCCATTTCCTAACCCTTACTGCTCTTCTGCCATAGAACCAATACATGGTATTGATTTTGAGACATAAAGTGAGGGTTTTAAAAAATAAATAAATAAAATGTATCTTATTTTATCCACAGGATAACCACATGAGGTAGGAAGGAGTTTTTATTATCCCCATTTTGTATATGAGGAAACAGGCAGAGGTTAAGTGACTTGTCTAACTAAGATCAGCTAATGTTTGAAGACTATTTGAACTCAGGTCTTCTTGACTCTAGGCAAAGTACTCCAATTTATTACCTACTTCCCTCTAGTAGAATGGAATCCATGAGGGTTGGGGGGGAATTAGGTTCTATTTTCCTGCTGGATCATCACTTGTATGCTACAGAGGTTGGATGTGTGCACCAGAACACTGAGCTGGGTGAGGGATGGAGAGAGATAAAGGAAGGGATCCAATTATAGGATTCATTTTTAAGAGCCAAAATGGACCTTCAGAAATACTGACCTTTGTGGGTCATGGAGCCCTTTGGCAGTTTGGTGAAGCCTATGAATCCCTTCTCAGAAGAAGGTATTTAAATGTGTCAAATAAAATACAGAGGATCCCAAAAGAAATCAATTATACCCAAATACATTTTTCAAAAAAAAAAAATTTTAAGCATTTTGACCCCAGGTTAAGATCCCTTGCCTCCAGTGTCCTTGTTTTACATAACAAGTAATTGATATTCAGAGAGGATAATCAATTTGCCCAAGGTCATACAGCAAATTAATGACAGAATAATACTAGAGGTCCTCCTATTTCTAATCCTGGGTTCTTTCTACATTTTGTTTTCCACTTTATATACAGCCTGTCCTTTTCCCTTCCCTTTTCTCTCCTTTCCTTCTTTCCTCTTTCTTCCTTCCTCCTTCTCTCTTTCCCTCCATTCCTCCCTCCCATCTTTCCTTCCTTCCTTCTCCCGTCCTCCTATTTCCAATCTCTGCATATCTCTCCCTGTCTCCTTCACTCTATCTCTTTGCTTCTCTGCTTTTGTCTCTGTACTTCTCCCCTCCTCCTATTCCTCCATCTCTTGGCATCTTCCTTTGTCACTTTGTGTCTGTCTTTCTGTCTGTTTCTGTCCATCTCTGTCGTTTTATTTACTGTCCTTATCTCTCATCCAGGTTCTTCGGAATTTACCAGGGGGGTTTCCCCTCCCTTTATCTCTCATCTTCTGTGGGTGACAGCTCCTAAGGGGTCCAAGGACAGGATGATTAGCAGCCTCCCCTGCCCACAGAGCTACATCTTACCAAGTCTATATGGAAAGGAAGGTCATTTTTTTGGAGCTAGAAGCACAAACAAGAGACACAGGCAGGACAGACTTGTCTCTGGGAGAAACAAATAAATCTGTCAAGCTCCCAGCTGGCTCTGCAGATAAAGGTCTATTGTAATGAGGCTTTCTCCCATATATCGGCCACATTCAAGTTCACCCTTCCCATCTGCTCCTCCTCTCCTTTTCCCAGTAGGGGGGGCTCCTGGGGAACTTTGAGGAAGGCATTAAGGAAATATATCTGAGTGATACCTTTGGGGAAAGGTGCCAACTTCAGAGGATAAATCATATTAGCATGGAAACAAGAATAGGAATAGGAATGAGTTGGTTAGGTGGCATAGTGGGTAGGATTCTAGAGTTCAAATCCTGCCACTCAACTCAACTCCCCATTCCTCAGGTTTTTCATCTGTGAAATAAAGGGGTTGGACTTAAAGTTCTCTTTCAATCCTATAATGATGATCACATGACTAATAATGATAATAATTCCCTAAAATTCCTTCATGTGATGCTTTATACTTCTCAAGGTCTTTTCACATCCAAAGGCATGGAATCCTCACTAACCCTTGGTGAGGGTAACCAGACCCCAAAGAAGTAATCACTTATTAATTATTCATTCACTTATATCAAATATATATATATATATATACATTCAATAATGTTCAATTAATTAATAATTCACTCATCCAATATTATGTACAAGTTAATGTGAGAACTAGAAACCAGGTCACTTGATCCAAACTGGGAAAGGCCAGAGAACGTGCATCTCCTTGAACCAGATTATGTCATTCCCTGAGCAATTTGTATAAAAGAGACAAGCTATGTTCGAATGGGTAAAGACGGGAGTCTGAAGCCTGGAATTGAGAAGTGGGCATTGCTATTGTCTTTACAAAGAGGCAGAAGAGGAAGCTCTCCAAATGACAGCAGAGAAGAGGTATAGAAAAGACTGCCCTGACCTCTCGTGTCTATTGGAGACTTCCTGAGAGTTCATGCCCATCCTTCTGTCTTAGAGGGAATGATTAAGTACTATCTGGGACAGGAAGAACGAGAGCATTTGGTGGATTCTGAGACCTTGGAGCTGGGATCCCTGGAAGGTGGTAAAAGGGCAGAGGAAAGATCCATGGCAGCCCCAGAGCCAAGCGGCAGAGAGCAGAGACAGCTTGGGAGTTGGACCCCCTTGTTTGTGGATGCTGGGATAACTGCCCAAGCAAAAGGGCTTCAGACCAGGTGGGATTCCCTGGAGATGGCAGTACAGCGCCAACATCCTCACTTCTTAGTGAAGGACGCCACAGACATAATGTCATCATATGTAGGAAAGCTGGGTGATATAAGAGGGGAAGGGAGTGATGCTTTATAATAACCTTTCCCACTTTCATCTCATCTGAAGCTGAGCATGGCTTGATTTATAAGAGCCCTAATAGAAGCTTTTTCTGAACTTCTCACATCTAGTCTGGCTGACTCATCTGATTTCCCCCTAACCAGTGAGATCAGCAGGCAAAGGAGGGAGGCACTTCCCTCTTGGGCTGGGTTATGAGAAATGGTGGGCAGTGGAAGAAAGAAAATGTTGACCTTCCAGAAGCTAGAGGAGGGAAAAGGGTCAAATTCCCTTCAGTAGCTGTGTGGTCCCAGGGAAACAGTGGCAGCTTCCATTCTTCCATTTCTAAACTGAGTGAATGATCTATCAGGTCTCTTCTAGCAATCATATTCTTTTGGGTTTTTATTGGGTCCAAAATTTAATTGGTGTGAAAAAATTCTCTGATACCAAAATAACTTCACCCAATAGGGTTAGAATCTCTTGGATCACATAAGAATAAGATAAGTGACTTGAACATGGTCAGCAACTAAGAAGTATAAGAGATAGGGCCTGAATTCAGATCTTTCTGATTCCAAAACAGGCTGCTACTCACTTTAGTATCACAAGTAGATAATTATTAACTATTGATCTGTAATAACAATAACAGGGATGACATTAAGCTCTGTGGGAAAACATCAGATAGGAGAGGTGGAGCCAAGATGGCAGAGCAGCACAGAAAGCTGGCACTGCTCTAAGAATCTTCTCAAATCAACCTTAAAATACTACCTCAACAAATCTGGCCTCAGACACTTCCTAGCTGGGTGACCCTGGACAAATCACTTAACCCCCATTGCTAGTCCTTGCCACTCTTCTGCCTTGGAACCAATACACAGTATTTTTTTAATTTAATTAAGTTTATTAAATTAATTAAGTTTAAAAAAATACTACCTCAAAAGGAATACTGGAGTGAAAGAACCAACAAGGGGATGGAGGGAAGTAACTCTTCAGTAGAAAACAACTTGAAAGGTAGGCAAAGAGAGTTTATTTCACTAGGCTGAAAGGGGAGAGCAGCCAGAAGCAAAAGTGCATCAAGGAGTACAAGGCATGCCCCCCCCAACATCTCCAGGAGGTACAAGGCAACCTCAAGACTCTGAGATGCTGCCTAACCCAACAACAGAGACCATCCCTTGCTAGAGCATTTGGTTAATTTGATTTTTAAAAGGGAAATAAGAAAATAAAGTCACCAGTATCAAAAATGAAAATGATTAACTCACCACCAATGAAGATGAAATTAAAGCAATCATTAGGAGCTAATATTATGGAATGATCAACTGGGACAGATTTAGCTACTCCCAACAATACAATGATCCAGGACAATTCTGAGGGACTTAAGACAAAGAATGCTCTCCACCTCCAAAGAAAGAGTTGTTGGGGTCAGAAAACAGATCCAAGCATACTATTTTTTACTTTAGTTTGTTTGGGTTTTTATTTGGGGGGTTTGGTTTATAAAATAATATAATGATTTATAATGATTATTCTCTTACAAAAATGAACAATAATATATAAATATGCTTTGCATGATGGTACACAAAAAGCCCAGATCAGATTGCTTGTCATCTCTGAGAGAGGGGAGAGAAGGAAGAGAAGGAGACAATTTGGACCATATAGCTTCAGAAAACTTATGTGGGTAATTGTTATTATGTGGATAATTGGTAAAATTAAATATCTTTAGTAAACTTTAAAAAAAATAAAAATATTGTATTAATTAAAAACCCCATCAAATAGCTCTATTAGTTCATAGGATAGATCTCCAGTAACATGAAAATATTATTTGTACTCAAGAAGTATAAAATTTTTTACATAAACCAAATATAGAAAATTACAGTTTTGAGTTTGACTCTGGAAGACAAATGGTTTTGAATCAATGGATGTAGATGACTTGGCTTGGTCTTTTCTAGGCAAGGCACAATGAGCAGAAAGGTATCAAGGAGAAAGCTGTGATTGGGTGTGTTTTGAGACTTAATGGATCCTCTGGAATCATAATCCAATAACATATACTTTCAAAACTTTAATTTGATTTATAAAGTGTTCTAAGGAAGACCCACATAATATTAACAAAACACAGACACCCCACCCAACATGCATTACCCTAAGAAATGGAAAGATTAGCACTTCCTCATCAAAAAAAGGAGAAAGGCAATTGATAAATGTCCTAAGAGCACAAAATAAACAGGTGGCCAAAAAGCTACAGACACTTTTGGAAGAAGCAGATCTACCTCATAATCCAGTAATAGAAAAGACTAACAGGAATAAGACAGGAGATTTGTTTTATCATTAGAAAATGACTAAGCTCTAAAAGTGGAATCAAAAGGCCTTCTATGGATGGGTAATGTCCACATGAAGTCATCTAACAATATATTGACAAAGAAATATCAAATAAATGCCTGGAACATACAGATCATACATACTGTTTATGGAACCAGAGAGGTTAATAATAGCAATTCAAGGCCAGGTTATCATCATGAAAAATTTCAAAGGACTTATCCTTATCTGGACTTAATGATCAATACAAATTACATAAGGAAATGATAGAAATTCTACTTCTTTGATGGATATGGCATAGAATGGGACATTACCACCATTTTTTTTTCTGAGAGATAGGACAACTTACAACTTATCATACCTCCCCTCCAACCCTGCCTTCCCCCAGGAAGAAATTGTGCCAATAAGGTCCCATGTGGTATAGGCAACATCTGTAACCAATAGGCCAACAGATGTGGCTGACTACCATTAAGAGGAATTGCTTTGTGCTCCTTCGGGTCACTTTTAATGTTATTATATCAGAGGGGTCATATTCTACCCTTCCCCTATTCATGAAAGTGAAACAGACTCAGAGGAAGGAAATGGCTTGCTCAAGATCAGACATGGTGAACTGGAGAAATGAACCTGGGTCTCCTGACTCCATGCCCAGGAACTTTTCCATAGAAACCCACTTTAGCATGGTCATGTGCTACTTGTATATTCATGTATTATGACATAATTGTCTGTATTACATAATTCTATATTATTATTATTATACTATAACCCCATAGCATCACAGATTTAGAGCAGGAAAAGTGTAAAAGTTGTCTAGCCTAACTCCCTCATACAAGAGAGAAGGAAACAAGCTAAGAGAAAGGACATGAGTTGCTCAAGGTCACACAGAATATAAGTGAGCAGGCCCAAGGTTTTTTCTGGATTACAGATAAACAGATGTTGAAATCTCTTCAATCAAACTCATCTGTATTTCCTCCCCCAAGCATTTATCATGTTGCTTGTACCCAGGACTGAACAGTTTCCTTGAACAGTTCTCATGCCCCTGCCAAGGCCTCTGGAATAGCTCTCCTCAAGGTTATCTACTAGCCTGATGAGTCCGCCTTGCTCCATCAAAGGCTTTCCCCTTCCATGTGGCCTCTGCTCCCAGAGAGTCCACTTTGTCCTCCCCAGACCTGATCCCTAAGGCACAGTCTCTTTGGGGCATGGTGGGTTGCTGTTGTTGTTGCTATTGTTGTTTAAGAAAGAGAACAGGGCTAGAAAAGAAAACAAATTAATTGACTCAATAGAACCCATGATAATAACTCACATTTATAACAACACTTTTAAGGATTCAAATACTAGGTGTTCCATTTGCTTCCTATGTGATACTGGGCAGGTGATTTTCTTGACCTGGGCCTCAGTATTCTTATTGGTAAAATGAAAGACCTGGAAAGGCTACATGACTCCTAAGGTCCATTACTACTTTGAATTAAAAATCCTGTGACTCTTACAAATTCTCTTTCCTGAAAGAGAGAGAGAGAGAGAGAGAGAGAGAGAGAGAGAGAGAGAGAGAGAGAGAGAGAGAGAGAGAGAGAGAGAGAGAGAGAGAGAGAGAGAGAGAAAGAGAGAGAGAGAGAGAGAGAGAGAGAGAGAGAGAGAGAGAGAGAGAGAGAGAGAGAGAGAGAGAGAGAGAGAGAGATTTTCCTTAGGCTGCCTCAAACATTTACTACTTCAGTAGCCCTGGGTAAGTCATTTAACCTCTCATGCTTAGTTTCCTTATCTGTAAAATGAGGAACATAAAAATTGCAGAACTTACCTCATGGGTTTGCCATGAGGCTCTGATGAAGAGATGCAAGGCCTGTCTGAGTAATATAAACATCATCTGTAATTAGGACTTTTTGAGGTAAGGTATGTAGAGAGGGAAATTACAGGGTGCAAAGAGTTTGATTGACAAGCCCTCAAGACTCAGAATCTTCATGAGCTTGGTTGAGTCAGAACTCCTAGGAACAGATTACCAACTGTCACTTTGGAGCTGCAAATTGAAGGAGAAAGGTGTGTGGCTGAGACATCCTGAAAATCCATTCATCAAACAACTGGCCTTGAGGATTTACTGGCTGTGGTGAGAGACTATCTCCAGTCTTCCTGGTGGACAGTCTGACTGGGGAAAAGATCACTACCTTGTTGGGACATCTGAGGACATCAGCTGGACTCCTGTACCTGATTTACTAAGGACTCTCTGTTTGTGAAAAATCTGGTTCCCTGGTGTACTTACCCTTAGGAAACTTAGGTATTTAGTTAGGATATTAGAAGTGGGTTTAATAAGTGGGTGAAGTAATTGGATACCTCCCTCTCCCATTTTCCTTCCCCCATTCATCCCTTTTCTGTTAATAAATTCAATTTTATTTATATGTAATTTCCTTTGTGTTTAACCCTCCTATTTCCCCTTCTTCCTAAAATCTAAATAACAGGTAGTTCAACTATTATTATTCCCATTTCAGACAGAAAAAGATGCCTAGAACAGTTCAATAGAGAAGCCAAGATTTGTCTAAGCCCTTATCTCCTAACTTTCTTCAAGTTTCATGTACTCCCATTATACTATGAGATATTCAATAATTGCCTCTATTCATTGGCCTCAGATGTGTAGGTGGAAAAGTCCTGGCTTGATGCAAAGACCACTGGGAAACCGATCCACCCACCCACCCACCCCCTAACCAGTTTGTCATAGTTCCTGAATATAAGGGAAGCAAAAGGATCTTTGTGTACTTTCTGGGTACTACTGCATTACATCTTACCCATCTGCATTTCTTTAATACTCACACTGCTTTGTTTGAAGAAGGCAGGGAAGAGGGAAGAGAATACTCAGATGACTCGTTTGGATTTTTAAACCCTTACCTTCCATCTTAGAATCAATACTGTATATTGGTTAGAAGGTAGAAAAGGTAAGGGCTAGGCAATGGGGGTTAAGTGACTTACTCAGAAAAGCTAGAAAGTGTTTGAGGCCAGATTTGCACCCAGGAACTCCCATCTCTGGTCCTAGATCACTATCTATGGAGCCATCCAGGAGTCCAGGTCAAGATGGCAGCGTAGAGGTAGCAAAAGTTCAGACCTCTGAAAAACCCTTCCTCACTGATTAAAAACCAAATGCTCCTAGGCAACTGAAAACCAAATCTAACAATAGGACAAAGCTAAGGAACCCTCCTGCTGGACTCAATTTAAAAGGTATGCCCCCCAAAAGCCTGAAATTGATAACACCCAAATTTAAAGGAAAGGAAGAAGGAAGGTCCCAGGACCCCTCCCCCACCCACAGTACTGAGCCTCCAGCAGTGGCCAGAATCTCTGGGCAAGCAAGGGCACTAGTCTAGAGGGAGTATTTTGTGAGCAAAGCTGTGCCAGACTCAGGGCTCCCAACATGGGTAACTGGGAGGCAACTGGAGGAGAAGCATAGAGCAGGAAGCCTAGTCTCAGCAGCAGAGTTACTCCATATTGCCCCACCTTCCTAAGGTTTTGGCCTCAGGGCACATCCAGCACTGCAAGTTCAACTCAGCTGGGCTTAATCTCATCAAGCCTTCAGAGAGCAGGGAAGCTCAAGCTCCAACACCCCTCCTCCACAGACTACTCTGAGTGCCTTGCTAAGCTCCAAGAGTGAAGGCTGACAGAAAATCCCAAACCCACAGATCCAACACATAATGAGAGGAACAAGAGTGCAGGCAACTAAAGGGGGGAAAGAAGGAGAAAATATGAGCAAACAAGAGAAAAAGAAAAAAGAAATTATAATCGACAGCTTCTATCCTGGCAATGAACAAAGAGCAAATGTCACAGAGGAAGATCAAGGAACACCAAGCAAAAACACAGAAACTCCAGTGGATTGGACATAGGCTTTGGAAGGATTCAAAATACAATTCAAAACACAATTAAGAGACTGAAGACAACCAGGAAAAGAACTTAAAAAGCAAGATAAGTCAACTGGAAACAGAGGCACTTGAACTAAAACAAGAAAATAGTGTCTTGAAAGCCAAAATTAATCAGCTTGAAAATGAGGCAAAGAAAATGAAAGATGAGCAAAGAAGATGAAAGGTGACCTCCAAAGAAAATGAGACCAGAAGGAGAAGGATGACCAAAAAGTCAGGGATGAAATTCAGTCTTTAAAAACTAGAATACAACAATTAGAAACAAACTACTTCACAAGGCAGCAGGAAATTATAAAACAAAATCAAAATAAAGAAAAAAATGAGGAAAATATGAAATACCTCATCCACAAAAGAGAAGATTTAGAAAATCATTCCAGGAGAGACAGCTTAAGAATCATTGGTCTACCAGAAGACCATGACAAAAAAAAAAGCCTGGACATCATTCTATAGGAAATTATCCAAGCAAACTGCCCCAAAATTCCAGAGCAAGAAGGAAAAGTGGAGATTGAAAGAGTCCAAAGATCACCTCCTGTACTTAATCCCCTACTGACAACACCCAGGAATGTCATAGCCAAATTCAAGAACTACCAGACCAAGAAAAAATATTACAAGCTACTAAGAAGAAGTCATTCAGATACCATGGAACTACAGTGAGGATAACACAGGATATGGCTACATCTACACTGAAGGACCAAAAGGCATGGAATATGATATTCCAGAAAGCAAAGGAACTAGGTCTACAACCAAGAATCAACTATCCAGCAAAACTGACTATATTCTTACAGGGGAAAGTGTGGTCATTTAATAAAATAGAAGAATTCCAAGCATTCGTAAAGAAAAGACCAGACCTGAACAGAAAATTTGATGCCCAAACACATAACTCAAGAGAATCATCAAAAGGTAATTAAGAAAGGGGGGAAAAACAAAAAACAAAACAAAATAAAAAACAAACTTTCCTTAAGGGACCCAATAAGTTAAAATTATAGATATCCCTACAAAAAAAGAGAATGAAAAACCAAGACATAAATATGTATATAGATATATGTGTGCATAAATATATATTATATATACACAATGAGAGTTTAAAAAGGGCTAATATTAAGAGAAATGGGAAAAGAAAAAAATGGGGTAAATTTATGTCACAAAGAAGCACATGGCGGGAGTGAGGGAGAACATCAATACACTGGAAGAGTAAAGAGGTTAGAGATAGGAAATTCTCAATTCTTACATGCTTTGAAATTGACTCATAGAGGGAAGAACAATCAAATACATTGGGGCAGAGAATTGATTTGTGCCCTATAGGGAAGTAGAAGGGTAACAAATGGACTGGTGGGGAGGGAAGCAATACAAGGGAGGGAGAAGTTTGGGGGATAGTTTAAAAAAACTGTAAAGAAAATAAGAGGGGAATAAGAAGGGAGGGGTAGGAAGGGGAGTAAAATAAAGGTGGGGATTAGGGGGACCAATTGAAAACAAAACACTGGTGTAGAAGGAAATAGTGAAAGAAGAAATGGAAGGACTAGGAGTGGAAATCAAAATACTGGGAAATACACAGCTGGTAATCATAACTCTGAATGTGAATGGAATGAACTCACCCATAAAACACAAGTGAATAGCAGAGTGGATTAGAAAACAAAACCCTACTATATGCTGTCTACAAGAAACACATGAGGAAGGTAGACATACATAGGGTAAAAATAAGAGGATGGAGCCAAACGTATTGGGCATCAACTGATAAAAAGAAGGCAGGAGTTACAATCATGATATCTTACAAAGTCAGAGTAGAAATAGATCTAGTCAAAAGAGATAGGGAAGGTAATTACATCCTGATAAAATGCAGTATAAGGAAAGAGGAAATATCATTATTTAACATGTTTGCACCAAATGGCATAGCATGCAAATTTCTAAAGGAGAAACTAGTGGAACTCAAGGATGAAATAGATAGAAAAATTATATTAGTGGGAGACCTGAAACTTCCTCTATTAGAACTAGATGAATCAAACAAAAAAATAAATAAGAAAGAGGTAAGAGAAGTGAATGAGAGCTTAGAAAAAAAATAGAGTTAGTAGATATGTGGAGAAACACAAATAGGGAAAAAAGGAATACACCTTCTTTTTAGCAACACATGATACATTCACAAAGATTGGCCATGTACTAGGGCATAAAAACATTGCAAACAAATGCAAAAGAACAGAAATAATAAATGCAACCTCCTCAGACCACAATGCAATGAAAATAATAATTAGTAAGGGTACATGGAGAGGCAAATCAAAAATTAATTGGAAATTAAACAATACAATTCTCCAAAATTGGTTAGTTAAAGAACAAATCATAGAAACAAATAATAATTTATTTGAAGAAAATGACAATGATGAGACATCCTTTCAAAATCTATGGGATGCAGCCAAAGCAGTACTCAGGAGGAAATTTATATCCTTGACTTCATATATTAATAAATTAAGAAGGACAGAGGTCAATGAATTGAGAATGCAAATTTAAAAACTAGAAAGTGAACAAATTAAAAAACCTTAAAGACTAAATTAGAGATCCTAAAAATCAAAGGGGAAATTAATAAAATTGAAAGTCAAGGAACTATTGATTTAATAAATAAGTCTAGAAGCTGGTACTTTGAAAAAAACAAATAAAATAGACAAAGTAGTGGTCAATCTAATTAAAAAGAGGAAAGAAGAGGGCAGCTGGGTGGCTCAGTGGATTGAGAGTCAGGCCTAGAGATGGGAGGTCTTAGGTTCAAATCTGGCCTCAGACACTTCCTAGCTGTGTGACCCTGGGCAAGTCACTTGACCCCCATTGCCTAGCCCTTATCACTCTTCTGCCTTGGAGCCAATACACAGTATTGACTCCAAGATGGAAGGTAAGGGCTAAAAAAAGGAAAGAAGAAAACCAAATTGACAGTATCCAAGATGAAAAGGGAGACCTCACCTCTAATGAAGAGGAAATTAAGGGAATCATTAAAAACTATTATTCCCAATTATATGGCAATAAATATGGCAATGTAGGTGATATGGATGAATATTTACAAAAATATAAATTGCCTAGACTAACAGAGGAAGAAATAGAATACCTAAACAACCCCATATCAGAAAAAGAAATTGAACAAGTCATCAAAGAACTCCCTAAGAAAAAATCCCCAGGACCAGATGGATTCACAAATGAATTCTATCAAACATTCAAAGAACAATTAATCCCAATATTATTCAAACTATTTGACAGAATAAGCAAAGAAGGAGTTCTACCAAATTCCTTTTACGACACAAATATGGTACTGATTCCAAAGCCAGGCAGGTCAAAAACAAAGAAAGAAAACTACAGACCAATCTCCTTAATGAACATAGATGCAAAAATCTTAAATAGGATACTAGCAAAAAGACTCCAGCAAGTCATCACAAGGGTTATTCATTATGACCAGGTAGGATTTATACCAGGAATGCAAGGATGGTTCAATATTAGGATAACCATCCACATAATTGACCATATTAACAAGCAAACTGACAAAAATCATGATTATCGCAATAGATGCAGAAAAAGCCTTTGACAAAATACAATACTCATTCCTATTGAAAACACTAGAAAGCATAGGAATAGAAGGGCCTTTCCTAAAAATAATAAACAGTCTATATCTAAAACCATCAGCAAACATCATCCGCAATGGGGATAAACTAGAAGCCTTTCCAATAAGATCAAGAGTGAAACAAGGATGCCTATTATCACCTCTATTATTTAACGCTGTATTAGAAACACTAACAGTAGCAACTATAGGAGAAAAAGAAACTGAAGGTATTAAAATAGGCAATGAAGAGACCAAGCTATCACTCTTTGCGGATGATATGATGGTTTACTTAAAGAATCCTAGAGAATCAACCAAAAAGCTAGTCAAAACAATCAACAATTTTAGCAAAGTCACAGGATACAAAATAAACCCACATAAGTCATCAGCATTTCTGTATATCTCCAACCCATTTCAGCAGCAAGAATTAGAAAGAGAAATTCCATTTAAAATCACCATATATGATATAAAATACTTAGGAATCTACCTGCTGAGACAAACACAGGAACTATATGAACACAACTACAAAACACTCTCCACACAATTTACACTATATCTAAACAATTGGAAAAACATCAGTTGCTCATGGGTAGGATTGAAAATTAATTTACTTATTTAGTGCCATACCCATTGAACTATGAAAAAACTTTTTTACTGAATTAGAAAAAACCATAACAAAATTCATTTGGAAGAACAAAAGATCAAGGATATCTAGGGAAATAATGAAAAAAATGCGAAGGAAGGAGGACTTGCAGTCCCAGATCTCAAACTATACTATAAAGCAGTGGTCATCAAAACAATATGGTACTGGCTGAGACAGAAAGGAGGATCAGTGGAAAAAACTTGGGGTAAGTGACCTCAACAAGACAGTCTATGATAAACCCAAAGATCCCAGCTTTTGAGACCAAAATCCACTATTTGATAAAAACTGCTGGGAAAATTGGAAGATAGTACGGGAAGTTTGGATCAACATCTCACACCCTACACCAAGATAAACTCAGAATGGGTGAATGACTTGAATATAAAGAAGGAAACTATGGAGCCACCCAGCTGCCCCCACAGATCATTTCTTAAAGTAGAGGTTAACAGCCTATATAAACTAAAGAATTCAGAGGAGGCTGCTTAACAAAAAGGGAAAGAATAGCTCCTCTGAAGCTAGGCTCTAGAAATGAGAATCAGGAACATCACTTGGGGTCAGGGAGTATTCGGGTGATCGCTGTACCTTGGTTAGACCAGACCAACCTTTCTGAGATATTTCCTGTAGCATAAGAAAGAGGGGAAAGGAGAATCATATATAAAATTCATGGAGGCTTACAACAGTTCCATTTTGGTGGGCTTGGATTGCTGCCATTGTCCTCTCCGGTGGTTATGTATGTATGGGAGGTGGGGATCATTACTACTATGACTCTCCAAGGACAGGTGGCCACAGAAATTGCTTATATTCCCAAGGATGGGGTTGTGAAGCCCAAAGCTAGGCTTTGTACTACTTAGGAATCAGGAAACAGTTTAATAGTGACAATATGTCCTCCAGATTCAGTCAGAGAACCATGTATTTGACTCCCAACACACACACTGTGAAGTCCAGTTTCCCATCCTTCGGGAAGATTATCCCGTGGTGGGTCCACCTCTTTGTTTTAAAGAACAGACTTGGAGCTTTTAATTTGAGGATTAGCTCTTCTGCCTTTGAACCAAGAAATTCCAAGAAAATGAAATGAACAATAATTAGTCTCTGATTTTCCTTTTGGGCTTCTGAGAAGTGACAGAAGCCACTTTCCCTAGGGGTGGGGAAAAGAATCAAAGTTGGGAAGCCAAACTGTCTGGCTTGTTCTAAATATTTTAGTTAGGCAGAAGAGAGGCAAGTTCCTGTCGGGTCAGAAAGAGGTTGACACAGCTAAACTGAGGTAGTTCTGGACATCTGGAAAATCATGAAAGCCAGGGACATAGCCTGGGCTGCTCTATCTGGAGAAGTCAGGCAAGGAAGCTTAGATTATATCCAATCTGTCTTTGAGAGTTTTCTTCAATACATATTATTGATGTCCTACAACCTGTCCCTCATATTTCTGGTTGTTATTCTTCATCCTTGTGAATAAATCCTAGAAAACACTTCCTTGTCTAGAGTATCAGAGAAGTAAGCATCAGAGAGAAGGCACTGAGTATTGTTAGTGGTAGACAGAAAAGAGAGAAAAAATAATTCCATAGTTTACTCATTCATTAAGCCTTCATTAAGTGTCTATTACATGCCAGGTACTAAGCTAAATAATGAAGATATAAAGACAAAAACTAAGTCATCCATCTCTTAAGGAATTTATATTGGGGAGAGAAGGAGTTGCAACATATATACAAAAAGTAACTATAAAAATATATACAAAATAAATTTGAGGTCTCCTACAAGAAGTAGAACTCCAGCTACCTTTTGAAGGAACTGAGTCATTTTTTAAAAAATAGTATCCAGATTCTTTGTTTGTAGCAGCCCTTTGGGACTATGCCTTCATCTGGCACTGGTACTTATAGGTTGGTCTCCAGAAGGCAATATTAATATTTAATTAGTTAAATTAATTAGTTAAAACATTATTATTATTAACAACAATAATAATAATGCCCTAGCTTTCCAGGTATAATCTTGAGAGGCTGAGTTTCTCATAACATTGCATATGAGCCCCCATCAGTGTTTCCTGATTTGGCCCTAGTAACCTAACTCCCATTAGAATTTCTGGATGGGTCTTCAGAGGGAGCAGAGCTTTCTGGGATCCCAAGTAAGTTCATTTGGGCCTCATTATATGAATCTGTACACATGTAATTGGATTTGCATATGTTTATCTGGCTATAAAAAATACCAAGAATGGAATTCCAAAAATATAACAAATATATTTCACCTGTCTCTCAGCTGGGTCCCCTAGGTTCAGCTTGGTGCAGATAAAAGTAAAACAAGTCAAAGTGACCCAGTCAAAGGAACTTACTTGATAAAAGTGACTTGCAGGGAAAGCTTCAACTGCTAAGCTGTTTTTGGGGTCCACAACTTATCTTTGGGGCTACCATTGACCTTTTCTCTTCCCTTTCCAGCTTCATGGTCCCAACTAATCAAGTATTACTTGTTCCTTCCTATCCAAGATTAATGTTGATTAATAACTGGGTATCCTTCTCAAGGCTTGAGAGTGATTGGGACAATGGGGCCAACAAGATCAAGGATGGCCAAGGGAAGTCTGACTTGCCCCTACTGATTAAGACCTTTTACCAAATGCTTAGAACCCAGCTTGACTGCTTGGCATGGAGGGATTCTCATAGCAGTGCCTTTCCTCACACACACACACACACACACACACACACACACACACCTACCTCTGCCTAAATCTCAGCATGACAAGATTTGTTTATACTTTAAGGTAAGAGTTGGTTGGGACCAGAAGAACTCTAGTAACAAACACATACAAATACTAATAAAGAATTCAATGAAGGACCTAAAGGTAAGGGCATACATATGAAACAAAGGAGTAAATTCACAATTTCAACAGTGCAACCCTTTTTTTCCCTTTGTGAAGTCTCCATGAAGTTTTCTGTTGTTTCCTGGTAATGGAAAAACTCCAAAGATAAGCAATTGCTAAGCAAATTGTTGGATAGTTCGAATCTCTGCTAGGATAGACCTCTCTTCTGTTGGACTACCCCACTCTACTCCACTCTTTCCCTCCACCCCTTCTGCTAGGGAAAGGTAAAATACTAGTTGTTCCTCTGTAGTGCCTCTGGACATTGTAATGCTTGCAATGTCACTGTCTAGGTATGGACTCCTCAAAGTTATTGCTCCAGAGAACAATAGATACAATAGAAGAAAAAATACATAAAAGATAGAGGCAGCCAAGTGTTTATAGCTCCCATGGTTAGGTGGGAGATAGGGACTTCACTTCTCTCTCAAAGTAGTCCTTCTCACTAGAAGCCACCAAAGAGACATGGCATAGGGATGGGCTGACTTTTTTATATGCCTACTCATTTCCAGCTCAGCAACACCTGAGTCATCAAGTTTTTTGGCTTCTGCAGTCAATTAAAATACTTTTAATCATCATATAGCAGATGCCCCTGAATCACACATGGCCAGAAACTTGTTTCCCACCCTACCAAGTTTCCATATTGTTCCTTGGATTGAAACCAAGTGGAGAATGTTTGTGACTTCTTTATATAACCCACTAGAAAAACAGTATCTGTTTTTTATGTTACTTTCATTTCCAAAATTATGCCTCCCCGCCCTGAACCCGGCAACCCATCTCTTGTAGCTAAAATGAAAAAAGAAGGAAAAAAAAGTTGTTCAACAAAATTAATCAAAAATTAACTAAATTTGTCAGCTTATGGAAAATTTGATACCCATTGTTTCCCAGTTCTTCAAAGAAGGAAGGAAGTATAATTTCCCATCTCCTCTCTGGAGCTAAGCCTGGTTGCTATAAGTATATGTTGTTATTTCTTGTTGTTATCACTGTTTTCTATCAACATTCTTAAAGTCTTTATGGACACTTTTCCTAATTCCATTTAACTTCACTTTGTAGCAATTCATATGTCTCTTTATGCTCCTCTAAATTCTTCCAATTTACCATGTTTTATGGCAGAATAATATTCTATTACATGCAGTTACCACAATTTGTTTGTAACAATAAGCATCTACTCTACAAGTTTTTCTGTGAGGTAAAGGTGAAGAAGTACATTATGAGATTCAACCTTTGCAAAGGCAAAGAGAAGGAAGGAAGGAAGAAGGAAGGAAGGAAGGAAGGAAGGAAGGAAGGAAGGAAGGAAGGAAGGAAGGAAGGAAGGAAGGAAGGAAGGAAGGAAGGAAAGAACTTGAAGCTCAAATTAGGAACTCAAAATCATTGAAGTTTAAAATAAATGAAAAGGGATGAGTGATCCTTGAATTCATTTCAAGAAGGAAATAATTCCCAGAGGAAGCCACCCTAATTCTATAAATCTGTGTTCTATGAGTCCTATGGATATGTAGATACTTAGCAAGAACATATAACATCAGAAGAGCATGACAGCTACTTTCAAGTATTTGAAGAATGGTAACATGGGAAAGGGATATGAATTATCCAATTTAGCCCTAGGGGGAAGAATAAGGAGCAAAGATGAAATAAGGAGCAAAGGTGGAATTTGCAAAGAGGATCATTTATGCTTTATGCCAAGAAACACTTAGTAACAATTAGAATTGCCCCAAAGTGAAATGGGATGCCTTTTGATGTATTGGGTTTGCCTTATTGGAGGTCTTTAACAAAGACCAAATGACAAACTACATATTGAGTATATTACAACAGAGATTTCCTTAGGGCATGGGATGTACTAGAAGGCCTCTAAGGTCTCTTCTAACACTGAAATTATGTGTTTCAACATAATCCTACAACCGAGGATCATTCCTTTATAAAAGTTCAATCTTTTGCTATTAATAAACACATTTATAAAAATGTAAATGTTTCTTGAATGAGAAACCCATTCAATTATTGTTGATCATCAACTCCTTAGTGAGAATCAGTCCCAACAACTCAGTTTCCTTTCTGAGATGCTAGGCAGAATCAGGGACCTGACAGATTAGGAGTTTTGTTTTTCATGACTTCATGTATATAATACATAATGAAATACCTTTTCAAGGAGGGGGAAAGGAATGGAAAGAGAGAAGTTGGAACTATAGCAAAGGAAAAATAAAACTATGGGAAGTTAGTTGGGTTAGGGTTGGAATATTCCATCCCCACTCTGAGAGTGCTACATTCCAAGGGTGGGGGCCAGAGGAATTCTAAGACTCTAGCTAAGACAGTAGAGGTATTTAATAATTAAATACCTTTTTGCCCCATGCTTTAGGTGGCCATATTGGAAAATTTTTTTCAAGTTTTTCCCTTTTAGTAATTGTTTGTAAAATTATTCATAGTGGATTATAATAATTCTTATTCACCTGCATTATCCTTAAATGTAAACATGTTTGGAGACATGATAATTGATGTTTTGATGGTATTGTGGGAATGTATGTTGCATATCCCATACATTGTATTTGTTTTATTCCCTAATGTTTGTTATGTAGGATTGGACTATAGATGAATGAAACTTTTTATGGATATCACAATGCAAACTGTTCTGTCTCATGTCCCCATAATTTGTATCTGTCTTTGTGTCTTGTATAAGTGTTGATTGGAATTCTTTCTCATTGGTAAATGGTTTAAAGTGATTATGATTTGCTTAACAAAGGATTCAGAGCTCAAAATAATAGTGATACATATGAAAAAACAACTTGATCAAATGGAACTATATATAAAAGATAATATGTTTATAAAAACAGAATATGGGTGTAGAGAAAAGATAAACACTGATGCAAAGGAAAATCTAAATAGATTACAACAAGAAGTGGCTAGAGGGATGATTATTCTATGTCCTCTAAGAGATCTTCTTGTAGTCTCAAAGAATGAAATATTCCAGGTCAAGACACACAAAATATTCACCCCAGAGGAATTGAAGTCCATAAAGAAAAGAACCCTAGCCTTTGCATATGAACCCAATCGTGTAATCAAAGAGATGAAGAGGGTTATAGACATATTTGACCTTGATTATAATGATTTTGCACTATTAATGAAGGAACTATTAACAAAAGAGAATGTAATAAATTTATTGAGGAGATAAGATCAGACCCTCTATTAACACCATGATCAGAAAGATATGAAATGGACATGAATGATGGGGCTCAATATGTTATGAAGGAATGTAGGCAAGCAATTTTGGAGGTCATGGGTTGATATACCAAAAGACCAAATGCTTGGTCAAAATTTGAGGGAATAAAGCAAAAGCCCACAGAAACACCAACATCATTTTTAGATCATATCACTCAGGCTGCTGAGACACATCTTAATATGGATGTACTTGAAGAGGGGACAGTTTCTCATATAAAAAGGGTCTTTGTAAAAAATGCCATACCAAAAATTAAGCTATTCTTTAAAAATAACTATTCTTATTGGGAAGAAATGGAGCTAGAAGACATTAGGTGAAAGGCAACATATTTGATGATGGATAATGAGGGAAAATATGAAAACAGAGATACAGAAATGGAAGATCTTAAAAGAAAGCTTAGGGAAGCAGAACTTAAAACTAAAGAAAGTGAAATAAAAGAGGTTAAGGCAGTGACTGCATTGAGATCAAAAAAGCCTAATAATAATAATAATTACTATAAGCCAAGGGATAGGAGATCAAGTCCACAGCATTGTTTCCTCTGTAACAGGGTTGGCCATTTTGTGAAAGAATGCAGATTTAGAGGCCAGTTTGCAAGACAAATTAACAGATATGTAGGATATAATAGGAACAATAGGAATAACAACAATAATAATTATAACAATGGTTGGAATAATAATTATGCAAGGAGAAATAATAGGAATGGGTGCCAAAATGTCTGTTGCCAAGAACCACAAGCACCAGACCTCAACACAATGCAGGGCTGGGTTAAGTTCGGAGCAAGGCCTAAATATAGTCAGGTAGTTAAGGGTGATCAGAGCAAGAGTGCATTTTCTTTATGAAAGTTTCCCCAGTGTACTTCTATAATTAAATCAAGGGATAATGAATAGAGAGTAAATGAAAATGAGTGTAATAGTAATAAGATTAATGAAGAGATAGATGAATTGATTGAACCAAATGATAATATAATTAGTGTTAATAATTGTAGGGAAAGGGAAATTATAATATAAATTTAGTAGAAAATTCTAATGAATGTAAAATAAAAGAAAATATCAAAGAATGTAAACTGGATAATGACAATGAAATTGTAAATGAGAACAATGATACCAAGATGGAGAATATAAGGACCAAAGGGAGTAGTGAAAAAGCTGATGATGGAGTTAAAGATGCAAAATCCTGGGAATATCATGTAGTTGAAACAGATATAAACTTGAATGGACAGGAAATGGCTGAGCTTTGTACTGATGTTACTGTGCTAGCACCAGTATTAGAAACATTTCAGCCTCAAAACAGCACAGAACTATATGTTTCTGTGACTATAGGAAATCAGATATATGATATTTTGGTTGATACTGGATCCAGTAAATCAGTTTTGCGAAGTTTTCTTAAGAATAGTAGAGCTGTGGGGGCATCTGGGTAACTCAGTGGATTGAGAGCCAGGCCTAGAGATGGGAGGTCCTAGGTTCAAATCTGACCTCAGCCACTTCCTAGCTGTGTGACCCTGGGCAAGTCACTTGACCCCCATTGCCTAGCCCTTACCACTCTTCTGCCTTGGAGCCAATATACAGTATTGACTCCAAGACGGAAGGTAAGGGTTTAAAAAAAAAAAAGAATAGTAGAGCTGTGGGTACAATGGAAGTAATAGGAGCTACTGGAAAACCAGAGAGAGTAGCAAAATTTCAACCTAAAATGATTACTTTAGGTACTTCATCTGTGGAGCATGCTTTTCTTTGTATGCCAGATTGTCCCATGAATCTTCTAGGCAGGGATTTATTGTGTAAATTATGAGCAATAATCCAATGTACTGATACTAGTGATATCTCATTACATCTACCAGAAGAATCTCTGAAATTTTTTCCATTGCTGTTCTAAGATTCAGTCAGTACAGAGGATGATTTGGATTCAATCTATCCTATACCTGAGGATATCCCTGAAAATTTGTGGTCAAAATCTTCCACAGATGTAGGTCTATTAAAATCAGCTACTCCTGTAAGGGTGAGGACTAAGGAAGGACCAGTGCCTTGTGTACCTCAATATCCCTTAAGTAAAATAGCAATAGAGGGTATCAGACCAATCATTGAATCTCTAATCCAACAAGGGATCATAATACCTTGCTTCTTAGAATATAATACACCTATACTTCCAATCAAAAAGTCAAAGCTAGATCAAAATGGCAAAGTAGCATACAGATTCATAAAGGATTTAAGAGCTGTAAATGATCATGTGATAAAGACACATCCTATTGTACCAAGCCCTGCTGCCATAATTTCTTCCATTCCAAGTCAGGTAAGATATTTCACCGTGGTAGATTTATGCTCAGTGTTTTTCTTGATACTGATGCATGAGGATTCTCAAAAGATCTTTGATTTTACATAGGGAAAAAACTCAGTGGGTTTGGACTCAACTTCCCCAGGGGTGTACCAATTTGCTAAGCCAATTCTCACAAATTGTAATTAGAGATCTAAAAACTGTAACATTCAAGGAAAGTAAAATAGTGCATTTTGTTGATGATATCCTCCTTGCATCCCCAAGTGCTAAAGTGTGTCTCAGAGACAGGAAGATTCTTTTGATAGAATTATATAAATGTGGACATAAAATCTCCAAGGCAAAATTATAATGGGTTTTGCCTTGAGTGCAATATCTTGGATTTGTGTTATCAGAGGTTTCCAGAAGTATCACACAGAAAAGAATAGCAGACATCCAGAAACTGAGTGCACTTAAGACCAAAAAGTAACTCAGAGCTGTTCTTGGAACAACTGGTTTCTGTAGGTAATGGATACCTGGGTATAGTGAATTAGCAAAGTGTTTAACAGACTTAACCAGGAATACAGAACCAGAACCTCTGAAACTAAAGCCTGAACATTTGCAAGCCTTAAGTAAGCTTAAAGAAGCCATTTTATCTGCCCCAGCTCTGAGTGTCCCAGACTATACAAAACCGTTTCAACTATTTGTCAATGAAACAAAAAGTATTGCTTCTGGTGTACTGACAGAAACTTTAGAACAAAGATATCGTCCAATTGGATATTATAGTTGTCAGCTTGACCCAATAACTGCTAGTAC
Source organism: Monodelphis domestica (assembly GCF_027887165.1). NCBI lineage: Eukaryota > Metazoa > Chordata > Mammalia > Didelphimorphia > Didelphidae > Monodelphis > Monodelphis domestica. The sequence continues at coordinate 48,358,201 of NC_077227.1, forward strand.
AGTTCCTTGTCTAAGGGGTGTAGCAGCTGCAGCTGTGTTCTGTGCAGCAGAAATCAGCAGATTTAGTTTTGGGATGTCCATTGACTGTATATTGTTCACACCAAATAGAAACACTTATGAAGAAATTTTATACTCAAGCATATTCAGACCAACGAATATCTAAGTATGAAATAATACTCCTAGGTAGTGAGAACATTCAGTTGAGGTGGTATAGTGTATTAAATCCAGCTATACTTCTTCCTGATTTGCCAAAGAACAGTGAACCATTATGTGAGTGTGCAGAAGTAGTAGATGTAGTGGATATGCCTAGGATGGATTTAAAAGACATTCCAATCGAAAATCCAGACTTGGTGTTATTCACTGATGATTCTTCATATTTGTGTAATGGAATTAGATGTGCAGGTGCTGCAGTTGTCACAGAATTTGAGACACTGTGGCATAGATCATTACCTAGTAATCTTAGTGCTCAAGGGGCAGAGTTGGTCACTTTGAAGCAAGCATGTCTTCTAGATGATGGTAAAAGTGCAAATATTTATACAGACTCTCATTATGCATTTTCTGTATGTCATGCTACAGAACAGATATGGAAATAATGAGGTTTATTACTGCATCGGGAAAACCAATTGCTCATGCAGAAATAATAACTGAGTTGTTAGATGCTATCCAAAAACCTAAACAGCTAGCTGTGATCCATTGTAGAAGTCATATTTATGGCAGAAATTCAGTCTCTAAAGGAAATCATAGAGCTGATATAACTGCAAAATTTGCTGCCAGTAATACTCCAGGGTATGTAATGAATTTGTCAACTATTGAATCTGATAATCTAGAAAAAAAAAAGCTTATGTAGATTCAGAAATTAAAAAGTGGAAGGAGAAGTTTGGAGCAAGGAAAGAACATGGAAGATGGGTTGCAAACACTGGAAAACCACTGTTGCCAAAAGATTTGTATACCTATTTGTGTCAAGCCATTCACACAAAAGGTCATTTTGGTATGCAAGCTGTAATTGACTCTGTAAAGAGGCAATGGGTAGCTTCTGGAATAAGTACTGTAGCTAATAAGATCTGTACAAGCTGTTCTGTTTGCCAAAAATTCAATCAGGGGGAATTCATACAGAAAAGTTTAGGTGGTAGACCTTTAGCATATTGTCCATTTTGAGAGACTACAAATTGATTACATCAGCCTGCCAAAAGCTGGAAGATCCAAGTTTTGTCTAGAAACTGTAGACAGATTAACTAAGTGACCTGAAGCATTTCCATCAAATACAAATACAGCTAGCTTTGTGGTAAAAGTGTTGATTAAGGAAATTATTCCTAGATTTGGAGTACCACTTACCATAGACTGATAAGGGATCTCATTTTACCCAGGATATCCTGAAAAGAGTCTATGAGAATCTAGGAATAACACCCAAATATCATGTTCCTTATCACCCACAAAGTTCAGGTCAAGTGGAGTGTGTAAATAGGGAACTCAAGACTATGGTAAGGAAGATCTGTCCTGAAACTCATCTAAAATGGCCAGGTATTCTTCTCACAGCTTTGTTTTACCTTTGTACGAGACCAAGAGCAGAATTACATGTATCATTGTATGAAATGCTCTTTGGACATGCTCCATTACAGGCAAAGACTTGTAAGACAGTCTATACATCTCTATTAGGAGGAGATTGTCAACTTGCTTCCTACTTAAGTGCTTTACAATAACAACTTAAAGAATTACATGATATGGGAGTATTGATCCAAGCTGGTCCATTGGATTATTCTCTCCATAATTTCAAACCAGGAGATATGATATGTTAAAAATTTTGCTAAAACATCAGCAGCACAAGAGAGTTGGTTAGGTCTCACCATTGTGTTAGTATCTCCATCTTCAGTAAAAGTTTTAGGTAGAGATTCATAGTATCATTGTTCACATATAAAATCAGCACATTCTATAAATAATGAAAATGTACAAATTATTGAACAAGAAGAAATTGAAGAAGAAGAAATAGTAGAAAGTGAGAATCATCAGTCAAATTGAGTCTGTAGTCAGAAAGATCAGTAAGGAGAAGACCATTCCATTGAAAGAAGACATCTGGATGGAAGAAGACAATGCAGATCAAGAGGAGAATACAGGAAATTAATGTACATTGTTAAAAGACTGAAAATTTATAAATTTAAAGACTTTGAAAAACTTGCAATGAAAAGAATCATGGGATTAATGGACTAATGAATTAAAATTGGGGTCATATAGTATAACACAAAACAACATAACACATATTCACAAACATTATAAATATATTTATTACCATGAAGTTGGAGAAGAAGAATTCCTCAAGCAAGATGTGATGAAAGGAAGAGGAAAAATCTGGAGTAGTGGTAAATATATCACATGCAACAGTAACATAATATTAACATAACAGTAACACTAACATAACACTAGCTAAACAAAATAACATAGCAAAAATAACGACATAACAAAACATAAACACAAATACATAAACATGATTAGGTTACATTGAATCACTATGTGAATGAGTGAAACAATGTATAATTAGGGTTCTAACAATGTTATAAGTAGTTATAAATTAGTTGGTTACTAATAAAAATTAGGTAGATACTTAATTTAGCATAGAAATATAACTAGACAGGAGAATTTTATTAAGATAGTGCTTTAGTTAGATAAATATTATAATTTAAGATAAATACGATAAGAAAAAGTACTGACTTTCAATACAACATACATAACAATTTATATTATATAACAACATATCACATCACATATCACATGAAATTGTAAATACATATGTAAATATGTGTAAATAGTGTGTCTAATAGGATTATAAAATTAATTGTATTATAGTGTATGTATATGTATATATGTAATATATGTGTAAATGTAAAGTGTATATATGTGTGTATGTATAGCATAGATGTATAGATTGTGTGTATGTATTATATGCATATATGTATACATAGGTAAAATGTATGTAAATAGATCACTTATGTATAATTTTATCTATTTTACATGTAGTTTGCATAAGTGAGTTTAATAGTTTTGGTTTAATTTCTGTGTAAGACTTATGCAATGTGTTTATTGTACTTTTCAAAAAATTTCTCTGCTGTTATGCATTACAATAGTAATAGTATGATACAATACTATTGATACAATGATACAATACAATACAATAGTATTAGTAGATAAGGGTACTATTTATGAGTTTAATGTTTGCATGGAGTTTAAAGTTTGCATGGAAGTACTTGTTCATTATTTAATCCCCTTTTCCCCCTTTCCTTGATGAAATCCCTAGAATAGGTTAATATTAGATAAGTTAAGATAATTGAGTATAGGTGGTTTGTAATTTGGGGTAGATATTTTAGTTTAGGTAACATGTAAGTAAGTTAGTTTGTGCACAAATGCCAAAATAGTGTTTTCAATACAATTTAGGCTTTGTGCAAAGGGGAGACTGTAGCAAAGGAAAAAAAAAACTTATGCAAGGAATGATTGACAAGGCGTGAGACTCAGAGTCTTCCTGAGCCTGATTGAGTCAGTACTCCTAGGGACAGTTGATTAACTGTCACTCTGGATCTGAGAGAAAGAGGAGACAGGTATATTTGTAAATCATCTAGAACCCATCCATCAAACAACTGGCCTTGAGGATCTTCTAGCTGTGGTGAAAGAATAACTCCAGTTTTCCTGGTGGACAGCCAGACTGGGGAAAAGATCACTACCCTGCTGGGACATCTGAAGACATTCCTGTTTCTGGCTCATCAAGGACTCTTTGTGAGATATTGACTCTGTTGGACTTGCTTTTAGATAACTTAGGTTTAGTTTAGTGTAGGTCAGATATTGTTTAGTTAGTGGTTTAAAGAATTTAGAAATCACCTTTCTCCCACTCCCCTCTCCTTCATCCCTGCTATGTTAAAATAAACTTAATATTTATATGTTTTTTCTCTGTGTATTGCTTTCCTTCCCCCTAACCAAATTATATGTACTTTTAACAGAACTCAAAAATTATTTTTAAAAATGTTGCATACACTTTGACCTAGCAATACTCTACTAAGTCTGTATCTCAAAGAGATCAATGAAAGAGGAGAAGAATCTATACATACAAAAAATATTTGTAACATCTCTTTTCTGGTTGGCAAAGAATTGAAAATTGAGGGGATATCCTTCAATTGGGGAATGGCTGAACAACTTATGGTCTATTTCTTACTGCTTTAAGACAGGATAAAGAATATGTTTTTTAAAAAAATTTTAGAAGACTTATATGTACTGAATGAAATTTTAAAAACCAAAAGATCATTGCATATTGCAGTAGCAATATTGAAATGAAATCAACTGTGAAAGACTTAGCTCCTCTGATTAATACAACGATCCAAAGTAATTTTGAAGGACTCATGACAAAAAATTCTATTTGCTCCAGGGGAAAAAACTGATGAACTCTGAGTGCACACTGAAGTATAACTTTTTCACCTTCTTTATTTTCTTTGCTTTTTTTGCAACATGGCCAATATGGAAATATGCTTTGTGTTATGTCACATGAATAATTGATACCATAATCTTTCCCTTCCCAATAGGTAGAGGAGGGGGTAGGAGGGAAAGAATTTGGGGCTCAATTTTTTTTAAATCCCAAATGTCAAACTGTTTTGTTAAAGAACTACAAAATTATTATTTTGAATAAGATTTGTACCCCTATACCAGAAATATTTAAGGAGGAAAGTATAATTCTTGCTTGGTAACTGCTTTTAGAGACCAAACAAAAGAACATCCAGCCTTGAAGCACTTCTAAAATCAGCCTGCCCTTTCCTTCTGATCACACATGCGCGCACACACACACACACACACACACACACACAGAGAGAGAGAGAGAGAGAGAGAGAGAGAGAGAGAGAGAGAGAGAGAGAGAGAGAGAGAGAGAGAGAGAGAACATTCTGTATTTTGTGCAGGAAATGTCCTGATCTCTTCTTCTCTGCAGAGGAAGACTAGACTTCTGGTAATAGCTATCCATACTGCCCTTGAGCTATATATATAATACAGATGTTCTGTCTGGGCATAAACTTCTTCCCTGGCACTCATACTTATCTTACAAATATTTGTTCATAACCTTTCAGAGACATATTGCTAGGGAAATTTGGTGTGATCAGACTGCTGGGACACAGGCATTATCTTGTGTCCACCAAGTTTCTGTAGCTTTTGATTTTGAAAAGAGCCTTGTCCTACAAAGAAGACAAATGGTCTAAGGATGAAGAGAAGTCATCTGAAGAGAAAAAAGGAAGGTAAGATTATAAAGTATGCTGGTTACTCCTCCACTATGCTTCATCTGCCAAACCAGTGAGAAATTGTGGAACTTTGGATCCTGCTTCTTCAAAAGAAAGAGACAAAGGCAAATAAATCTGAAACTTAGTCGTATGGAGGAACAAAACCAACAACTGGTAAGGCTGTGATCTGAACCCAAATCCTCTAATTCCAGACTCTGTGATTTTCCTACAGTGCTATTTTGCCTCTGTAAGGCTAAGTTCTCCTGTTTTTCATTTCAGTGTACATCCTTTTAAAATTTAGTTTAATTAATTTTAAGTGGTTTATGACAAGCAATATTAAATAGAAATATGACTAATTAAAATTGCCTTGTAACTATTTGCACTTGAAACAGTTTCAACACATAAACTGACATAACAATTTTTCAGTCACTCCCTTTAAGTTTCCATCAGCATTATCTGTCCATCCTTTCCCTATTTTTCCACTTTTGTGAACAGAATTCCTAAAGACTTTGTTCTTCAGGCTCTGCTTTGCATAATCTCCTAAAAAAAACTTTTTCTCATATATATTCATTCTTTATTCCATTATTCTATTTTGTTTATTTACCACAATTCCTTAACCAATTCCCTATTGCTGGAAGTTCGGTAGACTTCGCATGGCTTTGTAGAATAGAATCACAGAACTAACAATGGAAGGGACCTCAAAGCCCATCTAGTCTATTTGCCTCCCTTCACAGAGGACTGAAGGAAATAGAGACTCAGTTATCTAAGTGGCTTGCCCAAGATTGACCACCAGGGACAATATATTTTCCACTATAGCAATACTGCCTCATTCATCCTTAGCATTTCAAAACAATGATTTTTTAACATGGCAATCCTAGATTATTACCTAGATAGAAACTTACAGAATAACACAGAACTTTGGAGCTAGAAGGGAACATGGAAATCTTGTAGAACAACCTCATCATTTTATAAATGGGAAAATGTAAGTCCAGAGAACTTATATGATGTAAGTCAAGTGTCATGGCTGTAGAGTTGGAATTCAAAGGCAGATCTTTCTACTGAACATTTTGGCTCAACACACATTTTTATATGTTTTGAATTATTATTATCTCTTCCATGTACATAACTTCCTCTGTGTTCTAGGATTTAGAAAATTCTATGAATTTCTAAAGAATTTTCCTTCAAAAAATAGTGTGATCTGTAAAAAAAAAATATGCTACTCACTTCTTCCACATAGTTGTAAGAGTACCCAATAAAAACTAAAAGTTACTTTCTAAATGATAACTGCCTCTCCCCCACAAAAAAAATGAATATAAAAATATTGACCACTTATGAAATTGATTTTTCACAAAAATCTACTATTCCAATTCTTTCAATACTATAAATTTTATTATTGGGCTTGAATATATTAATTGGTGGTCACCAGGGATTTAATTTCTAAATCCCAAAATGAATTACTAAAGTAAATGGAATTAATGGTAATTTATTTACAATAGAGGGAAGATATTAAGGAAGAGATAAAAGGGGACAGAGAGGGAGAGAGAGCTCTGGCTTCCTCAGAACCAGATAGAAATTCTAAGCCCCAGCCAGGGGAAAAGGGTCTCAAGATGACGGGCCTTTCTCAGAGGTTCACACCTCTAGAAAGGCAAGAAAACTAAGTCAGCCTTTTCACTCACCACAGTAACTGTCTAAAAGGAAAGCAGTCTAAAGGAAAGCAGTCTGAGGTCTTTTGCACGAGCTCCTCCAGTGATCTAGTTCTACAGCCAAGTGTCTTCACTCCAAGTCTGAGTGTCTGTCTTCCAGTCTCTCCTCAAGTGTCTCTCTTTACTCCAGCTCTGAGTGACTGATTCCAGTCTCTCCTCCAAGTGACTGAATCTTGATCTATCAATCTGTGTGCCTCCGTTTCCTCTATTTAAAGACCTTTTTCTCTTGTGTCACATCCCCTAAATTTTTACGTCTACCAATCACAGCAGATACTCCTCTCCAGGACAGCCCACTCAATGTATGAAATGGGTGTCACACCTTTTGTAGTTAGTTTACACCTTTTGTGGTTAGTTAACACCTTTTTGTGGTTAAAATGGGTAGATCTACTTTAAATACTGAGTTAACACTTTGGGGATTAAAATCTAAAAATAGACCAGAGATTACAATTTAATCTTCCCAATAAAGGAAGAGCTAAGTATCTTCATTGTTACAATCAGGAGATAGCCAAATCCAATCTTTACAATATCTAATTTGTGGAGAATTTACTTTTGTCATTATTTGGTCTTACTCTTAATTAGGAAATTTAAAATGGGGTGAGTGCTTTCTTTTGACTTATCCTTCTAGGGAAAAAAGAGAGATAATAGAATTAGAGCTGGAAGAAGATCATTGGTTAAGCTCTTTGCCTAAGGTCACAAAGGGAGTTAAGTAGAAAAATTGGGGTTTAAACCCTGTTTCTCTGACTATAAATCCAACACACTTTCCACTATACCACCTTGAATCAGGCACAAAAATAGTTAGGGAGACACTTTCCCCATCAATGCAAGCCTTGTTCAAGTGCTGAGTTATTTATACAAGCTGCCTTGCCTGCCTGCCAGAGACAAAGTGGGAAATTCAGAGCCTTTGCTATGATGCCTGGAGACGCTTTTAGGAGCCAAAACAACCAACTAATGAGCTTCCATCATTCCCAAAATAACCCTGGAGGCTGGGGTAGACATTCCCTTGAAACTGTTTTCCTGGAAATTTTTCTCTTTTTTTTTTTCTTGAAAGTCACTTTTTTGCTGATGCTGGTCATTCATGGGTACAAACAATACAGGACTACAGGAGGGAGAACAGGTCCCAACTGAACACAAAAAGAATGAATATTGGTCTAAGAATCAGGAAAGTTGAGGTATTCTCAGGGATGTGCCAGTAGATATTTAACAATCTGCTCCTGGTTTATGATTTCAAGTCCTAGTATTATTATTAATATTGTCACTTTTGTTATTGTTGTTACTAATGTTATCATTTCTATTCTTGCTGTTATTCTTGTTGTTGATGTTGTTGTTGAAATTATTGTTACTATTGCTGTCGTTATTGTTGTAGTGGTGATCATGTTGTTATTGTTATCATTATTGATTGTCTATTTCTTTGAATATGCTCTAATTTGTCCACTTCCCTTTCCTGATACCTTATCCTGTTTCTCCCTTGGCCCTCCTCCTTTCCTTTTAGTAGTTGGGACAAACTAGAATTCATGGTTTGTTTGTCTATTTGAAGATAAAGGGGGAAGGTATTCTGAGTAATGTCTCTATAGCCTGAGGGTCCCTGATTCAGGGCTGGGTCCTCCTCCCAACAACTGGACAGAGCCAATGTCTGCCATTCTCTAGCAGAAGATTCCAGGATGGACTCCTGCACAGATCTGTGTGTTATCTTTTGCTCCTACAGTAAGATGCTAAGGGAGTTCTTAAAGGAGGCAAGTTCTCTTATGTTAATGTATAATTATTATGCCTTGATGGGATTCTGCCTTTCTCCTGTGGACTTAGTTACTCAAAATCCAGCATATAATCCTTCCCACCCAACCTTGTTTTTGGAAGTTTGTAGAGTTAAAATGTTTTGGAGAAAGAAACTCATCTTCCAATTTGTTCATATCTCAGGCTTTCTTAAACAGATATACAGAATAGAACATGACCTTTCCTTAATGATTCCAGATGACATTGTGAGCAGAAGTATTGTCCTATGCCCCAACATCTCTCACACCATCCTTCAGAAATGATTTAACGTATAGAAAATGAGTTGCAAACTTTAAAGTTCTGTGTAACTGCTAGCTATTATTATTCATAGCCTCATACATAGATCTGGTAAAATCATATCTATGCTAATATAACATTATAATACACTATAATATCTTAGAGGTATTTACTGTTTAGTGGTATTTGAATCTTCTTGACCCTACTTGGGGTTTTCTTGGCAAGGATAATGGTGAGGTTTGTAATTTCATTCTTCAGATCATTTTACAGATGGGGAAACTGGGGTATACAGGGTTAAATAATTTGCCCAGGGTCAGATAACTAACACCTGTATGAAGCCACATTTGAACTCAGGAAAATGAGGCTTCTTGATTTCATTGGTGCATTGTGCCCTCTAGACACAGATAGATAGATAGATAGATAGATAGATAGATAGATAGATAGACAGACAGACAGACAGACAGACAGATAGACAGACAGATAATGATGTTCAGTAATTCCATATTTAAAAAAAAACCCTTACCTTTCATCATAGAATCAATACTGAGTACTGGTTTCAAGGCAGCAGAGCTATAAAGACTAGGTAATTAAGATTATGACTTGCCCAGGGTCACACAGGAAACGTCTTTGGTCAGATTGGAACCCAGGACCTCCCATCTCTAGACCTGGCTCTCTATCTACTGAGACACTTATATTCCTCTAACTCCATATTTATTTTCTTTTTAAATTTTTATTTCATTAGCCAATTTAGAATATTTTCCCCTGGTTATAAGAATCATGTTCCTTCCCTATCCTCCTCCCATCCCCTCCCATAGCCAAAATGCAATTCCACTGGGTTTTACATGTGTCCTTGATCAAAACCTATTTCCATGTTGTTGATGTTTGGACTACTAACTCCATATTTCTTAACAAGTCAATTTCAAATTCCTTTACCTTCACTGAAGGCCCTCCTCAATCTGGCATTACCTTGTTTGCTCCCATATTATCTTCTCTTACATTTTAGAAAAGTTAGTAGATTTCTGGCAAAAATTGAATGGAGATATTAAGGAATATACCTCCTTTTCAGCAGCACATGGTATATACACAAAAATTGGCCATGTACCTGATCATAAAAACTTCACAACCAAATATGGAAAAGCAGAAATAATAAATGCATCGTTTTCAGATCAAAATGCAATGAAAATTATTATTGATAAGGGTTCATGGAAAGACAAATTCAAAATTAATTGGAAACTAAATAATCTAATAATGGGGTGGGTGGAAGAATAAGCTATAAAAACAATCTATAACTTCATTAAAGAGAATGACAACAAATAGACAGCATATCAAGATTTATGGGATATAGCAAAAGTAGTACTTAGGGGAAAATTTATATCTCTGAACACTTACATCAATAAAATAGAGAAAACATAAATCAATGAATTAGGCTTACAACCATCTTCTCCTCTCTTAAATCTTCAGCTCCTCAAAGAAAGAGACTATCTCTTGCCTTTCTTTATATCCTCAGTGATTAGCATACTGTCTACCACATAGTAGGCTCTTAATTGATTTTTGTTGACTGATTGATTGACTCTCCTTTATAAATACTCTTTGCTCTCATTAAATTGTTCAACTCTGTATTCCAAGCAAGCCCTGCACTGTTATGCCTCTGCTCAACCTATCCCTTGTTTGTCATGACCTTTTTTTTTTCTCTTTGCCTATTAAATTGTTTAAACTTACCTTAAATACTGACTCCTCCATTAAGTACCCCTGATTCCTTTTGGATTGATACTGGGCTTCCCACTAGGCTCTCACATAGGACTTTGTTTTTTACAGCTCCAAAAGAATTTATCATATAATGTGCTTTAGCGTTCTCTGTTCTGGGTCTTCTCTCCTTATAAGACTGTAAATTCCTGGAATGCAGGAACTGTGTCTTATCTAAACTTTGGGTCTCCATTCTCCTCCCCTAGCACGGTGCTTTTGCAGAAGTGGGTGCCAAAGGAAGGTCGATTACCAGACATTACTATAATAGTAGTGAGTGTTACTGTTATTACTAATATTCTGGAAATGTTTTCCCATGCAGAAAGTGACTCCAGACTTTAGAGCTTATAAGTTCTCTCTCCAGGGCTATTCCTAGGAAAACCTGGTCTACTTTCTGTAGGGTCACATTATATGTGTGCTCTATGATCATGCTGGTCCAGGTGAAATAGGTTAAAATGAATGGTAAAGGCCACATTGAAAGTACAAACCAAAAAAAATCACAAAATAAGGGTGGGGATAGGGAGGAGGAAGGGTGTAGAGAAGGGAAAAGGCAAGGGGTAGCAAGTGACTTGTGAGGAAGCAGAAGGTAATAGATTTTCCAACTAATGCTAGGGTTAGGGTGAAAATTGAGACTCATATATACACAATTAGCCCATAATCTCCCCCTCTTCCATGAGTAAATGCTGCACCTGTCATGTAGTAGGGGTAAGGGAAAGGATAAGAGAAAGGGAGATTATGGGCTAAAGAAGAATCTTTAGATGGTTTTTAAATTTATTAAATTTTAAATTAAGTATAAATTAAAATTATTTAAAAATTTTAAATCAGCTAGATGACAATTGGGGCCAGGAAGCCTTGAATTCAAATCCTGTATTAGGCGCTGTCACCCTAGACAAATCACTTAACCTCACTCCTTCTGAGTTTCATAATATGTAAAATGGGAATGCTGATAGCTTCTACATCACAAGCTTGTTGTGATATGTATCATATATGTAAAGTGTTTTGCAAATCTGAAAGCACTATGTAAATGTTAGTTATTATTACCTTTGCTGTTGTTATTATTATTTCCCTTTTGTTGTTTAGTTGTGTCTGAACACTGTGACCTTGTGGACTCTACTATCTATCCGTCCATGGAGCTTTTATTGAAAAAGATATTGTAGTGGTTTGCCATTTCCTTCTCTAGTGGATGAAAGCAAACAGAGGTTAAATGACTTGACCAGGGTCACATAGCTAGTAAATGTCTAAGGCTGGATTTGAACTCAGGTCTTCCTGACTCCAGGTTTATATAACCCATCACTTGAAACAAACCTATGAGATAACTAGCATTGCTTCCAATTTCCAGATGAGAAAATTGAGGTCCTGAAGGCTAAATGATTAGCCTCTTGTCACACAGCCAGGGAGTGCCTGAGGAAGGATTCAAGCCCTGCTCTCCTGAGTCTAAATTCTGCACTTTTCCCTTAATGGTTCCCTTCTACATGTGCTATTGTGTAGGGCAAACTGGGTCATTCTGTCCTGGGAAATAGATTGGGCAACATTTCTTCAGTGAAAACTCGGCAGGTTGTTATAATTACATGAACAGCAACAGAAGGTGCTGTTGTTAATTTTTATGAAAATAAATGGCTTTGTTAGTGTGTTAAACTAATCTCCTTATAGCCCCTGGGGCTCTGCATGCTGTGGGGCTGATTGGGTGTTATTAATAATGTCGAGTCTTATTTCAACCACTCAGGAAATATCTCCTGAGTTTTCCTCCACAAACTGCTACCAGTTGCATCCTTTGGGCTATATCACCATCCTTTTATGAAAATGGACTGGAGGTTTTTTCCTCTCTTCCTTAAAAAATAATTAAAGTCACAGAGACCAATAAATACTTAACTAGATAATAGCTTTAATTAAAGTCCTTCTGGAGAGGCAGCTCAGCTGCCATTCACCTCAGGCAGGAAAAGTGATGAAATGTATCTACCAGCAGGCATCTGTGGGCCAAAGAATCAGGGATCTGCTTTGCTACTGCACCCTAAGGATCATGAGACCTGTATATCTGACTTATAGCTGAAATCTTCTATTTATGTTATGTCTTCTGGTAGAATGTGAGCTCCAAGGTAACTGGGACTGGCTTCCTTTTTTTGTTTGTATTCTTGGAAATCAGTACAGTTCTTTGCACCTAGTAAATGCTTAATACATGCTTTTTAAATTCATTCATTCATTTATTCATGTGGTTCTTGATGTTCAAAACTCTTCCTCCTGGTCCCTAGGCTCCTTGTTACTTTAGAAATAATTTATATGTATATATATATTATATATATATATATATATGTATACATATATGGGATATCCATAGGTTGGGCTTTCATTAAATTTTTCCTGTGTATGAAGTTCTGTTGTAATAATAATAATAACAAATTATTATTTTAATTATAATTACTATATCATACATTATATATAATTGTATAATTTATATTAATGTATTTATTCTATATTCTATTTATTGTTATAATTGTTACATATTAATGTAATAAATACATTATTATAACAAGAATAAATATAAAAAGAAATAAAATACAAAGAAACTCCTACTAGGAGCATGGAACATCAGAACATTACTTGATAGAGAGAATACCCCAAGACCTGAGAGAAGAACAGCTCTAATCGGTAAAGAACTGGCGTGATATAACATCGACATCGCAGCCTTAAGTGAAACATGCTTACCAGAAGAGGGATCACTCAGCGAACCCACCACTGTATACACCTTCTTCTGGAAAGGCAGAGCCTCAAATGAAGACAGAATCCATGGTGTTGGCCTGGCCATCAAGATCAGTTTGCTCAAACAGCTGCCAGATTTGCCTGTGGGCATCAGCGAGAGGCTCATGAAGATCTGTTTGCCTCTCAGCAAAGACCAGTATGCCACAATCATCAGCGCATATGCCCCAACACTGACCAGCACAGAGGAGACCATCGAGCAGTTCTACTCTGACCTGAGTGCCGTCCTGCACTCAGTGTCCACAAATGACAAGCTGATACTACTGGGAGACTTCAATGCCCACGTTGGCCAGGACCATAAAAGATGGAAAGGAGTGCTCGGCAAACACGGCGTGGGCAAAATGAACAACAACGGCCTACTGCTACTCAGCAAATGCTCAGAGTTCAAACTCACCATCATGAACACTGTGTTCAGAATGGCGAACAAATATAAAACAATGTGGATGCACCCACGATCAAAACAGTGGCATCTCATTGACTACATCATTGTACGCCGGCGAGACATCCAGGATGTACAGGTCACCAGAGCCATGAGAGGAGCTGAATGCTGGACAGACCACCGATTGGTTAGAGCAACTCTACAAATGTTGCATTGTGCCTCACCATCCAAAATCCAGACAGTTCGCGCATTTTACAACACGAGTCGTCTTAGAGATCCATCTTATTTGCAAACATTCTAGTCCTGCCTGGATGACAAGCTGTCTGCCAAGGAACCACTCACTGGAAGCTCACCCGAGAAATGGAACCAGTTCAGAAACGCAGTGAAGGAAACATCAAAGGCAGTCCTAGGCCCCAAACAACGCAACCACCAGGACTGGTTCAACAAGCACAACACTGCTATTGAAGACCTATTGAGCAAAAAGAACAAAGCCTTTATGGAGTGGCAAAATAACCCAAACTCTGCTCCTAAAAAGGACAGATTCAAGTCTCTCCAAGCCACGGCGCAGCGTGAGATCAGGAAGATGCAAGACCAATGGTGGGAAAAAAATGCAGAAGAAATCCAGCATTTTGCTGATACAAAAAACTACAAACAATTTTTCAGTACCCTCAAGACTGTCTATGGGCCATTAAAACCCACCACCACTCCCTTGCTATCCTCTGATGGTTACACTCTCATAAAAGATTAAAAAAAAGCATCAGCAACAGGTGGAAAGAACACTTCAGTCAGCTTCTCAACCGACCCTCTTCAGTCGACCAAAGTGCCTTTGACCAGATCCCCCAAAACCGCACCATTGAACAACTTGATGTCCCTCCTTCAATAGAGGAAGTCCAAAAAGTCATTAAACAAATGAGTGCAGGCAAGGCACCCGGTAAAGATGGGATCCCAACCAAGGTGTACAAGGCCTTAAATGGAAAGGCGCTCCAGGCATTCCACATAGTGCTGACCAGCATATGGGAAGAGGAAGACATGCCCCCAGAACTCAGAGATGCCTCCATCATAGCCCTGTACAAGAGCAAAGGCTCACGAGCAGCCTGTGACAACTACAGAGGCATCTCACTACTCTCCACTGCTGGAAAGATCCTCGCCCATGTTATACTCAACAGACTCCTGTCATCTGTTTCAGAGCAGGACCTGCCTGAATCACAATGTGGCTTCCGACCAGATCGAAGCACCATTGACATGGTCTTCACGGTGGGGCAAATGCAAGAAAAATGCCTTGAGCAGAACCTAAGTCTCTACATTGTCTTCATAGACCTGACAAAGGCATTCGACACAGTGAACAGGGACGCATTGTGGGTGATCCTCAGCAAGCTCGGTTGCCCAGCAAAATTTGTCAAACTGATCCAGCTCTTTCATGTCGACATGATAGGGGAATTCCTATCTGGTGGAGAGACTTCCAATCGCTTCAACATCTCCAATGGTGTGAAACAAGGCTGTGTCCTCGCTCCGGTACTATTCAACCTATTTTTCACCCAAGTATTATGACATGCTGTGATGGATCTAGACCTGGGCATCTACATCAAATACCAGCTGGATGGCTCACTATTCGACCTTCGCCTCCTGACTGCAAAAACAAAGACAACAGAGAGACTCATCGTGGAAGCTCTCTTTGCAGATGACTGTGCTCTCATGGCCCACCAAGAAAATCATCTTCAAACCATTGTGGACAGGTTCTCCACCACAACAAAACTGTTTGGCCTGACTATCAGCCTCAGCAAAATAGAGGTGCTGTTCCAACCTGCACCAGGGAGGCCAATGAACCAGCCGTGCATTACAATCGATGGCATGCAGCTTTCTAACGTCAACACCTTCAAGTACCTGGGCAGCACCATCGCCAACGACAGGTCCCTAGACTATGAGATTAATGCCAGGATCCAAAAGGCCAGCCAGGTACTCGGGCGGCTGTGCTCCAAAGTCCTCCAAAACAGCAGTATAAGCACTGCAATAAAGCTCAAAGTGTATAATGCAGTGGTCCTCAGCTCGCTCCTGTATGGTTGCAAGACATGGACACTGTACTGGAAGCACATGAAGCAGTTGGAGCAATTCCACCAACGCTCTCTCCGGTCAATCATAAGGATCTGATGGCAGGACTGAATCACCAATCAGGAAGTCCTCGACAGAGCCAACTCCACCAGCATCGAAGTCATGGTCCTCAAAACCCAGCTACGATGGTCTGGACACGTCATCCGCATGGACCCACAGCGAATACCAAGACAGGTATTCTATGGTGAACTGTCAGCTGGACTCAGGAAACAAGGCCGACCAAAGAAAAGATTCAAGGATCAGCTAAAGTCCAACTTGAAGTTGCCTGGCATTACACCAAAGCAACTAGAACTCGCTGCCTCTGACAGAAGCAGCTGGCGAACCCACATTAACCATGCCACCACCACCTTTGAAGATGAGGGACGTCGACGTCTTGCCGCTGCGCGTGGATGCCGACACCAGGCCACAACCGCACCTCCCGTAACAACTGGCGTCCCATGCCCCATGTGCTACAAACTCTGCGCCTCAGACTTTGGACTTCAAAGCCACATGAGGGTACATCAATAGATGATAATGCACTAAGACAATAGTCATTCTCGGTCACGGAGAGACTACCATTACATTATTATAATATTTAATTATAATATTAATACCACTATTACACATGTGTGAAAGTATATAGGAAAATGCTATATGTAATTGCATTTTGCCAAATTTGTATTTGTTATCTCATTTGATCATCACAACAACCCTACTAGAGAAAGTGCTATTTTATCTTCATTTTATAAGTGAGGAAACTGAAGGTGACTTGTTCAGGGTTACACAGCTCAGTAAGTATCTGAGGTAGGATTAAAACTCAGATCTTCCCAACTGATTCCTACTCTAGCACTCCACTCATTGGATCATAGTGAGAGAGACAGAGGGTTTGAGAGGTATAGATGAAGGAGGATGTGATGTGGTACTTAGTAAACCATATGAACTTGAAGAACAAGGACCTTGATCTCTCAAAAACTGCATCAGTAGAGCACGAACCCTGGAAGATTTTTACGAGATTCTAAATGTTTCCAGTATCATTACAGTGATGAAACATGTAAAGAACCAATCTAGCAAGGACCAGAGAGGACCAGCCCCAGAAGTTTAGCCACAGATTTTTTTTTCTTGCCTCCATCAACTTTTGGTAAACCATATATTTAGGAAGGTCAGCTTTCAACTATATTAGTGGAGGTAGTCACCACAAGGGTGAAATCATAGGTCTTCAAAGTGTTACTCTATCTTTCCCTAACCTCCAAAGTTTGTGTTCTCATGGGAAAACAAGACACACACACACACACACACACACACACACACATCATACTTAAAAGAACATATACCTCCTGGGATCCAGAGGTAACTGAAGTCTCTGAAACCAGGGGTAGGGATAAGGATGGGTTGGAAGCAAAAGAGCAATTTGGGGAGGCATCCTGGAAGAGATTTTAAAAAGGAAAAGTCCATGATTAGCTTTTCGTGAAAGGACATTCTAGAAAGAGAAGGGTAGTATTTACAAAGATTTAAGTCTGAAGTAAATTCAATTTAACTTGACAAACACTTATTGTGTGCTGAGGGTACTGAACTAGAAGATGGGGATAGAAAGATATTCCCTCTTCTCTAGTAGTTTATATTCTACTAGAGGGATATGACATATGCCCAGAGAAGAAGAATAAAATAACTCACATTAATACTGCTTTTTGGGATTAGCAAAACACCTTCTCCAAAACAACTCACATGATGTGAATAATGCAAGTATCCTTACCCTCCATTTCACAGATGAAGAAACTGAGATTTGAGTAGATGAATTAACCTGTAGAAGGGGTAAGATGGGGCTGTAAAACAGCTGGTCGGTGTCAGAGCAGGGAATGGAACCTAGGTATCCTGACCCTAGGTCAGGCATAATTTTCACTACGTCAACTTGGAGAGGAAGACAAGGTGCCCTAAAAAACCTTGATGGAACAAAACACTTTCAGCTAGAAAGAGCACAAAAACTTCATGGAGGGGCTCTTGGGCTGAGTGAGCCTGCAAGGTGAGAAGGATGCTAAAAGGTAAGAGTGGAGAACGAGTGTGATGTGCACTACAGTCACACTTAGCCATTTCCTAGATTTGCAATCCATTTGTCTGTAATAGCAAATCCATGAAGGGAAGTAATATGGCAACTCATGTGTGGAAATTATTACAAGTATTATTACTCCCCATTTCACAGATGAGTTATCTCTGTGAGAAGTCTGGGAAAATTGATTGGAGCTGATGAAGCATGTTATCTTTTACAGAGAGAAATAGCAGACTTAAGATGCAGAATTAGACATACACACACACACACACATATATATATATATGTGTGTGTGTGCATACAACGGGCAACAGCTTCAACAGGCCGGCTAAACCTTGTGAGGGTAGCCATCGGGTGTTCATGGACCCCTGGTGAACCAGGGCTTTGCTCACCCAGCATGTGAAGACTGCTTCAGCTGAACAGACGGAAGAAACCAATAAGAAGGTCCAACGGCTGAGAGGGCAATGCAGCAAAGCACTGTGGAGTGCTTAGGGAGTGTTGGAGCACAAAGGACAACACGGCCATCCAATGCAGCTGAGGAAGTCTCCAGGTATAACGACTTTTCATGCCACTGGACCCAGGCTTCCAACGCCGAGAGAGTGGGACTGTCTCTGTGCATCGACTTTTCCACTTAAATCTTCATGCACAAGTGTCTTTGTGCACAAAAACACACAAAGACAATCGTCATCCTCGGATACCGAGAGACTACTACTATGAACATATATGTATAAGTGTATGTATACCTGTATCTGTATGTGTATGGATATGTGTGCATACAGCCATTGAAAGAATTGATGAGTATACACACATGAGTACCTGTGTATATACATGGATTTTTACATATATAACATATATTATGTATAGGTACCAAGAGGCTTATTTACTTAATTTTGCACATTTGTTATGAGAAATTTATTTTTCTTTTCTTTTCAATTAGGGTGAGGGAGAGCAAAACTAGATTTCTGTTCATTTTTTTAAAAGAAAGGTGGGGGCATGCCACCAATGCGAAATGCTGCATTCCCTTTCAGATCAACCCACTGGATTATTATTTGTACTTAACTGCTTTATTTTGTTACAAAAGCCTTCTCATAGCCTGAGAGTGATCTGTGTTTGTAATGTAAAACCAACATATATCAATAAGACCAAAAAAAAGAATAGATAGAAATTCAATTGTGTAAGGCTTTAAATGCTAAATTCAAGAGTTTGTGTTTTAATCTACTACAATAAAAAGCCACTGAAGGTTGCTGAGTAGGTAAGGAGACCTGTATAAATTAGCTTGGCTAGAATAAAGAGTAAATACTTAGGGACAGCTGGGTGGCTCAGTGGATTGAGAGCCAGGTGCAAAGATGGGAGATCCTGGGTTCAAATCTGACCTCAGACACTTCCTAGCTGAATAATCCTGGGCAACCCCCATCGCCTAGCCCTTACTGCTCTTCTGCCTTAGAAACAATACACAGTAGTGATTCTAAGACAGATGGTGAGGGTTAAAAAAGAATAAATAACCAAAGAGCTGTCCAAAGAATGTGTCATCAGTTACTCAAAACTTGCCAAATTAATGCAACAATTTTTGAAGTTTTGATTGACAAGAACTAGCAAATTCTAGTGTGTAACTTATGTGCTTAAAGAATTTCTCTAGGATATGATCTATAGCCATGATCTCCTTTAGCAGGCATGCCCTTCCCTACCTTTCCACATTTCAGTCTGTAAGTTCAGCCTGTAGAAGTATAAGAAATTACTGGGTCACAGCTGAATTTCTAGTATCTTGGGGGGAGGGACATATTTTCATGTATCCAATGCCATGATTAAAGAAAGAGAAAATATATTGGGAGTGATTGTATGTTTGTTTTCATCAAGATTCTGAATTGAACAGACTCATACAAGTTAAATTCTCGGCTTGCAAAAGTCAAGATTCCAAGGCTGGAGTGAACAGGTCTTGGTAATAAGAGATGGGCACATGCTTCATATTCATCATCTTTCCACAGTGACCTGAAATGAAGAGAACACTGAGTTGAAGATCTGGAAATCTAGGTTCCAGAACCAACCCTGCCACTTTCTAGCTAATGTGGACTTGAGGAAATTGCTTCACCTGAACCCCAGCTTCTTTCTGTGCAAAACAAAGGAGTGAATGAAGTGACCACCCACGTCCTTTCCAGCTCTAAATCCATTCCAGCTCTGACTTTTGGGGCCTAGGATTCAGTTGTGTGCATGACTCCAGTCCTATATCCATGGAGCTGAAGTCCCCCGCATCTTCTTCCCAGTACCTTCCACTGAGATATGACCCCAGCGTTGGCCCCACAGCAAAGGGAGCAGAGGAGGTTGCCTGGGGCTAAAACGGAACTAGGCAGCAATCCCTCCTTGAAAAGAGGATTTGGCTTTCCCGTGTCTGTGCATTTAAAACTCGTCTTTAAAGCCAGAGCTTGAGCGTGTCCGCCGGGAGACTGAAGAGCTGCGGATTGCCAGCGACCAGATGAGACTGTCTCAGGACCGCTCTTCCAGCCCCCTCCCTGAAGCCCAGAAGCATTCAGCTCCTCCTTTTGTGCCCTTGCTTCCCAGAACTGTAGGCCCAGGAGAGACGCCACTTACATCACTCTCTGCCGGAACCTTCTCCGAGATATAGGCGCAAACATCGTTCCTCTTCGATCCCGCACTCCAGGGTAGGGTACTCACCACCAGCCCGTGACAGCTCCCAGGTGCCATCTAAGCATCTCCCAGAACAGGTCTTTGACCAGAGATTTGCTGGCCGGATGCTTCCGCCAGAGGGCGCACTCGCTACGAGCCAGGGAATCTGGAGGGGTCGGGCAAACAAGATAGGAAAAGACAGATAGCTACCTTCTAGCCTCCTCGCAGATCCTAGCCTAAATGACATTAGCTATATTCCGTTTTATATTTAACAGCCATCTTCCTTTCTCCCTCTCTGCTCTTCCAAGTTATTGAGGAGAGATGGGAAGCAGTGGCAAAGCTGTGGCCAAATTTCAAGGCGGCTTTCCACCGGTTTCAATGATGTCTGAGTTTTCTGGTTACCCCTTATTCATATTCTTAATCTCGTGAGCCCTGAGACTTGGACCTTTCATGAATTTAGACTCTAGGAAAAAAAAACGAAAACGACCAAACTGAAAGAAAAGAAAGACTACTTTAGATTCACGGATTTAGAACTGAAAGGGACGACAGAGGATGAAAAGAAACTCAGGGAAACTGAGGCTAAGAAATTTACGTACCTTAGGCACGTTTTAAGTTGCAAAGTGTGGGTCAGAATGTAGGTCCTCTGACTTCAAAAGAGAATGCTTTCCATTGGACCACTGTTGCCTCTTGCGTGAGGAAATTCTGAGGCTGGGGTAAAGGTGGGGAAAGGACATGGTGTTTCATTATTGCATAGGAGCATAGATATAATGCTGGAAGGGACCTCAGAAGCCAACTAGTCCGACGTCCCCTCCCCCTTTTATTTGGCAGGTGAAGAAACTGAAAGCTAGTGAGGTTAAGTGACCTGGACTCTGAGTTCACATTCATCATGTTTTCCATTGTACCAGTGTTGCGTCTTTATAAGGAAAGTCAAAGGCTGAGTTGGGGGTGGGAGAAGGATGCGCTATTCCCGTTATTTCTTTTCTCTGCTTTAATAATAAGGAAGGATATTAGCATAATAATAGCTCTTGCTCGTTCTGCAGGCAGATACAGGCATTTTCCAAGTGCTGCTTCCCAGTTCCCTAGCTAGAAATGGAACTGTAGAAGAGAACCCAGGAATCCCTTTTCCCAGCCTTCGGGCTGCTTCAGCCACAGCTTTGACAAACATATATTGAGTTGCCATTTTTCTCAGAATTGAAAGGGGGGGAGTGTAGGGGGAAGGTGGCAAAGAACGGCTTTCTGGCTGCAGTCACAGGAAATGGAGAGGACAGGGTAGAAGTAAGAAGAGAGGACCTGAGCTGGACTTGGCCAGGAAGACCTGAATGACC
Source organism: Monodelphis domestica (assembly GCF_027887165.1). Taxonomy (NCBI): domain Eukaryota; kingdom Metazoa; phylum Chordata; class Mammalia; order Didelphimorphia; family Didelphidae; genus Monodelphis; species Monodelphis domestica. The sequence continues at coordinate 48,380,082 of NC_077227.1, forward strand.
TCTGGCATGCCTCCTCTGCCTCTCATGCTTCGTCCACACAAGTATAACCGCCAGCTCTCTCTTTTCAAATTTATCTTCATCCGTCCCACACCTCTGCCCGGAGACTCTTTTCTCGGATTGCCAACCGGCCTTTCTTGCCATTTAACCTGCGTTGGAACGCCTTAAAACCCTTTTCTACGACCCCGAAAAGAGCATTCTAGTAAGAAGATTCTAAAGGTCGATGTGGACTCTTCCCTCTTCCCAACGGCCTAAGAAACAACCTTGTTTCTCCTCGGGGCAGTTCTTCTAGCTTAAGGGCTCGGAGAGAAACTGACAAGGGCGGAAGACCAGGAAAAGCATTTTCGAGGAAGTCTCTGAGCTCTGCATTCCTCCTCCCCATCCTTATTTCTATCCCCTTCCCCTCAATCTCGCTTCTTTCTTTCAATCTGGCCCTTTCACTCCTCTCCAACTCCTGCTGGGCGCCGAGGCTCGAGCCAGCACGCTGAAGAAAGACTAGCAGAGCTAAACCTGGGCGGTTCTCTTTCTGGTTTGAGAGCCTTCTCCAGACCAGGGTCGTCTCTTGTTTATCTTCTCGCGCTTGCTACCATGGAAGCTGAACTCGGGGCTGAGAACCAGGACCCCTTGTTGCTCTGTGTCTAGCATCTTTACCATCACCCTCCCCTCGCAAAGGTGGCTACAACTTCGAGGGAACTCTTTATAAAGCGTTAGAGAGCCCTCGGGTAGCCAAGCAAGGCTAGGTAGCCTTCAATCTCTTCGTTGCCTCCCCGGAAGCACAGTCCTGCCTAGCCTGACTCCACCTGGACGCCGGTCCCTTTCCAGTGTCCCGACCCACAGTTGTTCCCTCAGGGATCCTGCTTCCTCAGTTACTCTTCCATGCACCCCGCCAGCAGCCAACGTTTGGTTATTTCCCTCCCTGGCTGAGAAAGAAGTGAGTCGGTGCAGCTCAGTTCAGGGACAAAAAGACCCATTTCCAGCCCAAGGGTACTCACTAAACTGGGTAAGGGCCAGCTCTCGATCCCTCTTCCCCTTTCAGCCCTATCCCTTACCCCGGAATATTCGAGTTTCTCTAGTCAGAAGAGGGGTGGAGGGCAGGGGCAGCGCCTAGAGTCCCAATAAAGAAATGAAAATATTTGGCACACCTGCGGCCCTTCTCTTCGGGGTTGGCTGACTAACTGAAGAAGAGAAGGGAAAAGGAAAGGTCAACCATTCCCTAGTGGGGAGTGGAGAGGGATAGGGAATATTAGAGACCTGGCTGACCCAGGATTCCCAGGGGGCCAGGATTTGGGTCACCCCCCCCCCCTTCAGCCTTGTACTAGGCTATAAACCCATTTCCTGAGGCTTGGAAGCTGGTGAGGGTCACTGAAGGCTGGAGGGTTGATGAAGACAATCTGGGCGACATAGCTACGTGTGCACAGGTGTTTGTATGTACACACGAGTGTACGTGCGTGTGTATATTCTTATTTGTTGTGCAAAGGATCAACAGAAACCCAGGTTCCAGGTGGTCTCTCGAGATTTTAAAACAAACAAAAAAGCACTCTTCTCTTCGTTCTCTCCCTACTCCCTCTCTCCCTCCGCCCCCACTGTGCTTATTAAAATGCTAAGCATTCAAATTGGCGGCTGCATAGCCTGAAATATTGATCTTATTAGACACCAAACAAAATTGGCGGAGGCTCTATTGATTAAGCTCCAGTCGGGCCTGAGGGCTATAGCGCGCGCGCGCGATGATAATGACTTTATCTGGGGAAGGAGGGGTGTTCACTGTGCTGGGGGTGGGGGTGGGGGGCTGTGTATCCCTTAGGTGGGCACGGACACTGACCCGCGGAGGCAATAGATAAGTGAGGAGGCTATGTCCCCTCACTTACAGCCTGTTGTCCCCGTTGGTTCTCGTCTCTCCTTGTGAAAGCTGTGACTTGTCTTCTATGGAAGTGCGCTAGCAGGGAGATGGGGGTGGAGAGACGCGAGAAGGTTTAGAAGGTGGCCTCTCCCGGGCGGACGAATGGAGAATGAAGTATTAACACTCATTAGCTGAGCGCCTCCCAGTCTCCTGGTAGAAATGTTTCGTCAAAGTCTGTGCGTGAAGGATGGCATAGTCACAGGTACCGAGCACAGAGACCTAATTTGATCTAGGCTCCTACACCTCCCTCCTCCTAACCCACATCCCCTAACAGGGCCGCAGAGATAAGGCAGTGACTTCACTCTTTCTCAAGACTTTTATTCTCAGCCTCCGAACAGATATCCTTCAAGGCCACCTGAGGAAGGAGAGTAAACTGTTAGAAAAGCAACCCAGCTGCATCAATACCTTCCCTGATTACCCCAGAGCTCATTCATCGCTGGAGCGCCATTGCCGGCTCTCTCCCCATCTTTCTCCATTTTTGCTTCCTTCCTTGAGCCAGCTGTGGCCGCCTGTAATCTGGAAGCCGGATCCTGCAATGAGCTGGCTGACTTCTGGGACTACCAGTTCAGCACTGCAGTAATTGTCCTGCTGAGTAGGCCTGCAGTGGCCACATTGCAGGTGGGGTTGCTGAATGACACCTGTTCCTGTGAATTCTTACCTCCATCCAACCAGTCCATCTGTAAAAATCTCCCTGGAATCATTTCTTCCACCCTGTAATTATGTAACCTGACACTACAGGTTGTCTATTTTAGGTTTACTTACCTGGCACAGGAAATACTTTTTTGTAGTCACATGCATAGAGGTAGCTTGATATGATTAAAAAAAAGAGAGAGAGCTCTGGGATTGAGGCAAAGGCCTCCTCTGACTTTTGGCCAGGCATTTATGACTTCTCTGAATCCCTTACTTCCTCAACAATAAAATCAGGTTAATATTTGCACTGTGGTACTACAGAATTAGAGTTGTAGACCTGGAAGGAGTTTTTAGTGGCCATTTAGTGGAACCCCTCCCCGGCTTTAAATATAAACAATATGGAGTCCCAGAGAAAGGGATGACTTGCTCAAGGTCATAGCAGAGTAAATGGGAAAAAAAAAATCAGAATTTGAACCTAGATCCTATTTCAGAGCCATTTCAAATCCTATGCTCTTTCAACTCCACTTTGGTGCCTGCAACAACCTCCTAGCACTTTGCAAAGTGCCCCACAAATGTGAGTTATTATTATTGCGAGTGGGTATATATGCATGATTGTGTCTGGGAAAAATAGAAGGAAAGAATGGCTGTGCCTGGGGTAAGATGAATGTGTATATGTGTGCATAGTTGCAGGCACTATACATGAGTATGAACAACTGTGACTGTGTGATTGAATGTGAATATGGTTTGTGTGGGACTGTGTGGTCCTGTACCAATGAGCTCCTGTGGTCGTGCTGTGTAGATGTGTAGAAGCAACTGTGCCAGTATATATCATTTTGGATACATGGGGATACAAGAGCCAGTCTTCAGTGCTTGCCCAGTGAAAATGTAAAGGCAAGACCAGAGGAGAAGACCCAAAGCTTCAAGCACATTCAATTAGGTGGTGGTTGCATTTTAACTAGGCATTCCCCTATATATACATTTACATACCACGGATACACAGCCAGAGGGAGGGTGCTAGAGAGACAGGCTCTTTGCACCAGAATCTACACCCACAATGAACAAGCTAGGAATAGAGCCCAGAATGGCCCCTGATGGCAATGAGCCTTGGGCTTGAGGTGGACCCAGGGCATAGGTCCAAGGTTCTTTTCCCCAGTAAACATTTGTTGGACTAGCTCTCCTCTTAGTCTCTATCTTGGTCTAAGTCTCTCAACTCTCAGCCTTTCCTTCTCCTTGTCCTCCTGACACCCCCACCCCGCTGCACACACAGAGCATTCCTTTTGCAGCTCCCAGAGCGTTTGTAGGACTTCACCTCCTGGTTTGAATTGGGCTTGGTAAACAAAAGATGTGACCACAAGAGAAAGGAGGGAAAATGAGGGTCTAGCAGAGAAAACACTTCTTCCTGGTCTTCCTCCACCAAACTGTTCCCAGCTCAGACAGATGTGCTTCTGTGTCTATGGTTGGGAGTGGGGGGGGGGGGGAGAGGAAGAGGTTGGAAGGGCCAAATTGCCAGGTTCCAGACAAAAATAGAAGGGAGGGAAGATGAACTCTCTCCTAACACAATCAATTATGCATCATGTTGAATGTGGCTTTGAAGAGAATGGAGTGGGGGCTGAAGGGAGGGGGAGAGGGAGAAAGAGCGAATGGAAGGGAGGAGGGAGCAGAAAAGGGGGGAAATAAAAGATTTCACTTGAACTGGGGGTGGGGAGCTAAAGTGTATGTCTCTATCCATTATTTTTCTGGTCCAGAATCCATTCAAGATTTTTTTGGAGTGTCTGTTTTGTTTTGATTTAATAAAGAGTTTAAAGACACAAACACCCTCCCCCTCCCTGATTCCCTCCTTCCCCCAAATTCCTCAAAGATGGTTTACCTCACGTGCTGAAACGATTAAAAGCCTTTTGCATTCAATCAGTGAGCAGATCCAATGTACTCGCAGAATGTGTGTGTGTACGGGGCGGGGGGAGCTGGCGGCTGGTCTCTGTAAGATGGCAGTGAGCACGAAAACATACTGATGTGATAAATATTGCATTGGCTTTGGTGAGGGTCCCTACAGCTTTAACACACGCAGAATATGCAGGAGGTGGGAGAGGCTAGGCGCGCCCCCGCAGGTCTCGGGAGCGCGCTCTGACTGCAGCCTGCAGCCAGCCAAAAGGTGGGATTTGGGGGGAGGGGGGCAAAACTGACTGATTGGAGTTGGGGGGCAGTCGGCTGGAGGAACCCGGAGACTCCCTCACTCATACCCTTCTTTTTTCCTTCCCACCCCCAAAACCTAGGACCTGGTGTTCTCACAGACCGAGAGCCGAGGCAGCCGCCGTCACAGCAGCAACAGATGCAGGGAGATCCTCTCCTCCGGCGTCCGTACTTCGAAACTCAGCATCTAGTTAGGGGTCCGAGTCCCCGGGGAAGCTGCGCCTCATCGCTCCCCAGTGAGAGCTTGGGGACCTGAAGCGGAAAAGGTGAGTAGGTCTGTTCCCGATACAACGCAAAGCCAGGTGCAGTTCTGGGGCGTGGGAAGGACCCTGGACAGCGCCCGTGGCTTGTGCCTGAGGGGGCATCTTTGTGTGTGGACTTGGCCCGGGCGCCTCCCTAGAAGCGGGGACTGAAATCTGGGGTAAGGGAGACTAAATGGGCCCTCAGGGTGTACGGAGGGGGAAGAAGGATATTGCCAGGACTGGACGAAGTAGGTATGTTCTGCTATAGGCAAGAAGGAGATAGGAGACATTTGGAAAGGGGAAAGGGGGTGATGGATTTTCCAAATGCGAACCAGCAAATGTCCTGGAGCAGCTTCAAATAAGCAAGTCCTGGAGTTGTACGGAGCTGGACACAGACGCTGTAAGTGGGGTGAGACTTTGTATATCCTCCTCCAGCTCTGGTGGGTTAGTAAAGACATTGCTCCCCAGTGGGGGTGGGGATGGGGGGAGGAAGGACGCAGGTTTCAAGCTAAGAAAAATAGGTACCTTGCTCCTCTTCTCTCTACGGGGTTACAGTACCAGGCACCCTTAAAAGAAGGAACCAGCCGACTCGACAGATGGACACTGGTTCTCCCAACCAGGGGGCCTGAGATTCCAGAAGGCTGCAACAGGGGGTCTTTAAGCACCAAGAGACAACTCAGGGAGTATATTCCAGGACACTGTCTGAATGTCCCCCCACGCTGGATTTTCACCGGGGATGGAGATGAGGCGGAAGGCTTTCTTTCCGTCCTAAGTTTTTATACTTTCCGATCGGTTTCGAATACTGGGTTTACAGTTATATTTGTATGTGGAAAAGTGTGCATGTCTTGCAGTATTTAGACCTGCATTTGCGTGCATCTGTGGTCTGTGTGTATGTGTACATGTGATTGTATGATTCATTGTGAACATGCGTCTTGCTGTGTTTATATAATATGCTTGTACATTCTACAAAGCGGAGGAGTCAGGAAGTCCCAGACAACACTGTATTTGTATTTTTAAGGAGAGCCCTCCTCTCCTTGTGGAGCTTCTCTGGGTCTCAGAAATTCCAGCAGAGAAAAATTCTTCCTCTAGCTGCCCCTTCATCGCCCTTCCACACTTCCTTACCATTAAACTGGGGAAGAGAGACGCTCAGAAAGTGCTAGGCTAACCCTTGGGGAAACCTTCCGGCGCCGGGTAGCACACTCCCTCAGCACCAGCTCATGGAAGAGGTGCCATGGGACATGGGTTGGACGCTCGCATGAAAACTCGGGCTAAATCCAGCAGGAGACAGTGGGTGGCATGAGACGGGAGTTGGAACGAAGGGCTGGGAAGGGGGAGGGAAACAGGGTGAGTTGCGCAGAAACCTTATTAGATTCCCAGCCATTTACAGCTCCACTTTATGTGTCTCGGGGGCTTTTAGAAATGGGACCCATGCCAGCAACCCCTCCAGGCCAGCCTTGGCCCTTGGAGTGGGGGACACGAGGGCAAGTGATAGAGATAGCACAGGATAGGAACCTTGCTTCCAACTGGAGCAGGACTGGTACCATGTTTTGCCCTTTGCTAGATGTAGTGGAAAAAGCACGGAATTTGGAATCAAAGACTTGGGTCTCCCTCCTCTGCAAAGTCGCCGCCACACCTTCCTGGATCTGTTTCCTCCTCCGTCACATGGTAGTGTTGGACTAGCTAACCTTTGCAGTTCTTTCCAACTGCCTATTCTATATAATTGTATGGTAAAGAATGTATATTCTGTAACCTGGTGACTTCCCCTTTCCTCACTCTCTTCCTTGCAGGAGACACGATGCCAGCGTCTGTGTTGGGCCTGTGGCTGGCGTGGGCGCTGCTAGGGGTGGCCCAGGGCTGCACCGAACCCTGCGCCTGCGTGGACAAGTATGCGCACCAGTTTGCAGACTGCGCGTACAAAGACCTGCAGGAGGTGCCGTCAGGGCTCCCTGCCAACGTGACCACGCTTAGCTTGTCTGCCAACAAGATCACCTCGTTGCGCCAGGGTGCCTTCGCCGAGGTCACGCAGGTCACTTCTCTGTGGCTAGCGCACAACGAGATCAGTGCCATCGAGCCGGGTGCCCTAGCGGTCCTGGTCCAGCTTAAGAACCTGGACATCAGCCACAACCAGATCGTTGACTTCCCCTGGGCGGACCTGCGCAACTTAAGTGCCCTGCAGCTGCTCAAGATGAACAATAACCGCATGGCGGCGCTGCCGGCCGACGCCTTCCGCAATCTGCGCGACCTGCGCTCTCTGCGCATCAACAACAACCACTTCAGCTTCATAGCGGAGGGTACCTTCGACGCGCTCACCTCGCTATCCCACCTGCAGATCTACAACAATCCCTTCGACTGCACTTGCCGCCTTCTGTGGCTCAAGGCATGGGCGGAGAACACCCTCATCTCCATCCCCGAGAGAGAGTCCATCACGTGTGCCTCGCCCCCAGCCCTCAAGGGGGTGCCTCTGGGAAGCCTCCCAGCTCTGCAATGCGCGCCGCCCACAGTGCGCCTTAGTTACCAGCCCAACGTGGATGGAGGAGAGTTCCAGGATGGCCTGGCCTTGGCCCTGCACTGCGTTGTCACAGGTCACCCCCAGCCTCAGATCCAATGGCGGATCGAAACAGCCGGAGGAGCACTGCTCATCGAGCGACCCAACGCCAGCGAGGCCGGGGAAGAGATGCCCTCGATCTCTCCACAGCGCTTCCTAGCCTTCTCCAATGGCACCTTACTTATCCCGCACCTGAGCAAGAAGGAAGAGGGCACCTACACGTGCCGGGCAGACAACGAGCTGGGCAGCAACGAGACATCAGTGAGCGTCGCTGTGGCTGGGCCGCAGAAATACCCCCCGACCTCCCCCAGAGGAGAGCTCCCGGGCCTAGGGAGCAAAGGCTCAGGAGGAGATCGCAAAGCTTCTGGAAAAGGATATGGTAATAGCGTCTTGACCTCTAAAGGCGAGGAGAGGACCAAAGGCCGGGGCGCCTGGGGAGGACAGGGCAGGGCATCCGCTGCACGGACCCCAGGGGTTCCCGAGGATGTGGAGGTGGAGGCAGAGGCAGAAGACGAGGACCCCTTTCGACCACCTCCATTTGAGAGACGCTGCGGGCAGGGGGACCCTACAATGTACGTGTCCAACCACGCCTTTAACCAGAGCGCCGACCTCAAGCCCCACGCCTTCGACCTGGGCGTAATTGCCCTGGACGTGGCTGAGCGTGAGGCCAAAGTACAACTGACCCCGTTCGCTACCAGGCCAGAGAAGCGGCACCTGCGCATGCTCTACCTGTGTGCGGAGGGTGGCCACTCAGTAGTGCAGTGGTCCCGGATCGAGGAGGGCGTCAATTCCTACTGGTTCCAAGGCCTGAGTCCCGGCACCAACTATTCTGTGTGTCTCACTTACGTAGGCGAGGCCTGCCAGGTGCAAGTCGTGTTCACCACCAAGAAAGAAGTGCCCTCCCTAGTCATAATCGTCGTGGTCAGCGTCTTCCTCCTGGCACTGGCCACCGTGCCCCTGCTGGGGGCCACGTGCTGTCATCTTCTCTCCAAGTACCAGGGCAAGACCTACAGGCTTATCATGAAGGCGCAGAACCCTGACCAGATGGAGAAACACATTGCCGCTGACTTTGACCCCCGCGCTTCCTACCTGGAGTCTGAGAAGAATTACAGTCCTACCGACTCTGGTCCCGGGGTGGGAGAGGGTACTGGGCCCGGGAGCAGGATTGGGACAGGGATTGGGGAAGAGGAGGAGGAGGACCAGGAGGAGGAAGAGGTGGGCGTAGGACTGGAGAGGGACGAGAGTCTAGTGGCCGGCTCCCTTCCGGAGTCCCAATCCAAGACCAACCAGGAGGAGTTTGAGGCAAGCTCAGAGTACAGCGACCGCTTGCCTCTGGGGGCTGAGGCGGTTGATATAGCCCAGGAAATTAATGGGAACTATAGACAGACAGAACGCTGACCTTCCTCTCCCCTCCTCCCCATCCTCTTCAACCCTTCAATTCCTGCCTGGCCCCCAACCTCCGATATTGGGAACCAAAAGAAAACGGGGTGGGGGAGGGGACGGGAACAGATATAATCTAAAACATTTCACGTTAACAGCACACATGAGGTTGCTCTGGGGTATTGACCCTAAAACTTTCGGCATGCAGTCGAATTGCGGGGAATACAATTCTCCTTCCTTTTGCCGCGGATGTCCCCTATACCCAGTCCCCGGAGGCTAAGCCCCTCACCCGAAAGCCCTTTAAATTGAACCATCCCTCCCCGTCTCATTTCTAGATGCTTTCCTCTTGGAGCAGGTGGATTTATTCCTTAATGACCCGAGCCCTGCTCCTTTAGAATTTTGAAACAAACAAACAAACAAAGAAAACAAAAGTCCCTTTCCTCCTTCCGTGACTTTGAAGGGAACAAAATCTAAGCTCTGAGTCCTCCTCCTTTTATCTCCACCTCAACCATTTGTTAGACAAAGAAACAGAAGGGACTTGGGGACTGGGGCAAGTTGCAACTCACCACTCTGTGATTTTAAGATGTGTTGTTTTTAAAAGAAAATCATGCCATTATTGGATCTGGTGCTAACAACCCCGCTTCCCCGCCTGATGGGAAATAAGGGTCTCTTATTCACTCACTCACTCATTCATTCATTCATTCATTCATTCTCTGTGTTACTGTCTCACTTTTTTCAGCCTTGCCTTCTCTCTCTCTCTCTTTCTCCCTTCTTTCCCTTAAAACCGGGATTCTGGCCGATCACTCTCTCCCACTCTCTGCCCGATCACTGCCCGTCCCACTCTCCAAGAAGGTGCGAGTTGGTTCCCACTATGTATTTCGTTGTAACTATCTTTGGATTTCTTGAGGTCTCCGAGCTGGACAGATCCAGCATCTGCTGCAGTCATCCGTCCTAACTCTGGAGGCAACTCTGTAGGAAACGGAAAAAAGAAGGGGCTAAGAAAGGGCCCCAAGAACTCCCCCTCCCCGTTCGCGTCCCCTAACCTGGCAATCAACTCCATGTGGAACAGATTTGGGTCTCCCATACCGAGCCCACGCCTCGGAAGGCGATCTGTAGAGGTTAAAGGTGTGTGTCTTTGTACTTGTGGCTTGGACTGATCTTCAACCGTGAGTGCTTTAAATTTGTTCGGCACAAAATATCTGTATATAGCTATGGAGCGAGGGCAGAGAACGAATCTCTGTTTTCTTTTTGTGGATCTCGGCGTCCCGCCCGGCCCTCCTCCCCCTTATCCCTACGAATGGATGTGGTGTTCCCCATCGAGAACCGTATTTGCTCAACGTGTATCCCTAGGCTAGCGTGCTTTCTAGAAATAAAAGTATGTGTCCTGTTAATTGTAAACCTGTAGTCTTAGCGGGGGGGGGGGGGGGGGGGAGGTAGGGATAAAGACTCAGCCGCAGACCACCCGGGTCCAGCTCAGCCCGGCCAGTCTTCAGCCCGGCAAGCGTTCCGAGATCTTTCTTTCCTCTCTTTCTTAAAAGAAAGAATTGGATTTCTTAAGATGTGTTGGGGGCGGGGAGGTGGAGTGGGGTGGGAGGTTATAGTGTTGTGTTTGTTTGTTTTGGAGAGGGGCTATTTTTCCCTGGCCTTGAGACAAATTTCTTCTACCCATCGCCCAGCTCAGCACAAGCTCTTCCTCTGGGGGTCCTTCCCCGCGGAGCCGTAGAGTACAGCTAACCCTCCCTCCCTCCCCATTGAACTCTCAAATCGGTGACCTTTCCTAAAGCGCTTCTGTGTGTAGAGTCAATAAAAGAAATAGATTCAAAACGGACGTTTCAAACTCTGTGCAGAGGGAGGGGTTAGGGGGAGGAAGAGGAGGGGATTTTCCAAACCTCTCTCCGTTTTGAGCAGTTTTCGTGGTGTTCTTTTCAATCCAGCAATGGACTGGGACATTGGGGTTTAGGTCCGACTCCCTGCACCCTGGTCTCTCCCTAGCTGCCCAGCCGGTCTAAGTGGGCTTCTTGGGCTTCTCTCGCTCCCGACACCGCACCAGGGTGGAAGGCGTAGGGGGTAATTTTGAAATACAGTGGGCAGCTCATCAAGGAATCCTTGGGACCAGAAGCCCACAAAGGCCTCAGTACTAGGGAAGGACTCGGCGGCTCACTTTCCAGGGAGCAAGGGTGGACCCCTGGAGTCAGTGCGAAGAGTCACTGATACTGGGAAGCATGAAACGCAAACTGTCCCTTCCGAGCGGCTGCCTCAATTTCATCTGAAAGTCCCTCCCTGCCCCAAAGGTCTAAGATGATAGGAGTCTAAGGACAGAGATGTTGCATGTCACAGCAGCCTGGAGCAAAATGACCATCCTGCTGGCGTTGTTTTCCACCTGAAGATGTGACAAATCTTCTGAGCAGAAGAGACCCTTGGGCTTATCAACAGGAACCCGCAGTCAGCATGGATCACATTTTTGTAAGAATTCTGAGAAATCAGCAGCCCCTTTAACTAGACACTTACTGAACACACAGTTAAGCTGTTCTGCAGCGGCATGACGGCTTTCTCACTCTGAGTTTGTGCTGAAGAGAAAGGACGGAGAGAAAAAAGAAAGAGCAGAGAGGTGGGGAGAGAAATGAGCTAAGGCAAGGTAGTAAGTTTGTATTTCTTTTGAGAGTTCTTTGTTTATATCCTTTGACGTCTATTGGAGGACTCTTGATCTCAGAGACCTGTATAAAATCCTTACATGTTTTTAGATAAACAAGAGAAGAAGGATGCTGAAAAGGAGAGGCAGGAAAAAGAGGGAGAAGAGAAGGAAGGGAGAAAAAGAGTGAAAGAAGAAAAAGAGAGGGAGAAAAGGAGAGAGGGAGAGAGAGAGATCACTTTGATTCCTCTCAGGTTTATTTATAGGAGCCCATATACACTATGTCATTGTCTCAATTAAAAGCATAGCAATCTAACAGCTTTACAAGTGAGCTGATATCAAATGGGGCTCAAGAGACAGAAAAACAAAGCAGGAGGCATAGAAAGCTGGCCAGGACAAAAGCAGCCTCTGTGCTTGTTTGGCCTGTGACTGGTCTATGAATTTATGCTCAGTAGTTTGGGGGAGGGGAGCAAATGAAGAAAGCCTGATCTCTATTGTACAGACTCCTGTCCCACATACACACCAGTGGAGTGACTTCTCTGTTTCTCTTCTTTTTGGCCAAAATGCATGTCTAAACTCCAAAGGGGGATTCCAAAACCAACCCAACAACCATTTGCTTTGCCTGGCATGCCAAGGAGGACAAGGTCATCACCATCTGAGCCAGAGTTTCACCTAGAAGAACATTATTTCATGGTCCCTCATCCTGGCTCTTCATACAACTGAAGTCTATTTCCTACCCTGGTCAGAAACTGACCCTCTAAACTCCTGAGTGTGCTGTTAAATTAGCCCCAGGTTGCTGCATACCTCTGGTCACAGTCTGACTCCTAGAACTCCCTACAAATTGACCTCTAACCCAAGCACAGTCTGACCCATCTGATTAACTCTTAATCCTAGTCAGAGACTTTGGCCAGTTGTCCCATTAATAAGGTCACAAGAGGGAAATCTTGAGAGTTTGGGGATACCTCTGAGAACCAAGTCAAGCAATGAACCAGCAGCAGCATCCTTTATAAAGAAGAGAATTTTTAAAAAATTCTATTTGCATATACAGGAATATGACCAAGGGGAGAAGGGCCATGGCTAGCCCATCTGCTGACCCAATTCCTATATACATATATTAAACTGATATTCTAGTGGTCAAGACCTATTTACCAGCAGAGACAAACTATTTCTATCTAAGCCTGAACACTTGAATGAGAAGTGAAAAAAGTAAGTTGATGATTCAGAAATATCTCAATTCCCATAGGACCTTTACAGTTTTCATCCAGATGTTTGGCACTCCAAATTGTCCTACTCTCAGCTTCTCCTTTTCTTCTTCCTCCCTTTTTGTCTTTATCTGTTATTTATCTAGGCAATCAGCATAGTTACAGAGGAAGAAGAGCTGACTAGGATTGGAGGCCCTACTTTGAATTCTGGCTTTATATTATAGACCTGTGTAGTTTGGAGAAAGCCACTTCTCTGGGCTTTCAGGTTCCTCATGTGTAAAATGAATGGATATGATCTAGGGGATTTCCTGTGCCTTCCAGCTCAAGAATAATAGAGGTTTCCTAAAATAGAACTTGCACTTGTCAGGTTTTCAAATTTTTTGATAATTATATTTTTATTCAATTTTGTTTTCTTTTCAATTCCCAATTATCTCCCTTTTCCCTTCTCCCACCAGTTGAGAAGGGAAGAAAAATAACTCCCCCCCTTAAAAATATATGTAGACAAGCAAAACAAATTTCTACATTATCCATGTGATAACTATTTCAGTAAAGTTGGTTTCCTACATAATCCTATGCATTTTATTGGAGGTCTTTAAAAATATAAGAGGGAGTTCCAAGGCTTCATCAGACATGAAAAAAAACCACATGCTAGAGTCTATTATCCTATCTATTTATCTGTTCTTCTATTTCCCTCTTTCCATACTATTCTCACCAGTTTACCTCTTGCACTAAGATTTATACTAAAAAGCAGTTTTCTTTCTGTAAGGCTTGATCACTGAGAGTCCCTCTTATTCCTCTCCATTCCTGCTATTTGAGTAGGGTATTTCCTTCCCCATGAAAATAGCACAGACTTTTCTGTTCCAAAGGTTGGCCCATTTATAGCTTTTGGGTAGCTGCAGAACCTCCCCTCCCAACCACCACCATGTTCCCAAACCCAAGCCCATAAACCATTCTTTATATGTCTGTATATATTTCATGGTGGGAAAGGATTTGGATTATGGACTATTACAATTTTTTTTCTTAAATGGAAGAAACACCAGCCCTATTATTTACTCCCTGGAAAAAAAAAGCCCCCTCCTCAGCCGTCATATCCTCAGCAGAGACAGAGACTTTCTCATTCATAGGTTTGAGATTCGAAAAAAAGAGACAGGTTTTCCTCCAGAGCAGAGATTAGAAAGAGGAAAGAAGGGAAAGGAGAGGGGAGAAAGGGAGAGAGGTATGGGGGGAGGAAGGAGAAAGTGAGAGTAGGAGGAGAGCAGACAGGAAAAAAAAGCCAGGAAAGATCTAAGGGAGAAAGGTGAATGCCAAAGGCTCTAGAACAAGCTAAAACAAGGCATTTGTGTGCCCCAGGCAAAGGCTGATGATTGCACCCCAAGTGGATTACTGTACACCAAAGACTGTCTTCCCTGTAACATACCACACTTGACATCAGAAAATTAAATCATAGAATCAGAATATTAGAGCTAGGAGAGCCACTGGAACACAGAACATATAATGTCAGAGGTAGAAAGGACCCTAGGATGTAGAATGTTAGAACTGGGAAGGATCTTCCCAGACAGCCTTTGATAGTGCAAAGGACAGACATGGTCTATCAAGGGGTCCTTATTATTTTTTGTGTCCTGGACCCCTTTGGTCTGTGAAACCTGTGGTCCCCGTCTCAGAATAATGGTTTTAAATGCAACAAATAAAATGCACAGGATGACAAGGAAAACTAATTATACAGTAATACAGTAATCAAAATATTGTTTTAGAAAGCAAGCTCAGAGACACCAGGTTAAGAACCCTTTGTTCTCATTCAACTCATTCTCCATATGATGAAGCAAAATGCTTTCATGCTCCAAAGAGCAAAAAGTTCCAGTATTCAAATATATGCATTTAAAAAGGGAATATTAAAACATGTCTTTTGTTTGGGCTCCTCTAGACAGCTGCCTACCTTGCCTGGACCTAATCCCAGTACTTAAGAGCCCAAACAAGATAATTTATTGTATCTTAACATGGTCAGCTACAGTTGGAAGAAGGAACCTTCTGACCTTTTTCTGGCCAGGAAGGCTGTTGTGAAACCCATTCAGAGAGGAAGAGATCCACTGATATTCTTCTGTCAAGCTTTTGGGGGTAAAGGGAATGGAATTAAAGATGTTTATTTCACAATGAGTGCATATAATATAGTACAATGGGAAAGGAGGATAGGACTGGCAGATCTCATTCTAGTTCTCCCATTTACCGGCCATGTATGTAGCCTTGACAAATCCCTTGCCATTATGTGGCCTCAATTCCTCCCTCTGAAAGGAGAGGGGTTTGAATTACATACTCTCTAAGGGTCCATCCAGCCTCACTATTCTGAGACAGCCAGCCAGTGAGAGCAGAGGAGAAGAAAGCATCTGGGGAGCTGCTGCTGGTCTGAATACACACAGGTCAGAGCTCCATGAATATGGAGAATTATTGATGTTGAAATGTGCTGAGCTAGTCCCTTTGGAGAAAACCCTGATGGAGGCAGAATTCTCTTTGAAGCCAATGAGAGGAGGGGCTTGAGACCTGTTGGGGAGAGAAGCAAGGAAATGTGGACAAAGGCTTCTGGCCAGACAGGGGATGCATAATCAAAATGACCAGTTGATTAGAGTTGGTCTACTGTAGGGTATGGAATCTTAAATCAATAGAAAGCCCATAAGTGACCTGCCAAACCCCATGAATAAATAAGTTGGGTGTTAACCCAATGAAGTGGCCTGAAAATTGCCTACTCAGGGCCCAGGGGAGCAGCTCTTTCTCTTTCTTTCCCAACTATTCTATTCAGCACATATTTCTTCAGTGCCTACTATTTGTAAGGCACTATTCTAAGTACTCTAGATGCAATGATGGCCACTAACATATTCCCTGCCTTCAAGGAGCTTACAAGACATACACGCAAATAACTGTAAGGTATAAGGTAGAATGTGATATTAGCATATAAAGGCTGGATATCAAACAGAGGCACAGTGGAGAGTTTGAATGTAGAGCACAAGACCTGAGTTGAAATCCCTTCTCTTGTGTGACTTAGGGTAAGTTGATTCATCTATCTGGATTTCTGTTTCTTTATATGTAAAATGTAAGAGTTAGACTAGACCTCACAGGTCTTTTCCAACTCTAGATCTACACTCCTATTAAGAAATGGAGGGAAGGGACCCTTTCTGACTGGTAGGACAAGAATTTCAATAAGCAGAGAGGTGTCTACATCTTTAGAAGGCATTCTATGGGATAGTGGTGGGGAAGGGCAGCTTGTGGAAATGTGTGGAGGCAGGAAAGGGCAGGACAAGATTGGAACATTCCATTTTGGTAAAAGGAGAAAGGCATACATTCAGCAAGCCTTTATTAAGTAACTAGTTTGTGCCAGGCACTGGACTATGCAATGGTGGGGAGGATCAGGATTATAGATCTGCATATTTCTATAAATCATTCTTATAAAATTATATTATAATGTAATGATACATAATATATTTAATAATATATAAGTATCCTTTCCACATCTTTACTTGCCCTGTCACAGTTTTGATGCAGAACAGATTGGGATAAGACATTAAATGGGAATTTTTTGCAAGTTTTGTGGAAACTGAAGATGGCACGTGAAAGCCAGCAGACATCAGAGAAAAAGTTTGGAAACTCAGAAATGCCTAAAATATATATGTTCAGTATTATATAACATCAACACACATTATTTTTTAATTTCTAAATATATACAATTTCTTTTTAAAGTTAAAATAAGTAAAAAGTTAAAGCTTGATTACAAGTATGTACCACAGGCACAGGATGAGTACCAGTAGGGAATCTCCAAGGTTATTTTTTTAATGTCTTTTGTTAAATATATAGTATGTCTAGTATTATTCTCCTTAAATTTGTTTAATTAAAATATCATATTTATTTCATTTTTCATACAGTATATTTTCTTAACATTGACCTACATATAGCTGATGACCAAATACTTAATGCTAATTTCACAGTGAAGTACTGTAAACATCACATAAAAGAAAAAGAAAAAATTCAGATTCCTTTTCTGATACCAAAGGAGGCCCAAAAAATATATTACATGGATTTTCCGGGACACTGTGCCCCTAACCCCTGAGATATGAAAGGGATACCTGAATAATTATATGTTGTTATAAGGTATTTGTTATTATTTACATACATATCTATTATTGCATAACAGATATTTTATATAGCCTTTTAATGTCTACAAAGTGCTTTACATATATGTTAATTCATTTTATCTTCACAACAACCCTATTAGCTGGGAAACCTGAGACAAAGAAAGTGACTTGCTCAGGATCACATAGACAGCAAGTACCTGAAGCCAAATTCAAACTCTGGTCTCAGGAGGGACATGACAGAGCTCACATTCTCCTAGGAGGCAGGGAGATAGATATCATGTACATAGATAAGCAAATGAAAACTATATGCCAAAGTAAGTACCAAGTCAGGAAAGGTGAAGAACAAAAATCTGGGGGATTCAGAAGAGGTCTCCTATGGAAGGTAACCTTGGAACAGAATAGAAAAGGGGGCTATCAAGAGGCAAAGGTAAAGGTGGAGCAATTCGGGAATGGTGGAATGCCCTGTTCAAAAGCATGGAGGTAGGAAATGAAATTTTGTGTATGGTGAACTCAAAGTATGCCAGTTTGTCTGAAATATATATTTATATATGTGTTATATATATGTTATATTTATATATTTATATCATGAAGCAAAAGGGGAGTAAAGTGAAATCTGGTTGGAAAGTTAGATCGGAGGTAGTATATCTTTCATGCTGGGAATAAGGAATTTACCTTTTACATTACTTTCAAAAGCAATCCATTAAAGATTTTAAAGCATCATGTGATCAGATGTGTACATGAAGAAGATTTATAAGGATATTGTGTGAAGGACAGTTTGAATCCAGGTGGGAGGGAAAGATTAGAAAAAGAAACACCAGGTAGGAAGCTATTCAAAGAGTCCAGGTGAGAGGTGATGGGAGATGGAATTAAGCTAGTGGCAATGGGAATGGAAAGAAGAGAATGTATGTGAAATATGGTAGAGAAAGGATCAATCAGATGTGACAATTCAGTAGATCGAGAAGAGGGAAAAGTTAGAGAACATCAGAGAATTTAAGGATGGGGAAGAAACCTTGAATTCCTTCTCATCCAACCTATACCTAACCACTTATACCTTCAACAAGGGTCAGACAGCCTTTACCTGAAGCTCCCAGTGAAGGGGAACTCACTGCCTTTGGAGGTAGCCCATTTCACTTTCAGGGAGCCCTAATTTATTAAGATCTTTTCCTCTTTCCTTATATTAAGTCTAAATCAGATTCTACAATTACTATTCATTTTTCCCATTTCTGTCTTCTGAAGCCAAACAAGATTGATTTTTGTGAAGGATAAGAGTAACTGGAACAAGTTTTTAGGCAGAGAGAAAGGAGCTGATGGAAAAGAAGAGATAAAAATCCCCAAAGGAGGAGAGGCAATTGATGGCGCAAAGTCCTTAGAAAGGCAAGAGGGGTGCAGGTAGGGGCAGTTAGTCTTGGGGAAGAGAAACACACCTGACAATAGAGAGAAGACAAGAGGAGGATAAGTGAAATTAAAAAAAGAGGCTTAAAGATGTCCAAGAGGGGCATTCTAGAAGTTCACATTGCTTTTTTCATTTTGACAGTAAAGTGGAAGGAGAGAGGAGACCATTTCCTGGTAGGGGGTAGGCAGATGACTTTGGGAATTGAGAAAAAAGGTTGAATTCAGCCACTCTCAAGAAGGGAGGGTGGATGGAGTGCTAGGTTTTTATAATCACTTAGATTATAAAAAAGATTTTTGTGCAGCTGGGAGGACCCACTTGCGTATAATTTCATTTCTCCTATGGGACTAATATGCACAGAGAAAGGGGAATGATATATCTCAACATGGATTTGGCAGCAGAGACTAGGTGGGGAACATTTAAGAAGAAAAAGAAAGGAAAGGCAACTCTCCCTGTGCTTGGTAGTATGGGGTGGATGGTAGAAGAAGATAGTTCCCTTGAGAACTTGAGAGCTCCCTCTCTGGATGGAGAGAACACCCAAAACCGTAGGACAATGAGAGAATAAAACAAGAAAAGATGTGATTAAGCAACCAGATGTAGGATTGATCTATTGACTTCAGGAGGTGAGAGAAGGGAATGATCAACCCTACCTCCCAGTTAGTTTAATCAGGATGGAATTCACCTCTGGAGGTGAGACTCTGATCGATAGGATGGGATTAAAATAGGAAGAGAGATGGGATAACATTTCAAGTGAAAGTGGTGAGGAACCACAAAGACTCAAAGGAATAAGCCTGATGTGTTTAGGGGGATGGTAGGCTGACCAGACTGACTGGAATAGGAGGTGGTTTGGAGAACAGCAAAATATCAGGATGGAAAGATGAAGGGGAAGATTGTAGCCCCATGAGACTAAAGAAAAAGAAAATGTTTTTATTTAGCAGTACAAGAGGGTCAGTTTCAGACACGTACTTGCTTCCTTTTAATTCAACAAACTTTTAAATTTTTTTTTTAAATTTTATTTCTTCTCAATTACATGTAAACAACATTTTTTATCATTCATTTAAAATTTTGTTGAGTTTTAAGTTCTCTCTCCCCTCCTTCCCTTCCTCTCTCCTTGAAAAGTTTAACAATTTTTTATAGATTATACATGTGCAGCCATGCAAAACATTTCCACATTAACCATGTTGCACAAGAAAAAAAAGAATAATAAAGAATTTTTTAAAGTATGCTTCAATCTGTATTCAGATTCCATCAGTTCTTTCTCTGAAGGTGCATAGCAATTTTTCATCATAAGTTCTTTCAAATTATCTTAGATCGTTGTCTTGCTGAAAATAGCTGTCATTCAATGTTGTGTATAATGTTCTTTTGGTTCTGCTCGTTCTACTTTGTATCATTTCATATAAATCCTCCTAGGTTTTTCTGAATGTATCCTGCTTGTCATTTCTTATAGTATTTGCACAGTATATATATTCATTCCCTTGATATTCTTGACTTCTTGTTCTTTCAGATGAATTTTGTTATTCTAGCTGTGTAAAATATTTTTTAATAATTTGATTGATGTGGTACTGAATAAGTAAATTAATTTAGAAGAATTGTCATTTTTATTATATTGGCCCAGGCTACTCATAAGGTTTAGATCTGACCTTATTTGTGTGGAAAATGTTTTGTAATTGGGTTCATAGAGTTCCTGCATTCATCTTGGCAAGTTGATTCCCAATCAACAAACATTTACTAAGTACCCTCTGCACACAAGGTACTATTCTTGGTATTGACAGGTAACTTGGTGTTTTGGAATCTGCCTCCTCTTGAGAGAGGAGGCCTAATTTGAATTTGAATTTCAGGGTTTTGTTGAGGACTTCAGTAACCCTGCCTGTCTCTTCCCCTCTCTGGCCTTAGTTTTCTCATCTGGAAAATGAGTAAATTGGACTAAATGATGCCTATGGTGCTTTTCCTTCTCCAAATCCTATGTTCCCTGCCTAAGGGATGACAGTTTATTCTCTTCTGAACCTATATCCACTCCAATTTGCAGACTACAGTTTGGGAGAATAATTTTCTCCATCTCTCCCTGCCCCTTCTAACTGACCCCAAGCCTCCTTGTGCTAGCACATTCCAACATTCCAGTGCATTCTATCAAAGAGATAGTGATTCAATAGCTAGTGTGTATCCAAAACTTACCAAACCCCTATTGGTCAACATTTGTCAAATTATAAATATTGTTCTATTGAGTTCAGAAACTAGGAGCTCTGGAACTGGGCTAGGGAATGGTACCCAAGGAAAAGAATTCTATGTCACTGCCCTCTAGGAGATAAGCATTTTGTTTTGTTTTGAGGAGGGTGAAGTGGAGAAGGATCAAGGACAGGAAGTAATTTACACAGCCAGGATGAGTCTGGAGATGTGTGATCTCAGCAATGGGAAGTCAACGCCTGCCCTGGAATGTGGTCCCCACAAATGCACGGCTCCGAAGGGCTGAGTTCTGTCTACTTCCTACAATGACAGAGTGCAGAGGCAGAAGCAATATCTCAGAAGGACTCATCCTCAGGGAACCTTCAGTTTGAGGCCAGAGGCAGATCCCTGCCCTCTGGTAGGATCCATCCAGGGCTGGGTGGGGAAGGAAGGTGGAAAAAAAAAACAGCTTCTGTTCTTGGGATACCCTCACTCTTAGGGGGAAACTCCCCTTCAAAGATGACAATCTAATATGGAAAATAGTCTGCCTGTAGTGTGAATGAAGTCTGAGAGACAGACACAGATCAGGTCCTCAAGGAACCCTTGCTCTGAGGAGGAGATAAAGCCTCTGGCTGCTGGGCATCCTTAATTTGAGAGAGCCAGGAGCAGAAGTGCACAAGGAACAGAATTCAGAATTAGGAGAGCAAGTGTAACAGGTCGTGTCTGTGCCGACAGTGTCCCACTCTCTTCCTGCCACTCCTACATCCTGCTGAGGCTCTGATTAAATCAGATATTCTTGGCTTGGTCTCTACTCTCACCCTACAGTCCATATCCACTATTTAGAGTCAACCATTAAAAACCACACAGACCTCATCTAGTAAAAAGAGGTATTATTGTGATGTGGAAATATATATATATACATAAATATTTACACATCCACACACAAATATAGAAATATTTAGATCCAGCCGTTAAAAACCACACAGACCTCATATCAGAGTAAAAAGAGGCATTATTGTGATTCTGAAATATATATTTATATATATTTACACAGACGTGCATTATATAGAATTTATTTTGCTCCAGCCATACATGTATGTATAGAGAATTCATTTAGATCCAGCCGTTAAAAACCACACAGACCTCATATTAGTGTAAAAAGAGGCATTATTGTGATACTGAAATATATACACACATATTTACACATATAGAGATAAATGTTTAGAGCCAGCCATTACATGGATGTATTATACTTAGATCCAGCCATGAAAAACCACATAGACCTCATATAATTGTAAAAAGAGGCATTATTGTGATCTTGAAACATATATTTCCTTGGACATGCATTATATATAAAATTTATTTAGATCTAGTTATACAGGTATGTGTATATATAGAGAGAATTAATTTAGATTCAGCCATTATGTTTTTATTACATTTAGATCCAGCCATTAAAAACTACAAGTTCATATCATAGTCAAAAGAGGCATTATTGTGATATTGAATATATATATTTACATAGATCTGTATTATATGTAGAATTTGTGAGATCCAGCCATTAACAACCACACAGACCTCATCTTATAGTAATAAGATGTACTATTGTTATACAGAAATATATATTTACAGACATGTATGTGTATATAGAGAGAATTTATTTAGATCTAGCCATTATATGTTTATATTGGATTTAGATTCAGCCATTAAAAACCACACAGACTTCATAGCATAGTAAAAAGAGGCATTATTGTGATATTGAAACATATATATACATATATATTTGCACCTACACATATATAAATATTTATGCCATTAGGAAACTATGGCCTCAAGCAGACTACCTGGTTTCCTCTTTACCCCAGCTCTCACCACTGCCAGCCTTAAAAATTCTAAAACATTGGGGGCAGCTTTGTGGCTTAGTGGATTGAAAGCCAGGCCAAGAGATGGGAGGTCCTGGGTTCAAATGTGGCCTTAGACACTTTCTAGCTGTGTGACCCTGGGCAAGTCACTTAACTCCCATTGCCTAGCCCTTACCACTCTTCTGCCTTGGAACCAATACATAGTATGGATTCTAAGATGGAAGATAAAGATTTTTTAAACATTCTAAAAAGTTATACATGGCCCATCTATGGAAGCCACATAATTGCTCACCCACCACTACAGGAACATGCCTTCTTCTGGACTGAGGAGCCACAGGTGTTCCACCGCTTTGGAAGGGGTGAGCCAGCATCTGGCCCCCAAGCCAGGTTTCAGCTGGAGTTCTGAAGTCTGTAACTGTCCTGCTCAATGGTCTAACTTCAGCAGGCAGGGAGAGGAAAATCTCCCAAGATCCAAAGGGAATTTGGGGGTCATCTAGGCCAACCCCCTCATCCTAGAGATGAGGAAATGGAGGTGGGGGTGAATTTTCCAAAGCCATGTAGCTCATAACAGCCAGAACCAAGATTTAAGCCTGAGTCCTCTGCATCCAAATCCAGGCAGGGCACCCTTCCTTCCCCCTTCCCCCTCCCATTCTTTCATGCCACCTTTCTTCCCAGCATGTTTTTTTTTAAACTTTGGCAAGTTTCTCCTGTACTTAAAGACAATCAGAGTTTACACTGAGGTGGCTGCATTACCATTTGCTTTGCCTCTTCCAGTCCACACTGCATCCTAAGCCTTGGGAGAAGTGGAATGAAGCAAGTCAGGAAGACCTTGAGGATAATCCCCAGATGACAAGGTCTGGGGGGAGCCCTGGGTGTCCCCCACATCTCCCTGCACACACACTGTTTTCTTCTAATTCAACCTGAGGCAATTCTGCTTACCCAGTAATCAACTCAGCCCTCTCAGAAGGTAATCAGACAGTTAAGGAGTTAATGCATCGCTCATTAAACTCAGATGTGCTTTGCAAAATTGAAGCAACACACTGAGAAGATCCTTGTTTACCAGAAAAATGAGTCAGGTCACCCTTTCGGCTGAATGGACGATTATGAAAAGCCTCAGGCACTAGTTGGGAGGTAGCAGTCATTTCAAACCACCTTTTGGGTTTCAATCAGCCCCACTGTTTCTGGAGTTTGGGGATGATACAAGAAATTTCTTTGACTTCTTGGTCTGTAACAGGCTGACTCTGCACTAGAAATGTCCCTTGCCTTGTCCTTAGCTAGAAACCTCTATACCATACTCAATTTGTAAATTCATGAGACAAACACTAGGAGGTCACTCCGTGTGCATGTAAGAGACAGGAAATCCATCAATACCTGGGACTAAAAATCTGCCCCCTCCTGGCCTTTCCTGTTGAGTTCCTCCATTATGGAGTTGAGGGAACCCAGCCATCATCTTCATTAACCAGGAGGAGTTAAGACCTGGCAAAGCTAGCTATGCCAATTCCAAGAACAACCTTACCAGTAGATCACAGCTGACCGGATTCCCTCCAATCCACAAATTCTCTTTCTTCCTACTGTTACTTTGGGAACCATCCAGGGGGCTCCATGAGGGTGAGGACTCTGTCTAGATGTGACAATCCTGTCGAGTAATGAAGATGAGAGACACTGTGTGCTCCGACCCACGTGCATAGGAGTCACACAGTGTTCTGCCATAGCACAGAGGTTCGTTTATTATATAGGGTTTCAAGTACATACTTCTTTGTCACACAATCAATTTTCTACATATATGTTTCCACAGAGCTTAAAAACAAGATGTGTAGACTAAGGAGATAGTCATTCATGCCTCTAGTACTGTTACCTACAGCACATGACACCCAAAGGTCCAGTGACCCCTTTTGTAGTCTTTTTCCTTTGATGGTCTCCATGTTCTGGTCCCTAGGAACCTCATCTCAGGCCTCACCTTGGCAAACTTTAGCATTGTGAAGGACAGAACAGAACTAGTTAGCCAGTTCTCTGGTCAAATATTGTCTTAATAGCTGGGGGATATGAGGGAAATCTCTTCATCTTCCAGGTTCAGTTTTCCAATAGTGCCTGCTTGTCTTACAGAGTCCTGGTGAGGATCTGGTGAGATAAGATCTAAAGTGCTTTGTAAACTTCAAAGTGCTATATAAATGCTTGCTATATGCTTTGGAGCAGCTGGGTGGTACAGATTCATCTCCATGAGTTCAAATCCAACCTTACTATGAGTGACCCTGGGAAAATATGTTTGACTCAGTTTCCTTATCTGTAAAGGGAATGATGACAGCATCTACCTAAAATGATTGTTATGAGTCTATTTGACTCAGTTTCCTCATCTAATAAGGGAATGATGACAGTATCTACCTAAAAGGATTGTTGTGAGTCTTTTTGACTCAGTTTCCTCATCTAATAAGGGAATGATGACAGTATCTACCTAAAAGGATTGTTGTGAGTTTATTTGACTCAGTTTCCTCATCTAATAAGGGAATGATGACAGTATCTACCTAAAAGGATTGTTGTGAGTCTATTTGACTCAGTTTCCTCATCTAATAAGGGAATGATGACAGTATCTACCTAAAAGGATTGTTATGAGTCTATTTGACTCAGTTTCCTCATCTAATAAGGGAATGATGACAGTATCTACCTAAAAGGATTGTTGTGAGTCTTTTTGACTCAGTTTCCTTATCTAATAATGACAGCATCTACTTAGAAGGATTGTTGTGAGTCTATTTGACTTAGTTTCCTCATCTGATAAGGGAATGATGACAGCACTACCTTGAAGGGTTGTTGCAGGAATCAAATGAAGTAATATTTGTAAAATGCTTACCACAATTGCACACAGTAGACTATATAAATTCTTATTCCCTTCCCTTCTTTCTCCTATGTGCTAGTGCCTTCCCCCTGAAATTACCTTGTGTTAACTTTGTATGTGGCCAGTCCTCAATTAGTACACAATCTCATGAATTCCAAAATCTTGTTATTCAAAGTTATAATTATGTAAAATATGGTCATTAGTTCCAGCCCCAAGGAAAAATGCTGTGGGAATTAGCAGATTACTCCCATTTTGTGAGATTCATTATTTGTACCTAGCTGGATATCCTGTGTTAATATGACCTGTTCTTTCATAGACTGTAAGCCTTTTGAGGACAGCTATTATTTTATTCATGTCTTTATATTCTTGCCACCTAGCAAAATATTCCTTAATAAGCCGACTTCCCTCAATTGCCCTTCACCCCACTAGCCCTAACTACCATTTCTTCTGGTATTGTTTAGATACTTTAAAAATATATCTTAAGGCAGCAAGGTGGCACAGTTGATAGAGCATTAGGCCTGAAGTCAGGAGATCCTGGATTCAAACCTGAACCCAGACACTTCCTAGCTGGGTGACTCACCTGGGCAAGTCACTTAACCACAAAGTCCTTACTGCTTTTCTGCCTTGAAGCTGATTCTTCGTTTCATTTCTCTAAGATAGAACGTAAGGATTTTAAAAAGAAATAAATAAAATGTATCTTGTAGGTACATAACTATTTGTATTTACATATTGTTTTCCCCCAATAGAATATGAGCTTCTTGAGGGCAGGGACTGAGTTTTGTTTGTTTGTTTTTTTCATTTTTGGTGGTATCCTCAGTGATTAGTACAGAATCTGGCCCATAGTAAGTAATTAATAAATATATTTTGGCTAATTTATTTATACAGTTTAGTCAGAAGTTCTGCCAGTGGTTAACCTGGGCTTCACGTCTTCAGATTGTCCAGAACAGGCAGACGCCCTGGGACTCGACTGACGTCTGTTCTCTTTGCAGCAGCTCCAGGTCCCTGTGAGGGCAGAGCTGAACCCTATTTCCCACAGATGTCTTCTCAGCAGTCAGGCTGGCCTGGAGCTTTGCAGCCTCATTCCCATCTGCAATCCCAGGCGCTCTAAGCATAACTTGAAACAAACAAGAGGAAATTCTTACTTGCAGATCATGCAGTGAGCAGACAGATGGGGATGGATGTGAAAACAGGCCCCTGGGAATTTTGGTGACAATTGTTATTATTCATGGCACAGAACCAGGCTCTAGTGGAGGCTGTGGGTGAGAAAATCATGGGACCAGATTGAAGCTTGGGTTTGGAAGCAGGAGCTCTGTGTTGAAGACTGACTTATTAGCTAAGGAATGTGGACCCCCTGAGCCTCAGTTTCTCCTTCTTTAAAATGAGGATAAGAATACTTTCCTTGCCTTCCTTGTAGGGTTGTTGGGAGGGTCAAATGACTTAATGGACTTGGAAACTCCCTCTCTACACTATGCAGAAGTCAGATATGACTAACTCCTGCTAAATGCAGCATTACTTCTTATTTTGAACCTTCAGCACAAGGTAGAATTGGAGCCAGTTCCCAAAGGAGAATGGGGGAAAGAGGGGCCACTGCAATGGGGGGAAGCAGGCTAATCTGATGGAGCCATCAGATTCTATCTAATAAGTGTGATTCTAACAGAGGGACTCCATTGCCCTGAGCCACACTCACTGTTCATATCTGTAAAAGGGGACTTCTACCTAGAAACCTGTCATCCTAAGTCTATTCCTTCTACCAAAGACAACCCTTCACTGTCTGCTGGCCTTAAATTGCTCTATTTATGGAGGGAGTGGTGGTGTTACTATCTATCTATCTATCTATCTATCTATCTATCTATCTATCTATCTATCCATCCATTCATCTATCTGTCTGTCTATCTATCTATCTATCTATCTATCTATCTATCTATCTATCTATCTATCTATCTATCTGCCTATCTATCTATCTATCCATCCATCCATCCATCTATCTATTTATCTATCTATCTATCTATCTATCTATCTATCTATCTATCCATCCACCCATTCATCTAATCTATCTACCTATCTATCTATCCATCCATCCATTCATCTATCTGTCTATCTATCTATCTATCTATCTATCTATCATCCATCCATTCATCTATCTGTCTATCTATCTATCTATCTATCTATCTATCTATCTATCTATCTATCTATCTATCTATCCATCCATTCATCTAATCTATCGACCTATCTATCTATCCATCCATCCATTCATCTATCTGTCTGTCTGTCTATCTATCTATCTATCTAGTGGTGCCTTGATACACGAGTGCCTTAAATCAGGAACAATGTGAGATAGGATTAATCAGCCTGGGATTTTTTGCTTTAAGTCATGAGCATCCTCCACTAGACAGCCTGCCAAATGTTCAGTTTCACAAGTTACACGAGGCTGTTTTTTTGTATTTTTCATATTTGGGAATTTCCCAAGGTGACCACTTATTTAGATTTTAAGTCAAAACACTAAAAATTATCCTTTCAGTATGTAAAACCCAGTAGAATTGGGCGTCAGCTGTGGGAGGGGGTTTGGAGGAGGGGAGGGAAAGAACATGAATCTTGTAACCATGGAAAAATATTCTAAATTAATTAATTATATAAAATTTTCCAAAACTTGGGGGAAAAAAAGAAGAAAGACTGTAGATTGTCCACATAGCTGAGGCTTGAGTACTGCCCATTGCTAGCTAATGGGGCAAAGTTGGAGCCTCATCCCAAGGCCAATCTATTATTATAAGGAGACCTAGATGGATGGCTGCATTGCTGATTTTGCAGTAACTCTATGCATAATATAGTATAATAGTATCATGCAATATAGCATACTGTATCTAGAATATATGTTATATGTGTAATCTATAAGTCCTTGCTTAATATTCAGCCATCAAACTAGAAAGTGTTCGTAGAGCAGCCTGCGGAGGGCTATCAGGGTCTGAGGTTCCCCTTGGTTTTCTCAATTCCAAGATTCTTTTCATCTCCCATGCAAATGAACAAGAGGGAGAAAGGCAGAGGGACAAAAGTCCCTAAGAAGGGCTTAAAAGAGAAAATAAATTTTTTAACGTGCTTAGAATTTTTTTGCCTCAGTTTATCTTAATTTCAATCATGACAATATCATCCTCCCTTCGATCATTTGCTTCACATTTTGCCCTTTATTATGTATGCATAGCCAATTCCAAAGCTTTTCAGGGAGTAGGTCTGGATTGGTGAC
The DNA here is from genome assembly GCF_027887165.1 of Monodelphis domestica. Lineage (NCBI taxonomy): Eukaryota > Metazoa > Chordata > Mammalia > Didelphimorphia > Didelphidae > Monodelphis > Monodelphis domestica. Next base: position 48,408,377 of record NC_077227.1, read on the forward strand.
CACACTATGATCTTTACTCTTCAAACATGCAGCTCACTAAAAGCCCTCTACTATTTCCTGCAGATGAGCTCACGCCCAGCATCCTGAATTTATAATGATGGTCTTCGGAAATTAAGTGGAAGTGGTATCTGTGTGGCACGGTGGATAGCATGCCAGGCCAAGAGTCAAGAGGACCTGGGTTCAAATTTAACCATAGACACATCCTAGCTGTGTGACCCTGGACAAGTCATTTAACCCCATTTGCCTAGCCCTTGCCCTTCTGTCTTGGAGTTGTTGCTAAGACAGAAATTAAGTTTGTTTGTTTTTTTTAAAAGAAATTAGGTGTAATATTTTACATTTTTTCCTGTCCTCACTCAATCTCTTCTATCTTGTTTTCTGTCATCTGTGAATCAGACAAACCTCCCACCTATGCCTGTACCCAAATCATTTCTTAAAAAATAATGAATGCATGTTCTCATACTCATCAACACCGTATCCTCAACAACATCACTGCTCTCCCCCAATCAAAATAACCTATTGCTTCTCTTTGCATGGAAAACAAAGGTCTCATTTTCCCTTTCCCAAGACCCTGACTTTATTGTCCAATTGGGTATCCTTCCTTCTCAATGTCTTTGACCATCTTCTTTCCATGGCCTTTGTTTCCATCTTAGTTAGCCCAGCTCTTCTCTTTCTCCCACTGGGTAGCCCAATATGGAGCTGGGCGGTAGTTGGATGGGTTGATCATTGGATTCATTTGTTAATTAGGCAGAATTCAACATGAGAATGTGCCTCCAGGCCAGCCAAAAAGGGCCTAACTTTATCAAGTTCTGGACCAAGAGAAAGCCAGCTGGCTTGGGGGCAAAACAAATTGGAAGTGAAAGGGTCAGATTTATGAGTTGTTAGCCCAAGCAGAGTCTGCCATTAATAGAATAAGCAAAGAGCCTGTGACAGATTTATGGGCTGGGACTTCTTTCTTGGACAGGCAGAAGGGAGGCATGAGTGTATGCTATGATAGCAATAGTGAAAATGGAGTGATGAGGAGATAGGGTGCAGGGTGGGGAAAGACTCACAAGATAATGCTGAAGAGATAATATCTTCCATTAACCTACATCCTTTCCAAAGGGATTTCTTCACCTCACAACAACTCTAGGAGGAGGCTTCTGCCAGTTTGATGATGCCCATTTTATAGGTGAAAAAATAAAGGCTCAAATATATTTCCACACAGGCCATACTCAAACCCTAAATACTCAAATTCAGGTTATCTGCCTCTAAGACTTGTATTCTTTGCACTAATTATTTTGGTTGGTATCTCTGTGCCCCAGATTCAGTGATGCCAAACTCAGATAAAAACACACACTAAACTCTATAGAAGTATCCCTGTGGGCTGCATATTGGCTTAGAAAACCATATATCAACATTATCTATGCTCTCTTGTATTTTTTTTTTACTTTGTTAAATATTTACCAATTGTATTTTAATCTAGTTTAGACTTCCCTTAGGAGTAAAGCTGCAGGCTGCAATGCTATTGGTCATGCTGGATTCCACTGGCCTGGAACGCTCATAAATTCAAGTCCTTGAAAGCTAAATCCATTGTCAAGAATCATTTTGGATGGACATTTATTCAAACCAAAGCTCCTGAGTCTCCAAAGATCTGTAGTTTTCATACTAGTGGACACATTATTTTATTTTATTTGTTTATTAGAAAATCTTTTTTGTCTTAACATTTTTATTTAATTAATTGATTAATTAATTTAGAATATTTTTCCATGGTTACGTGATTCATATTCTTTTCCTCCTTTCCGCCCCCCACCGGGTTATACATGTGTCATTGATTAAGTCCTATTTCCATATTATTGATATTTGTGCTAGGGTGATCCTTTAGAGTCTATGTCCCCCATCTTATCACATCGACCCATGTGATCAAGCAGTTTTCTTCTGTATTTCTACTACCACAGTTCTTTCTCTGGATGTGGACAGCATCTTTCTCATATGTCCCTCAGAATTGTCCTGGATCATTGCATTGCTACCAGTAGAGAAGTCCATTACGTACTATTGTGCCACAGTGTATCAGTCTCTGTGTACAATGTTTTCCTGGTTCTGCTCCTCTCACTCTGCATCACTTCCTGGAGGTTGTTCCAGTTCACATGGAATTCCTCCACTTTATTATTCCTTTGAGCACAATAGTATTCCATCACCAACATATACCACACTTTGTTCAGCCATTCCCCAATTGAAGGGCATCCCCTCGTTTTCCAATTTTTGGCCACCACAAAGAGCGCAGCTATGAATATTCTTGTACAAGTCTTTTTCCTTATTATCTCTTTGGGGTACAAACCCAGCAGTGGATGCATAATTTTAAAAGGACATTCAATTAAAACAGAATAGCAAAGAGCAAGGGAAGCTCCTGGACCCTTTATATACAGAAAAATGCTGTTCCACAGATGGTCACACCATTGTTGGGAGAGGGAACATGAAGAGGAAACACACCTAGCCTGGGTAATTCACCCTTCTAGGGCTACAGTCAAAGGGTAGTGGGGCCAGCTCATACACTCTGCTAAGAGTGATTGTTCAGTGTGGGCATTTACACCCCCCAAATCAGACTGAAAATCAAGAACTTGAATTATCATTTTGTTATGGTGTCTACAGTTAAAGTGAAAGAGAAAGTATTAATATGGTAGATTAAACTTAAAAACACATTGCTGGCACAGTTCCCCACCCCCACCCCACCCCACCCCCCAAAAAAATTCGTTGTTAAACATTTGCTAGTTGAGAGAAAGGTAAGTGACTCCATGGCAGGCCTAGAGACAGGAAGACCTGGATTCAAACCTGACCTCAGACACTTCCTAGTTCTGTAATCCTGAGCAAGTCACCTACCCCCAATTGCCTAATCCTTAACACTCTTCTGCCTTGAAACTGATACTCATTAATGATTCTAAGACAGAAGGGAAGGGTTAAAAAAAGAAAAAAGAAATACAAGTATAGCACTGCTTCCATCTTAATTGGACAACTTCCCTGCCTCTGGACCTACCTTTGTTTCCCAACCAAGCTGCTGATGTCATCTGCTAGTTTGTGTCTGCATCTTCCACCCAGCTGCAAATTGTGAGTGTCATCTTCTGGGCTTTCTTTATTCTGCTGCCTCAGAGTCAAGTCAACAAACATTTATTAAGCACTCACCACAAGCCAAGGTTTTTTGCAGAATCACAGCTGCTATGGGACATCTTCTATCCAAGGTCTTCTGTGAGTTGACTCAACATCCAAGGCTATTTTGGTTCTTTTGTGAGTTAGACTCAGAGATGCACACAGCCAGCTAACGAAAGATCTTTGGTCAAGAACTTTTTTTTAACCTCTAAGAGCACTCCAAGTCTTCAAGCCAGCCTGTTATTTTAGTGGGGCTAACAGAATTGCTCTTTAGTTCCCATCCTGTCCCTGGTGGCCAGTCCTGGGGTTATGCAATTTACCCAAGAACTTCACTCTCACCAGATTGGAGTCAGGGTCCAGATAGTGACTCTTGTCCTTCAATCCAACAGCTACACTCAAATCAATCACTCACCCCCTACTAGCCCTGAGAAGAGGGTTTAGCCTTTAATCTTCTCTATAGCCATAGACCTTTCTTGATTTTCCTTGGATCTATTTATGATTAGGGAGGGAATTTATTCATCATTTATTCACTTCCTGTAGGATCTCGTACAAAGTCTTCAGCATCAGATTCAAGCCTCTTTCTACCTAGTCCAAATCTATTTCCTACTTCCCTGCTCCTACATCCCCTAACACACATCCTCTGCCCCATACATATCCTGGACTTGTGTAGAGAGACAAATCCTGGACCTGGAGTCAGAAGACCAGGTCTGACTACTTACTGCAGTTCTCACTAGCTGTTGCCTCTTGGACAAGTCATTTAACTTCTATGACCCTCAGCTTCCTTGTCTCTAAAATGCTATACTATTTGCATTGCCAGTCTCATAGGATTGTGATGAGAACAGCATTTTGTAAAATTTGTAATGTGACATATGTGTGAGTTACTATTACTACTCCTCCATGGGGCAGCTGGGTGGCTCAGTGGATGGAGAGCCAGGCCTAGAGGAGGGAAGTCCTGGATTCAAATATGGCCTCAGACACTTCCTGACTGTATGACCCTGGACAAGTCACTTAACACCCACTGCCTAGCCCTTACCACTCTTCTGCCTAATAGGTTCTAAGGCAGAAGGTAAGGGTTTAAAAAGAAATACTTTTCCATGACTGCCCTTTCCTCTTTCTTTACCTCTCTCCATACACCATGCTCATTCTCACTTTCCTACCTTTGTCTATACCAGTGAAAAAACACTGGATTTTGAGGCCTGGACCCAAATTCCAGTTGTGACATTTACAACCTTGTATGATGGTGGCCAAGGCATTTCCTCTCCCTAGGCTTCAGTCAACACATCTACAAAATGAGAGGCCAAGAGTCAACAAATTTTCTTTAGGTAATAATATTTATTAGGCAATAATACAAGTCAATATTTATTTAGGTGCCCGCTATCTGCCTAGACTGTGCTAAGCACTGGGGATACAAAAGAGCCAAAGGCAGTCCCTGCCCTCCAGGAGCTCACAGTCTAATGCAGAGATTGAACTAGATGGCCACTAAGGTCCCTCTCATCTTCCAAGCCCCTTTCCTGGAGTGCCTTGCATAGGGTTGTTCATAGGGGGGAATTCAGTGGTGACTTGAGGGAGTCCATTTCATTGATCTGTTCCCCCCATTCCTCCCCTTGCCCTGAAGCTCGCCTCTCTTAAAGACACTGGGGTCCATCTGTAGTGAGCACACCCAGCCTTCTCCCTCCCCTCCAACCCAGAAGCTAGTGAATTGAGAGAGAGGCAGACAGACAGACAGACAGACAGACAGAGACAGAGAGAGTAGAGACACAGAGAGACACAGAGAGAGACAGAGACAGTGACAGAGACAGAGATAGAGAGACAGAGAGAGACATAGAAGCAGAGACAGAGACAGACAGAGAGACAGAGACAGAGAGAGAGAGACAGAGAGTCAGAGACAGAGAGACAGAGACAGAGAGACAGAGAGAGACATAGAGACAGAGACAGAGAGAGGAAAGAGACAGAGAGAAAGAGAGAGAAGAGACAGACAGAGAGGGAGAGAGGGAGAGAGAAATAGAAAGAGAGAAACAGAGACAGCGAGAGACAGAGACAGAGAAAGAGAGACAGAGACAGAGAAAGAGAGACAGAGAGAAATAGAGACAGACAGACAGACAGAGACAGAGACAGAGACAGAGACAGAGACAGAGAAGTCAATGACCTCTGCTGAGGGGCTCTTGGGCTCTTCCCCACCCAGCCTAGGTGTCCAAGAGCTTCAATCCCTTTTGCCATCGACTGTTACCTCCTTCACAGTGAGAGGGGGCCTGGGTGCCTCTGGGCTCCTTTCCCGGATGGGAAGATGCCAGAGGCTCTGTGTGTGTGTGTGTGTGTGTGTGTGTGTGTGTGTGTGTGGTGGTGGTGGGGTAGTTGCATGGAAACTGAAAGCCCTGCTGCATGACCTGTTAATGAGAAGCAGATGTGAACAGCTAGAGGAAAGGCATTCCACAGAGCAGTAAGAATGTGTAACTTTTCTGGTTCTAATGAACCCTTTCAAACCCAGAGCAGTTTGACACATACAAGTTGCAGTGACTATAAGGTTCATGGTATGACCAACATACATGCTAGTATCTGTGATGAATGGATTTTTACATGTATGAACATACATGTACACATGTGTATAGCGACACCCCCCTCTAACTCCAATCTAGTCTACATCAGACAACATCTGCCTGTTTAATGAGGGACTTGAGGTCCAAAGAGAAGGAACACATTCCTAAAGCACAGCGCCTACCACATAGTAGGTTCTTTTTTTTTAACCTTTAACTTCTTTCTTAGCATTAATATGCATTTTTTAAGCCTTTACTATGTGCCAGGCACTGTGCTAAAGGCTGATGATACAGTACAAGCAAAAAGAAACAAAACCCCCTGCCCTCAAGAGAGTGTGTGTATTTGGTGGGGAGAACATCATGGAGAAGTCCAAAGTTGGTAGTGGAGGAATGAACATTGGGATGCTGGGGGAGTGGTGGGGGTGGATTTCCTCAAAGCTGAAATCTTAGGAACAACTCACTTACCAAAGGATGGGCGCAGCGAGATATTCTAGGATAAGGTGCCTTCATTTCCATTCCTGATGGTCTCACTCTTCTTAACTCTGCAGCCTGGCTTCCAACCTCATCACTCAGCCAAAACTGCTCCCCCAAAATGATCTCTGATCTCTTAATGGCCGCATCTAGTGGCCTTTTCCCAATCATTCACCTCCTTGATATCTCTTTTGCCTTTGACACTGTCAATTACCCTCTTCTCCTTGAGAGCTCTCTTCATCCTTGGTTTTCCCAACACTGCTCCTTTTGGGGGCTCCTCCTGCCTATTTGGTCAGTCCTTTCCTGGTTCTTCATCTGGTTCATGTCCCCTAATTGGATGTGTGTGTCCCCCTAGATCTTCTCCTTTGTACTGTTCCACTTGGTGATCTCAGTAGCTCCCATGAATTCAACTATCATCTTTATGCAAATGATCCTCACATCTATTTGTCCAGATCTAAATTCTCTCCTGACTTCTAGCCTCTTATCTCTAATTGCCTATTGTTGTTGTTTAGTCCTTTCAGTGGTGTCAGATTCTTCAGGACCCCATTTGAGGTTTTCTTGGCAAAGATATTGGAATCATTTGCCATATTCCTTCTCTAGCTCATTTTACAGATGAGAAACTGAGGCAAACAGGGTTAAGAAATTCTCGCCCAGGATCACAGAGCTAGTAAGTGTCTAAGGCCAGATTTGAACTCAGGAAGATGAAGCTTCCTGACTCCCAGATCCAACACTCTAGGCACTGATCCATCTAGCTGCCCCTAATGTTAGAGTGACATCTCATAGGATTGTTATGAGAACAGCATTTTGTAAAACTTATTGTTGCATACACGTTAATTACTATTTTTTTCAAAAACCCTCACCTTCCATATTATAATCAATATTGTGCATTGGTTCTAAGGCAAAAATAAAAAAGCAATAAGAGCTAGGCAATGGGGGTTAAGTGATTTGTCCAGGGTCACACAGCTAGTTCTGAGGCCAGATTTGAACCTTGGATCTCCTGTCTCTGGGCCTGGCTCTCAAATCACTGAGCCACCCAACTGCCTCACATACATCTTAATTATTATTATTACTCCTCCATGATTGTCCTTTCCTGTCCTCCTATCCTCCTACACATATACCATGCTCATTCTCACCTGCGTACTTCTGCCTATGCCAGTGAAAAGAATACTGCCTATTGGATGTCTCTAATTGGATGTCTCCCAGACAACTGGACTCATCCTTCCTTCCAACTCTCTCCTGTTATGATTAAGGATTCCTCCGTCCTCCCAGTTATCCAAGCCTAAAACCTACATGGCATCCTTGACTCTTCACCCTCTCTCATCCCCTTCCCATATTCAATCTAATGCCAAGTCTGTTGATTCTTCCTTCAAAACATCACTTGCTTATGGCTGCTTCTCTCCTCTGACCCAGTCACCATCCCGGCTCAGAGCCTCATCTCCTGCCTGGACAACTGCAATAGCCTAAGTGTCGGTCTCCAAACCTCAAGTCTCTGCCAAAGATGTGCAGGAGACTCAAAAAAGTATAAACAGCCAGTGCCCTGAATAAATTATTAGAGCCAGTTGTATTGCCCTTGAGAAGGTACAAAATGATTTCTTCTTAACCCTGTGAAATCTAGGTGATATGGTAACGCCCAAAGCTAACATTTCCTTCAGCTACATGAAAGCCGAACTTCTAGGAATGAGGAAGTGATAGTCCTACTCAGACCATACATATCTGCAGCCTGTGTTCCATCTTGAGTTCCATGTTTGGGAAGGACATTGATAAATTAAAGTGCATCCAGAAAAGTGACCAGGGTGGTGAAAGCTATTGAGTTCATGCCATATGGAGACAAGTTGTCAGAACTGCAAGTGATTAAGTGGGAAAAGAGAAATCTTTTTTTTTTTTTAACCCTCACCTTCTACCTTAGAATCAACATTATGTATTGGTTCCAAGGGAGTAGGCAATGGGGGTGAAGTGACTTGCCCAGGGTCACACAGCTAGGAAGTGTCTGAGGTCAGATTTGAACCCAGGAACTTTTATCTCCAGCCCTGGCTCTCCATTCACTGAGCCTCCCAGCTGCTCCTAGAGAAAAGGAATCTAAGGAGAAGTGTGTTTTAATATGAAAAGGTCTGTCATGTGGAAGAGGGATTAGACTTACTTTCTTTGACCCCAGAAGGCAGAATTGGGTTGAGGGGAGTGGGGAATGGAATTACAAAAAGACAAACATGGGCCTAATTGTAAGGACAAGCTTCCCAAGTGAAATGGAAAGTGAAATGGACTATCCAAAGTCTCTCCTGGTATTATTCATTTATAATATTATAGTAGTCCTATAGATTGTTCTCTTTTTGTTTTTGATTTTTGATTTTTTTATTCTTTTACACTGAATCAGTTCATATAATTCTACTCAGGTTTATTTAATATTTATTTAAATATTCAGATGTTTACTTCTTGTTTCTTCCCCTTAAACATCTCTTAATAACACTTTCATTTAATTAATTCCTTTAGTCATTTTTTGTAGTAAGTTAATATTTCATTAAATTCAGATAAAACCATTTGTTTGTTCATCCTCTTCCTTCCCTGTTTATGGATACTTTCTGAGTTTGGGGCTGAAGCAGGTGCTGTTGAGTTTACTGTTAGTCACTCAGATGCCAAGATCCTCCACTGCAACCTGGGCCATCACCAGTTGTCCTGACTTTTGTCTTGCCGCTGGACTTTGATGATTCTGGAAGCGTCATTGGCCCATTAACAACAATGAAAGGAGGACAAATGTTATTGAGATATAGCTTTATGGGATCTGGCCTTATGAGTTCTGCTCTTCAGGGAGTGCTTCCAACAATGAACTTACATCATCACCATCTTCCCCCAAACTGGGCTCCTCATCATTGGATACCTTCCAACAGAAGCTGGATGGCCACCTGTTTTATATATGTGTGTGTATATGTATGTACATATATAATTGTATCAGGAATTCTTGCTCATGCATGGCTTAGATTCATTAATTACCCTTAACTTGGAAATAATGTAAATCTGTAAGACAATATAATTATACCCATTTTACTGATGAGAAACTCAGACCAAGAAAGATACTTGTTCTTAGCTACCCAAACAGTATGTGTCTGAGACAGAATTTGAACCCTAGTCTTCTGACTTCATGTTCAACATTCTGTCCACTATTCTATGACATCATTCAAATGGAAATTCTTCAATGATATCTATCAGCTACTTATTTCTTGGTCTCCCAGAAGCCATATTCCCATACTCTTTTCCTCCTTGAGAATTTTCTGACTTTGGGATGTATACTAGGAATCCATTCTCCCCGTCCCCATAGCTTTAAGGGACTCCATTCTCCCATTGTCATCATCTTCCCCAGGATAGGGAAACATGGCAACCATGTGTTATAAAACACTTCCTGAAGAGTGGAACTCCCTGGGCCACATCCCTGTTAAACAGTGTCTCTGGGATATCCATCCTCCTAGGACATAGGTTGTTATTTCTGGCATAGCAGTTTTGCAGTTGATAGAGCTGGCTACTTTGGCAGAGTGTATTGAAGGCTTCTCTGGGTCTTGTACCCAGTCTTCCCTTTGGGAATCCTCTCAGGCCCCTTGAGTTCCCTCTTAAGCCATCAAACCACAACTCCTGGGCTTCCTTGATCAGAAGCAAACATGGTTTTAGCCTGAGCTCTCAAAAGGGGAGTAAAGGGAAAATGCAGGGAATTTTTTAAAATAATAAATTTTTGAATTGTAAAGGACACTAGACACCATATAGTCCATCTATCCACTTTTACAGTTTAGGAGACATCCTAGGGAATTTTAATAACCTGCTCAAAGTCACACAACTAGTTAAGTGACAGAGCAAGGAACTTAATATAATGAGAAACTGCAGTGTGAAGTTCTGAACAATAAAGAGTATAAAGTAATTTGTGATTCCTGGGAAATAAGAAATTGGGTAAGGAGCAGCAATTAAGCATTTGCTTGGGGAACAACCAAAGAAATTTAACTGGGTCACCATCCCCTGCATTATTGGCAAAAATATAGACAAAATACTCTACAAATTATGTAATTCCTGGGAACCATGCAGTAAAGAAACTGGATCAGTTACCATTGTGGTCAAGAACATAGAAAATCTGTGGGCAGCTACTGTGCTTGTCATTCTGGGCCAAACACACCTCTGCATGGTTAGGGGAATTAAAGGGATGCCAAAAAGGGGCAGAGCCAGATATTTAAAAGAGGAAGGATTGAGAAATTCAAAATGAGTACCAGAGCCTTGTTTATGGCATACTAAGACTGCAAAGATATGGAGTTCCATTTGTATAGTGTGTTCCAACTAATTTATTCTGGAAAACATGAAAAGAAAGGAGGAAGGAGAGAGGGTAGGAGGAAGTGAAGGAAGAGAATGAAGGAGAGAGAAAAAGACAGAGACAGAGACAGAAGGGGAGGAGGAGGAGGAGGAGGAGGAGAAGGAGGAGGAGGAGAAGGAGGAGGAGGAGGAGGAGGAGGAGAAGGAGAAGAAGAAGAAGAAGAAGAAGAAGAAGAAGAAGAAGAAGAAGAAGAAGAAGAAGAAGAAGAAGAAGAAGAAGAAGAAGAAGAAGAAGAAGAAGAAGAAGAAGAAGAAGAAGAAGAAGAAGAAGAAGAAGAAGAAGAAGAAGAAGAAGAAGAAGAAGAAGAAGAAGAAGAAGAAGAAGAAGAAGAAGAAGAAGAAGAAGAAGAAGAAGAAGAAGAAGAAGAAGAAGAAGAAGAAGAAGAAGAAGGAGGAGGAGGAGGAGGAGGAGGAGGAGGAGGAGGAGGAGGAGGAGGAGGAGGAGGAGGAGGAGGAGGAGGAGGAGGAGGAGGAGGAGGAGGAGGAGGAGGAGGAGGAGGAGAAGGAAAAGGAGAAGGAGGAGGAGGAGGAGGAGGAGGAGAAGAAGAAGAAGAAGAAGAAGAAGAAGAAGAAGAAGAAGAAGAAGAAGAAGAAGAAGAAGAAGAAGAAGAAGAAGAAGAAGAAGAAGAAGAAGAAGAAGAAGAAGAAGAAGAAGAAGAGGAGGAGGAGGAGGAGGAGGAGGAGGAGGAGGAGGAGGAGGAGGAGGAGGAGAAGATTAGGAGGAGATGAGAGAGGAGGAAAGAGAGGAGAGAAAGGGGAAGAGAGGTGAGAAGGAGAAAAAGAGGAGAGAGGAAAGGGAGAAAGGATATTTAGTTTTTTAAGAAAGAAAAGAGCGAGAAGAGAGAAGGAGAAAGAAAAGTGAGAAGGAGAAAAAGAGGAGGAGGAAAAGGGAGAAAGGATATTTGGGCTTTTTTAAGAAAGAAAAGCCTGAGAAGAGAGAAAGAGAGAGAAAAGTGAGAAGGAAAAGAAGAGAGAGAAGTAGGAAAAATGGTGGGAGTAGAGTAGTAGTAATGGTCTGGGAGAGTTTCACTGAGGGGACCAAGAAATGAAATATTGTTCTGAGTTCCTTTGTCTTACTTAGAAAAGATCTCCAACCCTATTGCACACAGAAAGTGAAACGTTGTGTAAGATCAAACATAATTGACTTTGCTGGTAATAGCAATGCAGTGGTCCTGGCAATTCTAAGGGACTTATGAGAAAGAAAGATATCCACATCAAGAGAAAGAACTGTGGGAGTAGAAGCACAGAAGAAAAGCATATGCTTTATCACTTCTTTTATGAGTATAGGATTCAAGGTATTGGTTTTAAAAGATTAATCCATTAAAAAATGAATAATATGGAAATAGGTATCAAGTGATAACATGTATAACCCAGTGCAATTGCTTGTCAGTACTGGGAGGGAAGATGGGATGGAGACAGCATGAATCATGTAATTATAGGAAAATATTTAAAAAGAAATAAGTAAAAGGCATCCATTTTCAAGAAATTTACATTTTAGTTAGAGTGACAAAGCATAAACTATTGTATGATGTAAAATATAAACAAAAATAAAATGTAAGAAATATGTGAGTGAAACAAAAAAAAAAAAAGATCTCCAATCCATGCTATGATTTCCAAGTTTTTTGTTGTTATTCAGTTGTTTTACTTGTGCCCAACTCTTTGTGACCCTGTTTGGGGTTTTCCTGGCAAAGATTCTGGGATGGCTTGCCATTTCTTCCTCCAGCTCATTTTTTGGACGAGGAAACTGAGGCAAACAGGGTTAAGTGAATCGTCCAGGTTCATACAGTTAGTCAGTGTCTGAGATCACATTTGAACTCAGGTCTTCTTGATTGCAGGCTCAGCTCTCTATCTACTTTGCCACCTAGTTTGTCCAGATTTCTAAGCTAGGGGGTGAGAATGACACTCCCAAACTATAATTGGAGGCAGTTGAAAGCTGATTCTACTGAAGCTGATAGACTCATAGATCTGTTTCTAGAAGGGATCAGACACAATCTAGTCCAGCTCTTTAGTTTTTCAGATAAAGAAACTGAGACTCAGGGAGGCTAAGTTACTTGCCCAAAGTCATTAGAGGTAAGACTTGAACTAAGATCTTCTGACTCCAGAGTTCTGTCCAAGGCTTGGCTCAACAAACAGCCTTTTCTGGTACCAAGAAGACTTCTTTGGCTGATCTTCATCTTCCTTTATAAACACTTATAGCTCACAGAGCTGTTGTGAGGATCAAAAGAGAACAGATGAGTTAATATTTGTAAAGCAGTTAGCACAGGGGCTGGTTCATAGATAGTCCTCTTGACTTTTTGCCACTTCTTGCCACTGGAGTTCAATGACTCTGGAAGAAAGAGTGAGGCTGATGCCTTCATGAAACTCTGCCTCACTTCAATCCAATGCATGTGCAAGTCAACATTACCCCATGAGGTCATTGGTCCTCTTTGAAATGAAGGGCAAACAACAACATAGTAGGTCCTCTAGAAGTGCGCATTCTACTCTCTGACATATGAGTTGATGAGAGGCTATGGACTTGGCTCAGAGGATCTAGGTTCCATTGCCCCCTTCTTCTTCTACTTCCTGACCCAGATCTTCTGGCCTTTCTAGGTCTGAGTTGCCTCACTTGTAAAATGAAGGATTTGGACCAGATAGCCTCTAAGGTCCCTTCTAGCTCCAAGTCTAGGATCCTAGGAGACCCTGACCCAATTATCTACCACATGACCATTTCAGCTCCTAGTTACATTCTGTCTTGAAACTGGTATCATTTCACCTGGGAGTCCCATCTTCTCAGCCAGACAGTGAGCATCCCAAGGGCAGAGGTTGTGTCTGCTTCTCCTTCCAACTTACCCACTTATAAATCCAATCTAAATTTAAACGGCATTTTTTTTCCATGAGAAGGCAATTTTGAGAAGGAATGTAGTGAAGTACAAAGAACACAGAAGGCCTGAACAGGGTGGCAATTTTACTTGGAGGTGGTTTACTTTAATTGCTTTCATTCACTTTAGTCCCTTCCCCTCATGTCTTCTGGCACATCGCTCCAACCATCATCCCTTTTCTCTGCATCATTTTCTTTTCTTTTTTTTTTTTAAATGTTACCTTCTGTCTCAAGTCAGAAGAGTGACGAGTGCTAGGCAACTGAGGTTAAGTGACTTACCCAGGGTTGTCCCACAGCTAAGAAATATCTGGGGACCAGATTTAAACTCAAGACCTCCAGACTCCAGACCTGTCTAATTTTCCATCTCACTCTATTTACTGATTTCTTGCATACCTACAAATACACCCAAGTCTCCCCTGTCTTAAAAAATGCACTGGATCCTGCCATCAGCTGTATCTCTCCTCCCTTTGGGGCCCAAACTTCTTCTTCCATTGCTCTTCTATCATATTGCTCTCCTCTCACTCACTTCTCAAATCCTGAACTCATCTCACAACTGAAAAGGCGCTTTTAAAAAGGTGTCTGTGAGCCTTTAATTGTTTTCTTCATTGTCTAATTCATCTTCTGGCCTTTTCTTAGTCCTCCTTCCTCTGCCTCTCTCCTGGGTTCAAATCTGACCTAAGAGCCCTGGGGCACATCATTTAGCCCCCATTGCCTAGCTCTTACTGCTCTTCTGCCTCGGGATCAACATAGTTTTGATTATTCCAAGGCAGAAGGTAAGGGTCTCAACAAAGTGGAGGGAGGGATAATAAAAAGACACTCATGGCATAGGCAATTGTGTCTACAAACAAAATAAATGCCAAAGAGTTCATTTACAAGCATTTACTTCTCCAAAACAAAATTAAAACAGGATTCAGGAACTCGTAGTCCAGAGAAGGGAGGGGAAGGGTCCAGGGAGAGCCACCCCTCCTCCAAATCAGCTCTCAGGAAGCAGATTTATATAGTCCTAATACTAGTGCAAAGCCAGAAAAAGAGAAACTGAGGGACAAGTCACCTCTTTTATTAATCCTCTGAGTCACTGGTTCTTCTGGTTTTGCAGCCAATAAGGGTTGACCCTCTCAAAATCCCATGGCTTTAACTCTAAGATATACCTGGTTGGGGTAGCCACCACCCTACTTTAGTCCTATAACCTCTCATCTAGTCTGAATTAGTCATCTAATTGTTCTCTAAACCTCAGCTCTGTCCCATTTTCATTCCATCTTTCATACGACTGCCAAAAAACAATGGTCACTCCTCAATAAACTTCAGTGGCTCCCTATTACCTCTAGGTTCAAATATAAATTCTTCTATTTTACTCTTAAAATCCTTTACAACCTGGTTCTAACCTGCCTTTCCAAGCTTATTATACAATACTACCCTTCACATTCTCTATGGCCCAACTCTTGATCTCAGAGGACATTCTCTATCCTGTCTCCATGCTTTTTGCATGACTGTTCCCCTACAACTGGGATGTATTCCCTCCTTACCCTCAGCTCTTAGAATTCCTGTTAGAATTTCCTTCAAAGCTCAGCTCAAACACCAACTCCTATATGAAGTTATTTCTGACTCCCACCCTGCCTCCAGCTATAAGGGCTTCCTCAATCCAAATTGCCTCAAATTTCCTTTGCATTCTTCTCTCCCTCTCCTTTCCTCTCTCCACTCATTCCCTCTCTTCGTCTGTCTCTGTCTCTGTCTCTGTCTCTCTCTTCCTCTCCTTCCCTCTTCTCTTCCTCCCTCTCTCTGTCTCTGTCTCTTTCTCTCTGTCTGTCTCTGTCTCTCTGTCTGTCTCTGTCTCTCTGTCTGTCTCCCTCTCCCCCTTTCTCTCCCTCCCTCTCTCTGTCTCTGTTTCTTTCATTCTCTCTCTTTCTCTCTATGTCTCTGACTCTCTATCTCTGTCTCTCTCTGTCTCTCTTTCTCTGTCTGTCTGTCTCTGTCTCTGTCTGTCTGTCTCTGTCTCTCTCTGTTTCTGTCTCTGTCTCTCTGTCTCTCTTCCTCCCTCCCCAGCATTTAGCCCAGTGCTTAGGATAGTGTCTGGCATATATTAAGTACTCAATAAATATTTATTGATTGACAAATTTATCTCACCCAGGCTGGAAGTGCAGTGAATATTCACAGACCCAAAGCCACTAATGATGAGCCTGGGAGCTTTGCAGTTCTCCCTCTGGTTTGCCCATCCTTAAGCAGTTTGATGGATCCCTGCTCTCAGGTGTGCACCATATTGTGTGGACACCTGATTGGCTTAACCAAATATAGGTCTGAAATCCTTAGACCAAGAGATCAGCTGGACTGAGCCTCCCTGGAAGCAGGGCTTGCAGGCATGTACCTACCGCCACTCCAGGTATGTTTCTTAAGCAACAATGCTATTCCTTGACCCTGTTTATTTATTCTGGTCTTGAGATGACTGGGAGGCAGAGTAGGTAGTAGTTTGCCCTGGACTTGGCAACATATATATTCAAATCCTCCCTCAAACACTTAATTGCTGTGTGACCAGGAGCAGGTAATTTTTCCTCTGTCTGCCTCAGTTTCTTTATCCGTAACATGGAGATGATCCAATGAGATAAGCCTATGTAAAGCACTTTGTAAACCGTAAAATGCTGGGTAAATAAATGTCAGTTATTCTTATCATTTTGCCTTCTCTATACCTTCCCGATACCATTTTCCAGTCATGAGTTCCAGGCCACCAATTCTCAGTGATATCTATAAAAGGGCTTTGCTCCTCCTCCCCAGATCACCTCAGCTGGAGGGATTAGCTCCTGGGAGAAGCCGCTTCTATTCTCCTTCCAGGAGAACGGAAATAGCCTCTTGCTATTGGCTTCATCTCCAGAACTTTGTGCATCTTTCCAGCTATCAGGCAGAGGCAGTCTCTCATGATCTCCGTCTCCCAGGGTATTCAGCATGGCATGAGCTGCCCTGGGGATGGGCAGGGAAGGGCTTCCTCTGAGAATCAGGCTCAGAGTTTGAGTCGACTTTGTCCTTCTTCAGGCCTCTGCCAGACCCATTCTTGAACCATGATGACCCTGGAGGCACAGATGCTGCAGCCAGCCCAGAAGGGAAGCCTTGAGGAAGGTGCTCAGGCCACAGACCCAGGGAGTTTTGAACTTGGAACTTTGTGGGACTGAGGTGATGGGGGGGGGAAATGGTGTCACTATGGGCTATGGGGGGCAGATGGGGGGATGGGGGGTGACGATGGCATGCCTCTTCTTGATATACATTTGAAGCAAATATTCCTTTGTAAAAGCTGTTGTTACATGGTTAAATGGAATTTGGGTCCTGAAAATCCTCAAAAGGAATACCTCAAAAGGCTTGAGCCAGAATAATGGGGAAAGGGATAAGCATTTATATATTGCTTACTACATGCTGAGCACTATGCTAAATACTTTTTACAAATATTATCTCATTTAGTCCTTATAAACAATTTCTCATGGCAGATGCTGTTATCTCCATTTTAAAAATGAGGAAACTGAGGCAAACAGAGTTTAAGTGACTTGCTCAGAATCACATAGCTAGTAGATGTCTGAGGCTGGATTTGAACTCAGAGCTTTCTCATTCTAGGTCCAGTGCTCTCTCTTCTGCACAAATGACTGTCTCTAATGGTGATATATGCATAAATAATATGCTTAAAATTACAAAGGAAATAAAATTTATTGAACTAGACTTACCAAAATAGCAGGAGAGGAGGGATTCCCCTGAAATCTCTCCACTGTTACTTGGAGGTCTGTAAATGCCAGCTTAAGAATCCTTGTTTTAAGGGGTGATCTAGAAGTCCAAAGTCCCCTCTCAGAAGTCACCTTAACCAGCATTCTCTTCCCAAATCCTTCTTTTCCAAAACCTATGCCTTCGATCAGCAGCGATGATGAAAATGTGCCTCCTCAAGTTCTGAGTTTCTTGCCCAGAATTTCCTGGTCTCTAGCAATGATTTCCAGTTGGTTGGTTGGTTTTTTTCTGGTGGCATCATCTGTCCCCTCATGAAACAACAAAAGTGCCTCATAATTATCAAGTCTGATAAGTCTTGATGGATCTGTATCCAACTCTCAGTCAGGGGTTCTCAGCTGAGGCTCTCTGAATTTTTCATTCATGTTTTATAACCGCATTTCAATAGTGTTTCCTTTGTCATTGGATATATTTTATCTCATGCATTTAAAAGCATGATTCTCAGGAGTCTGTAGGCTTTCCTAGACTACCAAAAGGGTCCATAATATACACAAAAAGACTGAGAACCCAGAAAGATGGAGAATTCTAGTTATGAACCCCAGAAACACAGCAGGCCTTCCTGTTTATGCCATTTGGATAATGGCCTTGGAATTCCTTAGTAGGGGGTTACTTATTCCTTCAACTTATCTCTTCTTGCTTTTAAAAGCTGACATCTCTCTTGATGGTCTCCCAGTGGATTCCCATAGTCATTCCTTGGAGAACAAGAAGCTGAGAAGATCCCAAACCTTCCAGGGTCCTTCTTTCCTTCCTTTTTAGGTCTCATTCTTCAGCCCTCAGGTCTCCTGGTATGGCTTGGCCATACATCTGAGTTCTGCCTCTGGATATTCCTTTTATTGTTATTATTTCCCTTTTGAAGTATTCCCTTCTTGTGTATTTTTCAGAATCTATTCTCTTCCTTTGAGGTCCTGCTCCCACGTTTACTCCTCTGGGAATTCTTCCCTGATCCTTCCCAACTAAAAATATTCTCTTCTTCCCCAAGTATTCCTAGAGCCCTTTTATTCCCATCACACTCTACCATGGCCATGTCATATCCTTCCACCCTATCCCTCAGGTAGAATATAAATTCCTCAATGACAAAGATTATCCCTTTTGTTTTTATGGGCTTGGGCATGGGTCTTTTGGGCATTTTTTGCCAAGTTAAATGAAACCTATTTATTCTATATTCAATCACTCATGAACATGAATATTTTCAGGGAAGTTTCATCAAAAGCTCTTTTTAAAAAACCCTTACTTTCCGCCTTAGAATCCATACTATGTAACGGTTCCAAGGCAGAACAGCAGTAAGGGCTGGGCAACAACAGGGTCACATAACCAAGAAATATCTGAGGCCAAATTTGAACCCAGGACCTTCCATCTCTAGACCTGGCTCTCAACCCACTGAGCTAGCCAGCTGCCCACTCAAAAGCTCTTTTTTGAGGAGCAAAGTGAGCCATATACTAATGTCCCCAACATTTCCCCAGATAAGAATAGAAGTCAGATGAGCATTTGGGGAAATGTGAGCCCAATTCTGATGCTCCCAGATTTGTAAAAGCCAGAGCCAGTTTGTGAGCAGCACCTTCAAAATTGTACCCTGGTCCTCAGGGCAAGAAGGCAAGAAGCATTCTCTATACCAGGATCAACCATGTTTACAAATCCTAAACTTAAGGAGCATCACTTGTCTCATATTCCTACACACCCAGGTATATATATATATATACCCTAAGGTGCAATATACATTCATGCACAGGCAGTCTCTTTCTGTCTCTGTCTCTGACTCCTTGTCTCTGTTTCTTTCTTCTGTCTCTCTCCATCTGCATCTCTGTCCTTTTTCTTCAGTCAAACCCTACATAGACATTTTTAGATCAGAGTAAAAGAGTGTCTGACCTGGGGAGGGAAGAGGGAGTTCAGGAGGAAGAGTTGGCTCTCCAGTCAGAGGAGAGATGGGTAGGAGGCTCTCAAACATGCCTGGCTGTCCTGATTTTCCAAATGGTGCCCCAGAAGAAGAGACCCTGGAGAAGAAGAAAGAACAGAAGCATGGGGAAGTATGGTGGTAGGAAGGAGAAGAGGGGAAAACTAGCCACATCCTGGAAACATTCCCCAGAAAAGGAAAGGGAAATAGGTCAGGGAACAGCATGGAGAGAAAGGGAGGTTGAGAACCTAAAGCAAATAAGAGGAGAGAGGATCAAAAGAAGGGTGGTAAGGAGAGAGAATTACAGTACAGGCAGGGGTGGGAAACTGGAGAGTCAAAGGCACTAGATAGAGGTCAAATCAAATAGCTTGTAGGAAGGAAGACCTTCATGGGCTATAACTTTTCCCAGAATGGTGTGATAGAATCAGACTCATAGATCCAGAACTGAAAGGGATCTCAGAGATCACCTATTCTAACCTTCTCATTTTACAAATTAGGAAACCGAGGCCCAGGGAGATTAAATATCTTGTCCTGGGCCACTAAGGTACTAAGTGGAAAAGACAAAATTTAAATCTGAGACTTCTTAGAAATAATGGTAAATATAATAACTGACCTTTTGGGAGAACTTTTAGTTGTTTTTTTTTTAATCCTTACTTTCATCTTAGAATCAATACTGTGTTGGTTCTAAGGTGGAAGAGCAGTAAGGGCTAGGCAATTGGGGTTAAATGACTTGCCCAGGGTCACACACCTAGAAAGAATCTGAGATCAGATTTGAACCCAGGTCCTCCCAACTCCAAGACTGGCTCTATCTGTGAGCCACCTCAATAACCCAAACTTTCAGGTTTTTGAAACACTTTGTTTATCTTAAGAGATACTTTTCCATGGCCATGTCACATCTTTTCATGCTATCATTCCAGTTTTGCATTTATTTCTCAAAACAACCCTGTACGGGAGGGAGGGGGGCGCTATATTCAATACTATCCACATTTTGCAGGTGAAGAACATGAGGTTCAGACATGGCAAGGGATTCACCCATAGTCACACAACAAAGAATGCAGATTTCTCTGGATTCTAGGTTCTGATCTCTTTTCTACCTAACCTTAGCTGTCTTTGATTGCAGGAACAGACAAAGAAAGGAGGAGACACGCAGCTGGAGGGGAGCAGTATGGGTAGGGTCCAAAGCATTTAGAGTATCTTCTCCAGCTTAGAGCTAAGTCATCATTCACTCATCCAGTCATTCAATTAGCACACATTTATTAAGTGTCTACTGTGTGCAGAGCACAGTGCAAGTTATGGAGGAGCCATTGAGTTTAGGCTAGATATGGTCCCTGACTTTAGTTAAGTTCCAGTCTTGAAGGGCAGTAATACAAATATAGAGAGCAATCACCACTTATCAGTATAGTAGAGTGCTGGGCTCTGAAAGGGATAGTTACTAATCGGCAGAGGAGAAGGGAGGGCTGAAGACCAGAGAAGACTTCAATGGGACCTTGGTATCTAAATTGGGCTTGAAAGATTGGGAGGAACTCTACAGGTGAGGAGGATGAGAGCACAGGGTGGATTCTGGGAGAGGAGAGAACAGGGGATTCGGGTTGAAGCTGAAAATGAGAGGGGGCTCTCAACTGTGGAGGACCTTAAATACCTGGCAATGCAGTTTAAACTTCATTTGAGAGACAACAGGGATGGAGAGGTGATGCTGGGGAAATTGAGCAATGCGCAAATTCTCTGAATGATTCTTGTATGTCCAGCCTTGTTTCCATGCTCAGGATAAGAAGATGTTATCCTCAGCCCTGGAAGTTCACCGTCTGGTTAGGTGAGAAAAAAAATATCGGTTCTCTGTATTCTTAGCTGTCAGTTAAATCATTTATTGAGGGGATTATGGGCAAATGAGGGAGAGAAGGATGTGGATGGGGATGGTCAGAGAAAGCTCCCTGGAAGATAGATGGTTTTGAGTTGTGTTTTGAAAGAGAGGGCATAGAGACAGATAGATGGATCAGTGGATAAAGAGCCAGGCCTGGAGATGGGAAGTCCTGGGTTCAAATTTGACCTCAGACACTACCTAGTTGTGTGACTCTGGGCAAATCGCTTAATACCAATTTTCCAACCCTTTCACTCTTTTGCCTTGGAAATAATCCTTAGTATGTATATTCTAAGACAGAATGTAAGAGTTTTATGGGAGAGAGAGAGAGACAGAGAGAGAGACAGAGACAGTGACAGAGACAGAAAGGAGGAAATAAGGGAGGGAATAGATTGGGATAAGAGTTAGTTTTGCTTGTTCCCTTGCTGCCTGCTAGAACTACAGGAGACAGTGTGCAGAATTAAGGGCCAGGTGTGAGACTTAGTCTACAGGCCAAGAACAGTATGGTAACATCTGCCTGGGACTAGTTTTCCCAGTCAGGTGGGCCACCCATCAGCCACCTCTGGAATAACATTCCAACTGTGAATTTTTGAAGCAACATGTCCATTGTTGTCCCTTCTCCCCCTCCAAGTCTTTCCTCCAACTTCTGCTAAGAGCAAAAGGTCCTCAGGCAGAAGTCTGGACACCAAGAGTGAGTGGTTTTGACCATAGCAGCTCATGAAGATTTGATTGGATGCAGAAGAATCTGCACCAGGGAGATCATGAATGTTGGTCTGTGACAAATTTGGAGAAAATGGGTACCTCCTCAGGAAGTCTTCCTGGCTTAATGCCATAAAGATTTCATCATCCTTTTATTCCAAGTCTCAATCCTAACTTACAGATGCACAATATTATTTAAAATGTTTCTGCTGTGGATGTTTTCTGTTCTTCTTTCCTCCTTCCCCGCTTTCTCAATACCACCTTTTAGGGGTGTGTGTGTGTGAGAGAGAGAGAGAGAGACAGAGAGAGAGAGAGAGAGAGAGAGAGAGAGACAGAGAGAGAGACAGAGAGACAGAGAGAGAGACAGAGAGAGAGACAGAGAGACAGAGAGAGAGAGAGACAGAGAGAGAGAGAGAGAAGGATGGAGGGAGAGAGACAGAGAGAGAGAGAGACTGTCTCTGGCCAGCAAAAACATAGGAAATGAAAGCATTGGAAAGCAACACAGGGAAGGACAGATGTAGAATATATAGTGAAAAAAGAATCAAAACCCCATCTCCACCAGGGAGCTTTCCCTGACTGCTAGAAATAAAAGCAGCAAATTATCCATAAGTCCCATGGCACTACAGTTTCAAACTGACTACTTTGGCTGGTCTGCCAGTGAGAACTTTTCTTTTTCTTTTAAAAAAATAATATATTGGGGGCAGCTAAGTGGCTCAATGGATAGGGAGTCAGGCCTAAAGACAGGAGGTCCTAGGTTCAAATCTGCTCGGCAAGGTATTTAACCCCCATTGCCTAGCCCTTACTTATTGATTCTAAGACAGAAGGTAAAAGTTTGTTAACAATAATATTATATTGATGATGTTTTCTTTTTTAATTTTCATCACTGTCATATTATTTCTTGCTTCCCCACCCCTATTCCCAAGGGTTTTTTTTGTAAACCCTATGACTTTGCTGCTATATTAAAGAACACCTGATAAAGAAATTCCCTTCTAATGTGGTTTAGCACCTTCTCTGCCATCTAGTCTTAGAAACTTATTTGGAGCACTGAGAGATGAGGTAATTGTATCTCAGAGACAGAACTCAGACCCAGTCTTACTGATACTAAAGTCAATCTTCTATCCATTAAACCATGCTACTTCTCTAGAAGAAGAAAGTAGAGTCAAGTAAAATAATATATATAAATAATAAATATATATATAAAATAAATCCACACATTGATCATTCCTGAAAATCTTTGCTTAATTCTCTACCTTTAGTCCATCACCTCTCCATTGAGAGGTAGCAATCATTTCATCATCAGAATTTTTCTTTTTTTTTAATTTTAATTTTTTCCATGTTTACATAGTTCATTTTCCACTGGTTATACAAATGTTTTCACTTATACCAATTTCCATATTAAGAACAATCTTTTAAAACCCCAACCCCAAATCATATACCCATATAAACAAATTATAAATCATTTGTTTTTCTTCTGTGTTTCTACTCCCACAGTTCTTTCTCTTGTTGTGGATAGCATTCTTTCTCATAAGTCTCTTGGAATTGTTTTGAATTAGCAACGTCTATTATATTGTATTGTTCCACAATGTTTCACTTTCTGTGTACAATGTTCTCTTGGTTCTGCTCATTTCACTCTGCCTCAGTTCATGGAGGTTATTCCAGTTCCTATAAAAATCCTCCATTTCATTATTCTTTTGAGCATAATAGTATTCCATCACTAACATATACCACAATTTGTTCAGCCATTCCCCAACTGAAGGGCATCCCCTCATTTTCCAATTTTTTGCCACCACAAAGAGCACAGCTATGAATAGTCTTGTACAAGTCTTTTTCCTTATTATCTCTTTGGGGTACAAACCCACCAGTGCTATGGCTAGATCAAATGGCAGACAGTCTTTTAAGGCTCTTTGGTCATAGTTCCAAATTGCCATCCAGAATGGTTGGACCAAGAATTCTTTTTATTTTTAACTCTTACCTTCTGTCTTAAAATCAATACTATGTATTGGTTCCAAGGCAGAAGAGTGCTAAGGGATAGGCAATGGGGGTCAAGTGACTTTCCCAGTAACACACAGCTAGAAACTGTCACATTTGAACTCAGGACCTCCCATCTCTAATCCTGGAACTCTCCAACTGAGCCACCAAGCTGCCCCATCATCATCAGAATTCTGAGGCCATGCTGGTTACTACATTGCTCAGAACTTGGAAATCTTGTGGTATTTCCTTTTGTTATATAGACTGTTTAAATTCTTGTCTTGATTCAGCTTCACTTCAAAGAAGTCTTCCTAAGTAGAACCAAGAGAAGAATTTATTATTATAATTTGGTATAATAATTGTTATTACTCATCTTTTCTTATTTCAAAGTAATATTCCATTATATTGTTAAATTTATGGTTGGACTGAATATATTTAATTGGTCACCAAGGATTTAATTACTAAATCCCAAGATTGAATTATTAAAATCAGAATGGAATTTATGGTAGTTTATTTTACAATAGAGGGAAAATATTAAGGAAGAGAGAAAGAGGAGAAAAAGGAAAGAGAGAGAGACAGTGTGAGCAAGCTCCAGCTTCCTCTGAGCCAGGTAGGAATTCAAAGGCCCCAGTCAGGGGAAAGGAGTCTCAAGACAATGGGTCTTTCTGGAGGCTAACACTTCCAGAAAGGCCAAGGAAAGGAAGTCAGCCTTTATACTCACCATGTGTCATTTCAATTAGCAGATTCATTATCAGCCACTACTCCAGTAGAACTTCTTCTTACAGGAGGTTCCACTCCAAGTGTGTCTCTTCACTCCAAGTATGTGTCTGTGTGTGTCTCTGTTTTCATTTTTAAAGGTCTTTTTCTCTTGTGTCACTTCCCCTAAATTTTTACGTCTACCAATCATAGCTGATGCTCCACTCCAGGACTGCCCACTCTTTCACACATGGGTCACAGACCTCCCACTCAGGGTATGAAATGGGTGTTCATGCCTTTTTGTGATTAAAATCCAAAATGGGTAGATCTCCATACTCAACTTAAAGTACTGTGCTTACATTTTTGGGGATTAAAATCTAAAAATAGACAGGGGATTTCAATTTAATCTTCACAATCAAGAAGAGCTAAGTACTCTCATTGTTACAATCATGGAAGAGCCAAAATTCAATCTTCACAATATTCATGTGAGAAGTGTAAAGATAATTTAGTGTTGTGACTTGAAATCTAAATTTAAATGGTCGCCAAATAAAATTCCCAAGGCAGTCTGGAAATTATGGAGATTTTAATTAAGAGAGAGAGAAGGAATTAAGGAAAGGAGAGAGAGAGAGAGAGAGAGAGAGAGTTAATTTAAACTGCTCTGGCTCAGGCTGATCCAGGAAGTAAAGGCCTTGGCCAAAGTGGCCTCCCTGAGCCTAAGGGTAAGGGAGTCAGTCTTATCACTCACCATGAGACTGTTTCCAAGCTGGGTTCCAGGCCTCCACTGAACTCAATCTCCTGAACTGAGTTCAGAAGAATCTCACTCCAAACTATATTCAATTAACTGACTTTTTACCCCACCTTTTAAAGAAATTTTCTCTTATGTCACCTCCCCAAATTTTCACATCTACCAATCACAGTAGATGCTTTTTTTCTAGGATTGCCTATTCTTAGTTCTCACCACTCTTTAGTTCTTACCTTCTCTGGTTAGAATATAACTTCTGAGTACTTCACACTTCTTTGTTAAGCTTTGCCTTTTGTGAGTTATTTGGCCTTTTTGTGATTAATTTAACTTTTACAGGTACTTAACACCTTTTTGTATTAGATCTAAAAATAGACCTAGCTTAAGGTTCTAGCTTCACTATAAGGTATGAGTTAAGAACCTTCATTGTTCAATCAGGAGTTTACAACTTTATCTTCCCCTAAAGTGTGTCTAATTAGGGTGGAGTAATTTTAAAAGTTCCCAATACATTCCTGATACTTGTTAGACCAAGTATCTCCATTGTTACAATAAAGAAATATCTAAATCAAATCTTCTAAAGTACAGTCTGAGTAGTTTTTAAGATTCACAGAAGTACTGTGTCATAGTGGATTGAGAGAACCTATCAGGAAGAGTTGAATTCAAGTCCCACCAATGACAAATATTGGTTGTGTGATCATGGGGAAGTCACTTAACTTCTCAGAACTCTAGGCTACTCTGTTAGATTATAATAAGTTGCAGAAGTGGTAGAGATAATTTCCTCACAAGGAATTTTCCTCTAATAATAATATCATACTCTATGTGTTTGGCACAACAGGGGGAATATGAAAATCTGTATTTCATGAAAACACTGGTATAACCTATAGCAGACTATTTACTGCCATGGGGAGGATGGGGAGGACAGGAGGGAGAGAAACTTGAATTGAAAAATATCAGAAAATAATTGTCAAAAATGGTTTCTATGTGTAATTGAACAAAAAAAAGTTAAAAATTCCTTATAGGGGCACCTGGATGGCTCAGTGGATTGAGAGCCAGGCCTAGAGATGGGAGGTCCTGGGTTAAAATATGACCTCAGCTACTGCCTTGCCATATGATCCTGGGCAAGTCACTTAACCCCCATTGCCTAGCCCTTATCAGTCTTCTGCCTTGGAACATGGTATTGATTATAAGACAGAAGGTAGGGGTTTAAAAAATACTGATATCATGGGTCCAATTCCCAGCCTTAGTCCTACATTCATATACCACAATTTTTTCAGCTATTTCCTCAACCATGGGGTACCCTTTTTGTTTCCAGATCTTTGATAGTACAAAAAGTGCTACTATAAATGTTTTTGTAGACTTCTAGCCAAGATGGCAGGGCATGAATGAAGGCAGATAGCCCAGCTTCCATTTGCCTACTCCAACAAAATCCTGAAATTCTTATCAGACTAAATAATGATCAAGGGAGCCAATAAGAAATGACAGTAAGTGATTACTTTCACTCCAGAACTGAACAAAAAGTGAAGCAGAAGACTACAGGAAATAAGAAAGGAGACCATCAGCAAAGCAAGTCCCAGCTTAAGCAAACAAGCCCACAGCCTCCCAGCTTGGTCAGAGATGGGCCAAAGACATGTATAGCCCATAAATTTCTGGATCTGGGGGCAGCAAGAGGGAAGAGTTATCTCCAAAAAGCTCCATGATGGTAGAAATGTCCCAGAGGAAACCCTGTAAGTCAGAGAGAATGACAGCAGCCAGTGAGATGCCCCAATGCTATATCAGAATAGCCGGGGAGCCTAGGGGTCAAGAGGTCCTTAGCACTCAGTCCTGGGACACCTTGAGGACCCTGTAGACCCAGGGCTCGGGACTTCAAAATTTCATAAGGACAGAAGCAGGTAGGTAGCTTAGTGGATTGAGAATCAGATCCAGACAGAGGAGGTCTTGGGTTCAAATTTGATCTCAGACACTTCCTAGTTGTATGACTTTGGGGATCACTTGACCCCCATTGCCTAGCCCTTAGCTCTCTTCTGCCTTGGAACCATTACAAATATTGATTCTAAGAGAGAAGGTAAAGATTTTTTAAAAAGATGGAAGGTAGGGTTTAAAAAAGGTTTTCATAAGGATTTAATTTTAAGAAGTGGAGGTAGAGGTGGGTGTAGGAACTGGGGTGACCCATGGTAAGATCAAACAGGACTAACTGTCCTATCCAAAAACCCAGTAGACAGTACAGTTTAACCTTGGTACAACTTCTGCCCCTACCCCACCCCACCCCCAAATAGGAGCTAAGGCTGGAAAGAGGAGTAAAATAAAGATGACATGGGCTAGCATTTTTTTAAAAAATCACTGTAGATCTAGGGATGCTCAAAAATCCAATATAAAAAAAAGAAAACAACCCCTTAACAATTACTGGCTGAGATGCAAAGGAGAAAATGGATTTTCCACAAGGCCTTTGTGATTATCTAGAAGAAATGAAGCAAAAGATTTTAAAATGTTTCATAGAGAATATTTGGAAAGAGAATAGTTTTAAAGAGAAATTTATAAACATTATCTAAATAACTAACTCCATAAACACTAGAATAGATCAAATAGAAACCAATGACTCCTCAAGACAGCAGAAAATATTAGAACAAAGTTAAAAGATTGGAAAAAAAAGTAAAATAGCTGATTTTTAAAAACTGATGTGGAAAATAAATCAAAGAGAGATAATTTAAGATTTGTTAGACTTTCTTAAAACTTAAAAAACCTGTATATTTCAAGAAATCATGAAGTTTATTAGATGTATTAGAACAAGAGAGCAAAATATAGAATGAATCACCTTTCGAAAGGAATTAAAAAACAATGTGATAGCCAAAATCCAAAACTCGCATATTAGAGAAAAAATACTGTAATTATCCTGAAAGAATCAATTTAAATGCCAAGGAAGTACAGTCCAGATCACATGTGACCTGGCAGTTTCTGCAATAAATAAGAGATAGTTTGGGAATATAACATTCCAAAAGGCAAAAGAGATAGGTATTCAAACAAGAAACATTTACTCTGAAAAACTGAGTATAATCTTAAGGTAGGAAAAAAATGAAGTTTTAATAGCATATAGTCCTTCCAAGAATTTCTGATGAAAAGATTAGAGTTAAAGTAGGAACTTTGAAATACAAAGACAGAATATAACTACAAAGTCCAGAGAAACCTAGAAAGGTAAAATTATATGAACACCAGGAATAAACTTCATCACGATACAGTGCTAAGATTTTAATAAGGAAAGAAGAAATGTGTGTCCTTTAGAACTAAGTATCTTCAAAGAATATGGAAGATATTAAATAAGAAAAATGGAGATCCTGGGTGTGGATTAGTGCTATTCTGAGAGTTTGAAGAGGGTAAATAAAAGGGAGGGTAAAAGGAATACACTAGTGTAGAAAGGTAGAAGAAAGAATTGCATCTTGCTATTTCTCAAAATTGGGGTATGTGAGCAAAAAAGAGTATGCAAACATGGAGTTAGGGATGGGGGAGTAACTTTCCTTCTTGTTTAAACCAGAGTATTAAAAACACAGAGCGATTTGGTGTAAAAATATAGTCAATTCAATTGGGAAATGAGGGAATTGGGAGAGAAAAAGTCACTAGCAAAGCCAACTTCCTGATCTTGAAGAGGGGAAATAAAAAAGAAAAAGAGAGAAGAGAAGAGGAGAGGAGAGGGGAAGGAAGGAGAGAAAAAAGAAAAGATTTAAAGAAATACTCCTCAATTGGGAAGTGGCTGAATAACTTATGATATGTTAATGTAATAAAATATTATTACAATATAAGCAATAAAGAAATAATTTCACAATACCCCAGGTACTAGGAACTGCTCAAGAGTGAAGTGAACAGAAAAATGGAGAAAACAATTTACACTAGGAAAACAAAATGCAAAGAACAGCCTTGAAAGACCTAAGAACTCTCATCGATGAAATGTCCAACCTTGCCCCCAAGAGTTACTTACCCCCTTAAAGAGAGGCATTGGGCTTAAAGGACAGAAAGAATTCATTTCTCAATATTGACACAGAAAGGATCCATCTTGTTTATGTTTGTTAAATGATTTTTAATTCATTATGTTTATTTGTTATAAAATTTTTCCCTTTTAGTTTTTAGTTGGGAAGGGAGGTATTAAGATGAGAGGGAGGTGAGGGGATCAAGTCAAAGTAATATCTCTATAATGAGGAGCAATAAACCACTTTTAAAAAATATTCAAAAGAAGAGAATTTTCCCATTTGACATTTGAAGCATTTTACAATCCTTTCCCCTCCCAGGTGATTTCATATCACTTCCCTCATGTGCTTTGTGTCCATCCAAACTCATCCCTTTGCTGTGTTCTATAGATGCCATTTCATCTCTCACCTCTGGGCCTTTGCAGAGGCCATCCCCTACACCTGGAATATCCCCCTTCATCTCTTCTGCTTCCCTTCTTGGCTCAGTTCAAGTACCACCTTCCAGGGGCTTTCCTTTGGGTTGTTTATTTCTTTGTATCTTACATATGTTTTGTGTTTTCTTATCTGTTTACATGTTACACCCACACACACACACCCAAGTCAACAGAAGCTGTTGGGAGCAAGGACTTTTGCTTTTATCTTTATATTCCGAGCACCTAGCTCAATCCCTGACAAATAGTAGCTACTTCAAAAATGCCTGTTAATTGACTGCTAGATCAGGACATGAAACTCCCCAAGGATACTATAGTCAATATTATTTTCAATCTCATCTGGAGGCAGTGTGGTGTAATGGATAGAATTGCTGTGATATGGAGTTGGGATACATCTGGGTTCAAAACCTACCTCTGGTGCTGTTGTTTGTCCTTCATTTTCAGAGGACCAATGACATCATAGGGTGATATCCTGACTGAAGAAGAAACTGAAAGAGGAAGCTGGGTGGCTCAGTTGGATAGAAAGCCAGGTCTGAGGTGAGGAGGATTTGGGTTCAAATCTAACCTTAGACATTTCTTAGCTGTATTACCCTGGACAAGTCACTTAATCCTCATTGCCTTACTGTTCTTCTGCCTCAGAAATGATGCACAGTGTTGATTCTAAGAGAAAAGGTAAAGTTTTTTTTTTTTAAGTGAATGAGAGCAAAGTGAGAAAGAATTAGCCTAACTCTCTCTTCCAGAATCATTCAAGTCTAGTGGCAAAACAAGAGTCAGGATGACTGGGGATGGCCCAGGATGCAGGGATGATGGCCTTGGGGTCTTCCATGTCTGGCAGAGCTCTAAACACTCCATAGCATCTGCTTTAGCTGCCTTCATGGCTAGTGGAACCCATTCCTCTGGGGGAAGTCTCCATATGTCTGAGGTAGACATCCCCCTACCTCATCAATGAGTTTGAGATCTGTCAGTTAACCTCAACCTGGTTTGCACTGTCTGCAGAAGTGCTTTCACCAGGGTATGATCAACGGGCATGTGACATCTTTTTGGAGCCAAAGGTGAGAACTGGGTGAAAGGTGGGTGCCAAAGGTGGAATGCCAGAGGGGCTGGTACTCCCCAAACACTCCAGGCACAACTTTCTGGCTGCGTGATGCCTATGAATGTCTATGAGATTCAGGCACATTCTTCAGGATTTATCTATTGTGTAGGAAACTGATGGATGCCTAGAAGGATAGATGATCTTAGCTCTTGAAGGTCTCTGTAAGGTTATTTTTTAGTTGAAGACATCATTCAAATGGCACCAGAGATAATCATCTTGAGGTAGGTGGGCAATAAGTCAGAATCCAAGAAGCTTTGTAGAGAGTAGAAAAGTGGTCAGTATAAAGAGAAATGAGGAAAGACTGAGGGCAGAGGAGGACCAGGAGAAAAGTGGGACAACAAGCAAAAGTGGGAGATTTGTTTCTAGACCTTTGCCAGGTCTCCCATTAGAAGAGTCTCCTGCCCTCTGACCTGTTTAGCCCTTTATCATAAATTCAGAGAATGCACAGATGAACAGACTGAGGTACAGAGAAAGAAAGTTGCTCACAGTTACACAATGAATGGGTAGCAGAAAGGAGAGAATAACTCAGGTTTCCGGCTTCCCATCTCCCCATCTTCCCATTCCCCACCCCCTTTTCATTCCTCCATGATTCCTTTCAAAGAGGAAAGTAGTTTAGTGCGTCAGACCCCTAGAGTGGGAGGGAGAGGGTGCTGAGTGTGTTCCCCCTTGAGTTTTCATCTCAGGAGAACTTGAAGAAGCCAAGATGGGGAGACATTTGAGTGGGGAGAGATTTGGAGTAAGAGTTTAGAGGTAGGGAGAAGGGTTTCTGAGTAGAAGGCCCAGTGCCCCCTAT
Organism: Monodelphis domestica; assembly: GCF_027887165.1. Taxonomy (NCBI): domain Eukaryota; kingdom Metazoa; phylum Chordata; class Mammalia; order Didelphimorphia; family Didelphidae; genus Monodelphis; species Monodelphis domestica. The sequence continues at coordinate 48,439,547 of NC_077227.1, forward strand.
ACCATGCTGGGGGGGGGGGTGCCCACCAGCCTTGGATAAGGGAGGGCAATGCTAGCTTTCCCACTGTTGCTTTTCAGGATCAGATGGAGTAGAGCTGGGCTCCAGACAAGAAATCCGGGGTGATCAGGGCTATCAGATGCTGGGATGTTGCTGTCCTAGTGTCTATCCTAAGTCTGGCAGAGGGGCAAGAGTCCTTCCTGGCAACAGGAGGCCCCTGTGGCTGGATCCCAGTCTCCCATCCTAGAGACAGACATGTATTCATAAGAGGCCGGCCTCACAGGCAGCCTGGCAGGGGCTTTAACCTAGGAAGGAGGATTTTTTTTTTTTTAAATAGGCCAAGCAGTTTGGCTCCTCAGCCCTAGTGGGGCCTGGTGGGTGTTTCATAAAGGTTCTGCCTCATCAGCCATTCACTGAAGAAAAAAAATTTAAAAATAACAAGGAAGAAAAATAACCAACCCTTGCATTCCTTCCTCTGCAGACCACGGAAAAAAATACCCCCCTCCTTTTTTTAACCTCCAGAGTGGGTTTGACACACCCCCAAGCCCAGCCTTGGGACCAGTAATCCTTGGACTCAAAGCCTCCCCCTTCAACCAGTGCTTCTTGGGGTCCTTCCGGTCAGCACTGTGGCTTTAAGAAACTTGTAGCTGGATGGAAATCCGCCCCCCCCCGCCCCCAGCCCCAAAAAGTGACTGAGAGAAAGCACAACCCCCAACCTCCCCCCTCCCCAATTTGGCATCTCTTCATCCTCCAGTTTCTGGTGTCACTTATGAAACACAGGTCCCTGCCGCCCCGCCGCTGCCGCTGCCCAGGCGATGTCTGGGTTGCAAGGGGACAGCAGCGCCAGGGTGTCCTGAGCCCGCACCCAGTGCCTCCCAGCCTGGGTTCCGAGGCAGTGACAGCGGTAGGCACCTCATAGCTGGGGGGCGGGAGAGGGGGGGAAACGAGAAAGGGGAGGGGGTTGTGAGCCCGCCCAGCCCCTTGCTCCTTCCTCCTGGAGGCGAAACCGCCCCCTAGGTCGGGGCCTCCCTCTGCCGGCCACAGCTGGCCCCGGGGAGCCCGAGCGCTCCAGGCTCCAGCGCAGTTTCCATGTCTCACTGTGTGGGTCTGTCTCTCTGTTGTTTTTGACTCGCTTCAGAGGGTCGGAGAGGAGCGGGCTGTCAGGACCGGGCTCCAACCCCCTTTAGCCGGCTGCTCCTAAGCGCCTTGTTCGCAAAGACAAAGGAGGAGGGAAAAAAAGAGGTAAGGGCTTTGACTTTTCCAAGAAGTTTGGGGCCGGGCTGGAGAACGAAGGCAGAGCGAACTTTGGGAACTTGCCAGAGGCGAGATGGGGGCCCGCCTGGGGACTCCTCTCCGCTCTCCTCCCCTCCCCCAGGCAGGGACCCATGCCCGCTGGGGGAGTTCAAGTAACTTTCTCCAACTCCCAGTGAACTTCCCAGGAAGCTGTGGCTCGCCACGGGGCGTCCGTGTGGGTCCAAGGGCTGGAAGTAGGGCCTGGCTCTAAGGATGCCCTGTTGACACCCACACTGGAGTGCTGGGGAAAATCCGTAGCTTCCACCTTCCACACCCATGCAGGGTGCTGGGGAGATAGAGATGGGAATGAGCCGAGGCAGCTGGCTGCCTACCCCCCCTCCCCGCTCCCACTAGAGAGACATGGCAGCTTGTCCGGGAGACAGAAATGATTCAAGCCTTCAAAGAGGAGGAAGAGGGGGGCGGGGGGGGGCAAGGAAGGGAGGAAGAGGAAGAGAGGAGGGCGTCTTGGAGGGATTTATTTAGACTAGGTCCCTGGGCGCCCATGGCTAACTGGAGAAGATTGAAGAGAACAGGCAACTGGGTGTATTTCAGGAGTGGGGGTGGGGGACGCCATAGCATAACAGGGGCCTTCAATAAGCGAATATAAATACATACCTAGCAGTGGGGCCCTCTGAGGGAGACAGCTGAGTCTGGGACGTCAGCAGGAGAGGAAGCAGGGGAACGGGACTGTAGTTGGGGCAAGAGGGGAGGATTGCTGGAAAAGGGGGAGAAAAAAACATTCAGAGCTGCAGGCTTATAGAATAGCGACCTCTGAGACCATTTAGCCTAACCGTCCCCACCACTACAACCATTTTGCAAAGGAGGAAACTGAGGCCGGGAGAGGGGAGGTAATTTGTTAGAGGTCACAAAGCTTGCTCACCAGGACTGGGTCTCAGGAGCCCTTTCCACTGACCAATGCAGCCTGTTTGTCCAAATAGATGAAATCACACCCTTTTGGGGGTGGAACTGGAAGGGAATAACTTGATTTTCCTATTAATTAATATCAGAGACTGAGGGGGTGCCAGCAGGCAGAGTACTCACCCCAAAGTTGAAGGAGAATTCCTGGGTTGGGTGGGAAGGGTTTTTGGGGTCTTTATCCCACTGAAGATTTCCAGCATAAGTCTCTGGGTGGGCAGCTACTGGGCATGAGTACAAAGGCAGCAATTTCAAAGTCAAAAACAAGCAGCAGAATGGGGGCACAGTGTTTTCTAACATCCAAAGCACCTTGGCATCTGGGATCAAAGGATCATAGAACCTTAGAGCAGGAGGAGACTTGAGAAAGGGCATCTGATGGAACCCTTCTGTGTTATAGATGAGAAAAGTGAGTCTAAGGGAGAGGAAGGGACTTGACTAGGGTCACACAATGAGTTGGTGACAGAGTCTAGACTAGAACTCAGGTCTTCTGCCCCAGTAAAAAAACTATAAGTTAGCTTCCCAAGAGAGAAGCAAACTCTCAACTCCCACAGATAATAAATGCAAAAGGAGGGACTTGGACCCAGGTCTCTCAGTGTAGTTTCATTTCAGCTATATCATGCTGCCTCTCCTGCTTTAAAAGGAATGGATCATTTCAGGACAGGGAGGAAGGGGGCCAGTGTTCTTAAAATGACAGAATAGGGACTGTGTTTTGTCTTTCCTTGTATTCCCAGCACTTAGCTCAATATCTATCACGTAGCAGGTCCTTAGTAAATATTTATTGACTGACTGAGAGGAGACATTCAACTTCTGTGAGCAGTATCACCTTCTTTTAGGATGAAATGTGGAGTAGCATGCCTTGGTGGCTCCCTGTTGAATAAGAAAACAACATCTCTGTAGGTTCAGCTATTTCCTAGGTAGGAGGAAGGCATTCTGGGAGCTTCACTCAGTATTCTAATAACCTTTCAAACAAGTAGAATGAGTGGCATCCCAAAATGGGAATGTGGTACCAGGAACTGCCCCCATGTCTTCCCAGGAAACAGTCAGGACACAGAGAGATTCTGCCCTGACTATGTGAAGATGCCAGGGTCTAATATAGGGTCCCTGGATGCTACTTACTAAAAGGATTCAGCTGTCACAGAGAAATCTATATACTTCTAAGATAATAGTCATTTAGGACTAGAATCTTAGGACCAGAGGTGAAAAGATTACCCATAGGTTCTCCACTTCATTCCCCTGCCATCAGATACAGCTACAAATCAATTCACCCAAGCCAAGAGTGGTTAGTTCTGTTCCTAAAATTCTCAAAACCATCCACCCTATGAAGAAGCCAATGAATTCCTTCCAAAGTCTAACCTCAGCCCTTCTTGCTTCAAGGACACATCTTGACCTGCTACTGCCATCTCCAGTTATTCAAAGAAATCCACTACCCTCAGAGTTTTCATTCTCCTGGGTGCATGGGGGCTGGGGGCTGTTTGTGGGAATAAAACCTATATTGAGGTAGATAAGGATAATGCAAAGTCATTTTTTTAAACCCTTACCTTCTGTCTTGGAGTCAATACTGTGTATTGGTTCCAAGGCAGAAGAGCAGTAAGGGGTAGGCAATAGGGGTTAAGTGACTTGCCCAGGGTCACACAGCTAGGGAGTATCTGAGGCCAAATTTAAACCCAATACCTCCCATCTCTAGGCCTGGCTCAATCCACTGTGTCAACCAGCTGTCCCCTAATGCAAAATAATTTAAAGAACGCTAGCAACTTGTGCAACTTACTTCCCTTTTGGTACTGTTCTTCATTTGTAAAATGAGGAGATTAGAATATATTACCTTTACAATTTCCTCCAAACTCTCAAACTTTGATTCTAACTGAAGGAAGAAAAAGAAAGAAATCAAGGATTTCTGGGAAAAAAAAGACAGATGATGGGGCAATGAATGGCAGTTTTTAGGGATGGTTTACTGAATGCATAGAGGAAGAAGATGGAATGCTCAGTTCAGGCAATTTGCTCTAAATCTAGTTTGGCTGGAATGTAGAATTAATGGAAGGCAGCAGTATTCAATAAGGCTGGGAAGGAAGGTGGAAACAGCTGTGGAAGGCTCTAAGTACCAAACTGAGGAGTTATCCTACGTATAAGAGGGAGCTAATGAAGGCTTGAGAGCAGCAGAATGACATCATCAGACCTATGCTCTCTCAGTATATTTTGGCTGTTGTTTATAAATGGGTTGGGGTGTGGGTCGTGGGAGTCCTTTTCTGGTTGATATGTGGAGAAAGTGCCCAGACCCTAAGATGCTGTGGACTTACACTTGGGAACCAGCCTGAGACTGAACCTGGCTGGCTCAAGATGGAGGTCCTGTCATCTGCCGATAGAGTTCAAGTGTCTTAGATTCCACCCTAGTTCTGCTTTGTGCTGTTCCTTCCTCATCCAAGGCCCTCAGCTCAGCAGGAATATCCTGGCAGGGGCCATGCTTGCTCTGATCCATAGCTAATTAAAACTCTCCTTCCTCTTGCTCCCATCCTTTCAGGGGCCAGATGGGCAATATTTCCCATAAAGAAATAGACAAAGGTGACACCAACAGGAGCCATTCCCCCCCTCCTCTGACACTCATTCCCTTTCCATTGTCTTTTAATGATTACCTGAGCAGACCTGAGCTTCAGGAAGACTCAGCTGACCCCAGGTTGAACTGCTGATCTTTAGCCAATTTTCCTTGATATGATGGCAAAAGCATCATAAGACATACCTGTTACTGTACCCTGTTGCTGGTTCTTTGGGTGACATTTGACCAATCATTCCATCATTCTACTCCTTAATTTCCTCATCTGTAAAATGTATTTTTTAAATTAAATCACCAAATTGTAGATTATACATAACTACACACACACACACACACACACACACACATATGTATTATATGATCTCTGGCCTCTTTGTTGTTGAGACAAAAGTCCAATTATTTGAAATGTTTGGGTAGTGAAATAGAAACTTATATCATAGTGCCCACTGATAGCAAGGAACTGGGAGGGAAGGTTGGGGAAAGAACTGACATTTTCTTAAAGTTTCCCTCAGTCCCAGACAGAGTAGGTAGGTAGCTACTAACAGAATCAGCCTCTATCTGCTCTGAGATACCTATAAAGTAAAGCTGCTCAATAGCTCTCTTTTCTGCTCCATATCAGTCCTACCTTAATGATTGCTCAGTGGTTCTTGGTTCTCCCCATCCTTCAGAGGAAGGGTCCTATTTCTTCTTCCCCACAGTATCTCCATTTCTGAAATAGCTCTTTCCTTTTATACAAAGTCCTTAGGGCAGTCCAAGACTCTCAGCAATGACTTTGATTGGTTTAAGAAGGTATACAGGCCCTGTTCTCATTCTGTTCTGATTGATTGATTCAATCCAGAAGTTTTATTACCAAATAGGGGTAATTTTATAGCGTGGGCAGGATAATCAAGGAGGGGCAACAACCTTTAGCCAAAGAACTCTCAGAATAGTCCTGACAGGTATTTACCAGGCAGTTATTATAATCCCCATTTTATAGATGAGAAAGCTGTTGCTTAGAGAAATATAGTGACTTGCTTGTGATAACACAACTAATTAGTAGCAGAACTGAGATTTTTATCTTAGCCAGATTTCCAGACCTCCAGACCAGTATTCCTTCCAATTCACTAGACTTCCTGTCTTATAAATGCAACCTTTTTTTTTTCTATGTCTGGAAATAGGTTCATGAAGGTAGCTATATCCTGTTGTATGGAAAAATTGGTTTGGAGAGGGGCTAAGGACCCTCTGCTAATGGCAAGACATGCTACCAGACACAGAGCAAAATTGGTTTGGAGAGGGGCTAAGGACCCTCTGCTAATGGCAAGACCTCCAGGGGCTGCTGAGGTGGTAACTGTGCTTCTCTGTAAGGGCCTCCTTTTTCTTTCCTCCAGGAGAAGAGATGAAGCAGCTCCACCTGCTGTGGCTGGCTGGCTTCCTGGGCTCTGTGTCAGGCTGCCCTGAGGTCTGCGACTGTGGTGAGAAGTATGGCTTCCAGATTGCAGATTGTGCCTACCGTGACCTCCAGTCGGTGCCCCCTGGCTTTCCGGCCAACGTCACCACTCTCAGCCTCTCTGCTAACCGTCTGGGAGACTTGGAAGCGGGTGCCTTTGAGGAGGTGCCCCTGCTGCAGTCACTATGGCTGGCCCACAACGAGATCCGGGTTGTGGCCCCTGGCAGCCTAACCTCTCTGGTCTACCTCAAGAGCCTTGACCTGAGTCACAATCTTATCTCTAACTTCTCTTGGAATGACCTCCACAATCTCAGTGCCCTGCAGCTGCTCAAGATGGATAGCAATGAGCTGGCTGTGATACCTAGGGATGCCTTCAAAAACCTTGGGGACCTCAGGTCCCTACAGCTCAACCACAACCGTTTCTTGACTCTGGTGGATGGCACTTTCGAGGGGCTCACCTCCTTGTCCCACTTGCAGATCAATGACAACCCTTTTAATTGTACCTGTGGCTTGCTGTGGCTCAAGGTGTGGGCTGTGGCCACGGCTGTCTCCATCCCAGAGCAGGACAACATTGCTTGCTCTTCACCCCCCTTCCTCAAGGGTATCCCTCTGGGCCGACTCCCCCCTCTACACTGTGCCCCACCTACGGTACAGCTCACTTACCAACCTAACCAAGATGGGGCTGAGCTCCGGGATGGTTTTGTCCTGGCCCTGCACTGTGATACTGATGGGCAACCCCCACCGGAGGTCCAGTGGAGGATCCAGACGCCTGGCGGCAAGGTAGAGATTACCAGCCCCAATGTTGGGCCTGATGGACGCGTCCCAGGAGTAGCAGGGTCCCCCCAGCCCCGCTTCCAGGCATTTGCCAATGGCAGTCTGCTCATCCCAGGCTTTGGGAAACAGGAAGAAGGGACCTACAGCTGCCGGGCCACCAATGAGCTGGGAAGTGCCGAGGGCTCCGTGAACGTGGCTCTGGCTTCTCCAGGGGAAGCCAGCGAAGATGCCCTGGGCCGGAAGTTCCATGGCAAGGCGGTGGAGGGCAAGGGCTGCTACACAGTCGACAATGAGGTGCAGCCATCTGGGCCTGAAGACAATGTTGTCATTATCTACTTGTCTAGCACAAACCCAAAGAAGAACAAAGCAAATTCCCTTGAGCTCCTGGGCCCCTGGATTCTTTTACTGTGTTTTTCTCACCTGATTTTCTAATGTCTCCCCTTTCCTGTCTTCCTCACTGTATCCCGTAACATCCTGTTCCCCTCAATACTGCCATCTGGTTAGAGGATCTGCAGCATTCTCTCTCATCCAACTTTGTCCCTATCCATTGGCCTTCCAAAGATGCCCTCAGACTTTTCTGGTGTTACCAGGGGTGGTGGAGGAGAGGAGTTGGCATTGCTTCTCGGAGGTGACATCAGCTTGTTCTCCATGTTTTGGTGTCGTCTTATTGCCCCAAAGGCTCAACAATGGGCCAGTTAGACACTCACAGCTTAGCCATCTTGAGGGGCCACTGGGCCAGCCAGGAGCAGAATGAAAGCAATCCAAGATATGTGCCTTACATTCAACCCCCAAAACCTGAATTGGGTGCCTTTGCACCTTTTTGGCTCCCCCTTTTAGTCACCTCCTCCTCACCCCATTTAAATCAATCCCTCAAACCTCCTCTCAACTATCTGGGGGTGGAAAGGCTCTGAGGAACCAATTCATTCCATGGTGCTATTAATTGATAACAGCTTCAGTGTGCTTTCCCTGCTGCGGTGGATTCATGGTCCAACCTGAGCAATATTTGAAGTGGAAGTGATAAAGCTTTAATAGTAGAGTTCTAGACATTGTTAGAAGCAATGAGGGAGATATTTAGGGGAAGAGGGTCTTTCCTAGATCTTCTCCCCTCATTTCTGGGGGCAGGATGGCCCTCCTGGGGTCATTGAGTGATGGCTGTAGAGACCACTCTGGGCATAGGTGAGGGAGACAGAAAGGAAAGCTCTAGGCCATGGTGATATGCCTGGATGGTGCCTGGCCTCTACCTTCTCTCCTCTGATCTCTACCTCCTCTCCTCCTACCCCAACCTGAGCTCTTAGACACTCCCATTCATAGGACTGGAGGCTTGAGCAGCATCTCCTCTCTCAGATCGGAGGCAACTAGCTGGTGCTGATCTAAGCCTGTCTCTCTTTACCATGAGAATGAGGGTGGGTGTACCTTCAATTCCTTCCTCCTACTCCCTTGCCTGCCTATGGCCTCCCTCTGGCCTCCCTCAGCCCTAGATAACCCTCCTGCCTCCTCCTTCATCTAGATGTATTCTCCTGGAGTCTCTGTCCCACCTTGTACCCTTCAACAGTGCTGGGACACAAGAGTGGCAAAGATGGTGTCCATTGCAATAAATAGTATTTCCCATGAGACCTCTGCTGTTTTGCATTAAGTGGCATTTGCTGGGGTGGGAGGATGAAGAAGGGGATCCCCAACATGAGAGGTTTCATTAATCCAATATCTCTTGCATCTTTAGTAAAGGTGAGTGGCTAAAGTTTTGTCCTCATGGTAACCCTATGAATATTGTAGACTGAGAATCTGAGAAGACTGGTTGGCATCCCAACTAGTCCCAAAAGACTTTGGGATGTCTTTACCCAAAGGAATAAAACTTGAAGAGAAGTCAAGGGTCCTAGTCACATTTACACAGTTAGTATGAGGCATGGCCAGGTTTCAAACCCAGGTCTTCTTGACCTCAAATCCCTTCTTCAAGAACTCACCAACCAAAGGGGAAAACTAGAGATGGCAACATGAATGCATTAGCACATAACATGCTATCCTGTAACTTTCTTGGGAAAGTTCCCCCAAAGTCCCTTGAACTCAGCACATCCAGGGAAGAGGAAGGAGACCCATAGCTACTGGTCAGTTGGCTATGTGCTGCTTGAAGAAGGGCCAAGCAACAAATTAACCCTGCCTTGAGTCAGTGCTGAGAGACTGGGGCTTAGAACTAGAGAACAAAAATGATTGGCTCTGCAGAGGGAGAAAGAGCAGCTCAAAGATGGTCCAGGAAGCCAGGGATGCCCATAAGGAAGAGAAGAGAGAATTCAGTTTTATAATCACCATGGTAGGGACATGGGGAATATGTCAAATGGGGCACACCTACATAGGAAATGCCAAGTTCAATTCTATTCAGGAAACATTCATGAATACCTGCCATGTGTAGGGGGCCATACTAGATCCTGGAGATGTGAGAAAATAACAAAAGAGCCCCTGCCCTCGAGGAGCTCACATTCTCTTGGGAAATACATGTGTAGAAAAGTGAAGACAAGATAATTGGGGGGGAGGCGGTGAGAGTATTGTCAATCCCGGGGGGAATAATGGGGAAGTGATTTAGGAAGTATGAAGTCATCTTAAAATGTAGCTTTATTGGGGCAGCCTAGGTGGCTCAGTGGATTAAGAGCCAAGCCTAGAGATGGGAAGTCCTGAGTTCAAATGTGGCTTCAGGCACTTCCCAGCTGTGTGACCCTGGGCAAGTCATTTAACCCCCATTGCCTAGCCCTTACCACTCTTCTGCCTTGGAATCAATACACAGTATTGATTCTAAGACAAAAGGTAAGGGTTTTTTTTTTTAATTTAGCATTATTGTCAAAATAATTGTCACTGTGGTCCCAGAATCCCAGGTCTGGGCTTCACTTAACACCTTCAGTCTTTGAGATATCTCATAAATCACTCTTTTTGACTTGAATCTTCCATCCAGTACTTCCCCTGAGAACATTAGGATTAGGAAAGAGCATTAGCCCCTGTCTGTGTCTAGTACAAATGAATGGCAAGGTCCAACCTTGCTCCTTATTAATACAAGAAAATTAAGAGCTTAATGTGGTCCAAGAATACAACCGCTTCTTTTGAACCTCAGTTTCTTTAGCTGTAAAATGAGGGGAATTGGATTTGCCCATGGCACACATCTCATGATTGATAACAGTGGGAGCTGAATCCAGGACTTCCTGACTAAATGAAGAACTCTTTTCCCTACACTGATGGTTTTCAAATATGTGGGTCTCAGGATGCCTTTACACTTTTAAAAAAGATGGAGGGTTCCCCCAAAGAGCTTTTGTTTATGTGGGTTGCATCTACTGATATTTGCCATATGGAAAATTAAAGTATCTTAGTATCATCATGAAAATGGTTTTGACTTTGCAGCTCCTCTGAAGCTTAGGAGTTCCTGGGGACCCCATTTTGAGAACTACTGGTCCACGACATGTCTGCCTTGCTTCTTAAAAGGACTGACAGACAGGGCTCCCTTTAAGGAGTGGCTCCCCAAGTGTATTTCAGTGTTTGTTTATGACCAGGGAGTGGGGATGAGAGGGTAGGAGAAAGGGTGGAAGGAGTGAGAATGATGAGGTCAGAGATTATAGGCTCTCGGTGGTAGAGGGAGGAGTTTGGGGGGAGTGTAGAAGGAGGAAGGTTATGGAGGAAGGGAAAAGAAATCAAGAATGTTAGGAGCAGGATGCTAGGGGCAAGTGGGTCTAGCTCATCAGGGTATACCTGGGTATACCTTACAGTATACCACCAAGACCTGAATACAATACTTCAGATTTTATCTGACCAGGGCAGAGCACATAGGGAGTCCTTATTCCTAGAAACTGGAGTACTGGACTTGGAGTTAGCAAGACCTGAGTTCAAATCCTGCTTCAGACTCTTACTAGCTTGGGACAGTGGGTAAGTTACAACCACTCTATCTATGCCTGTTTCCTCGGGTGGGAAATGATGTGAAATGGATGAAATGCAAAGTTCCTTCTACCCACAATTCTATTATCTCAAGCATCCCTGGGTATCTTTAGTTTTTAGTTTTTAGGGTTTTTTTTAAGGTAGCCACATCCACATTGCTGACTCATATTGTATATGCACCCCACTAACCACCCCCTAATCTTCAGATGTAAGACTTCCAAGGATTGCATTCCTCATTTTTTATTTGTGAAGCTTAAAAAAAAAACAAATCTGACATTTAACACTCATTTAATTTTCATCTAATTAGATTTTGTTCCGGGCTTTAGCCTGTCAAAATCATTTTGGGTGCAAACTCTGCCATCCACTGTGTCAGCTATCCCTTTCAGCCTGGGGTCTGTCCTTGCCAACTCCTAAGTACTCCATCTTTGCTTTCATCCAAGTCACTGATAAAACTGTGAAGCACCCCAGAAACAAGGGCCAAGCAGAGGACGATGGTAGAGACTGGTGGCCCCCCAAAAAAGAAGAGAATTGGGCTTGGTCCCGGCTCCCCACTGCCAGACTTTGTGACATTCGCCAGACCATTTAACTTTGAGGGGACTCATTCAAGATTCCAAGGAAGTCAACGGCAAAAAAAAAAATTCCCCCAAACTTGGATTTATACCCAGCTTTTAGGAATGCAGCTACTGTGTAAACCAGAAAGTGTGCAAGACAAGCCTGCCCTAAATTTAGGACTTTAGGAAAGAACCTTAGCCTCTAACCTATCCCCATCTTTCACTTCTCCCAGCAAACAGTCACCCATAATGCACTTCCCACCTCTGGTCCCCATGGGCAGGGAACCACCCGGCTGTGGGGTGAGAGGATGGCCCGAGTTTTTGCCGTCTTGGCCTCTCAACCGAACTTCTTGGCTCTGCAGCTTCCAAGTGAAGAACAGCCCTGTTTGTAGTCTCCTTCCCTCCTCCCACTCCTCAGCCCATCCTCTGTCTTTTGTCATCCTCCTTCCTCATTCACCCACCCTCCCTTCATTGCCCTTAATTGCGGTTTTCTTGGGGCCTCATTACCAACTTCAAAAGGGCAGGGAAGCTAGAGAATAGCAAAGGGCCTTTCAAACAGTTCTTGCCCCTGCTTTTAACTAAAAAGTTTCACCAGGTTTGTATTGCCTGTGTTCCAAAACTCAAGGAGAAGCTGGAGATGGAAGACAGAGATTGCCAGCCCTGGTTGAGGCTAAAGCAGGGGTGGGGAGGCAGGGAGGGACACAACTGTCACTAAGGCAGGAAGCGCTCTCTCTCTCTCTCTCTCTCTCTCTCTCTCTCTCTCTCTCTCTCTCTCTCTCTCTCTCTCTCTCTCTCTCTCTCTCTCTCTCTCTCTCTCTCTCTCTCTCTCTCTCTCTCTCTCTCTCTCTCTCTCTCTCTCTCTCTCTCTCTCTCTGTCTCTCTGTCTCTCTCCCTCCCTTTCCTTCCCATTTCTCTTTCTTCTCTCTCTCCTCTTCATTCTATTCTCTTCCTTTCTCTCTTCCCCTTCTTTCTTCTCCCTCTCTTTCCCCCCTCCGTTTACCCCTCCCATTTCTCTCTCCTCTTTTTATTCCTCCTTCCTTCTTCCTCTCTACTTCTCTCCTCCTTATTTTTTCATTCCTTTTCCTATTCCCTCTCTTCTTTCTCATCCTCATCTCTTTCACTCATTTCTTCTTACTCATCCTCTGCCTCTCTCTATATCATTCTTCTTCCCTTTCCTATTTCCTTTTATCCTTCCTTTTCTCCATCTCTTTTCCCCTCTATCTTTCTCTCTCTCTCCATTACTCAACCTCTCCTTTTCTTTCTGCTTCCTTCTGTCGCCCTTCCCCTTTCTTTTTCCACATTCCCTCCTCTTTCTCTTTACTCCTCTCTCTTTCTCTCTGTACCCTTCTCTGTCTCTCCCCTCTTTTTTTCACATCCTCCTTCCAGCAGGAAAAATCAGACTGAGAGCACTGGTCTGGCTTCTAAGCATCCACAGATTTGAGGATGAGAGTAGGATTGGGGAGAAGGGAGCTAAAGGTAGACAGGCACCATGCTTCCCACTCCATGCCTGTACGGAGTAGATCCTCACATCTGGTAGAGAACAGTTAATCCCACCAGGGTTCCCAGTATCTCTGGAGCCAGGCTTAAATGGGGTAGACATTCGATCCTTAGAGGTGAGTCTGGGATGCAGACTGCATGACTGTCCAACAAGGCCCTGTTACAGGAATGTTCTGTAAATCAGCAATTCTGTTTTGTTCTCACTAAAACGTAGCCTGTAAAATGGGTGTTGTACTTGTTCCTCTTTCCCACATCAGCTATGTAAGGATGTATGTGGGGGGTGGGGGGGGTTAGGTAGCAGAGGGGGAAGATTTCGAATGAATTTTGACTTTCAATTTTCAATTTCAATTTCAAATTCAATTTCAATAGTTTCAATTACATGTCTGTAAAATGGCAGGATTAGCCAGGGTGATCTCTGAGACCCTTCCATCTCCAGATCTAAGATCCTATGAGCCTCCTTCCTAGTGTTTAGCTTATGGTCTAGTCCACATTTGCCACATCCTCGACAGAGGCTTGGCCTTCCTGGACCTTCTTCTCATTGTCCATTATTTCCTTGTATAACATAGTATGGAAAGATCACTGACTAGGAATCAGGAGACCTGAGTTCTAGTCCTTTCTTTTGACCTTAAACTAGCTACCTCCAGTTTCCCAGAATTGGATCCAATGATATCTCTGGTCTCTTTCCAACCCTAATTTTTTTATGGTTCCAGGATTCTTGATCTCTCTAGTCTAGGCAAGAGCAGAAAGGGCAACACAATGGCCACTGCTGAAACTCTCATTACCATCTGGGAGAAAGGAGAAAAGGGTCTCAATGTCCTGATGCTCTACTTCCCAGCCTATTCCCATTGTTTCATGGATACTGCTCCCTCTGCCCTTCTTCCATCTTGTACCTTCCATTATTTCCTTAGATCTCTGAATGTCATCTTCAAAATATTGCTAAAAATATTTAAGACTGTCTAGGGCTGTGGTGAGGAAAGGGTTTGGAGAACCTCAAGATGAGGCTACCACCAGTATCATCCCAGGTACAGCTTGATGATGTTTGCTACCCCATCCACACAATCCTCACCTGAGTCAGATGTTACATTTCAACCCCAATATCCAATCCAAGGGGCCTCCAGCATTTCCCCTTCCCCTTTTCCTCTTTCCCATGGAATGGACCAGATCACTTGGTGCAACATTCCCGTAGAGAAAATCTCCTCTATAGCATCCTTAAAAAGCCCCTCCTTGGATATCTCCAAGGAGTGGGAGCTCACTACCTCCTGAGATCTGGGGACATATTGAACCCAAATCTGTATCTCTGTAACTTCTGCCTATCATTCAGAGTTCTGCCCTCTGGGACCAAGAGAAACAAGTCTTCTACATGACTGCTTTTATAATGCTTCCAGACAGTTGTCAGAACTAGTAACTAGGTGGCTCAGGAGATTGAGAGTCAGGCCTACAAAGAGATCTTGGGTTCAGATCTGGCCTAGGACACTTCCAAGCTATGTAACCATGGACAAGTTACTTAACCCCTATTGCCTGGCCATTTCTACTCAATCACTTTGGAACCAATAAACAGACAGTACTGATTCTAAGACAGGAGGTAAGGCCTTAAAAGAAAATAATGAAGACAGTTGTCAGGCCCCCACTAACTCATTTCTTCAGTATAAACATTACCAAATCCTCAACTCATCCTCTCAAGAGTCCAGTTTCCAGATGCTCTTTCTCCTCTTCTCTCACTCATGCCCTCCCTGGATTCCTTTCAGACCCAAATAAAATCTCACCTTCTCTAGGAAACCTTCTCCAACTCATCTTAAGCTCAGTCTTTCCCTCTCTAAAATGGGGATAATAATACTTGTACTACCCACCTGACTGGGCTATTGTTGTGAGGTTCAAGTGACAGAAACATCAGGTGTAACTAGTGTGCATTTCTCCTGGTATCTATTGCTCTAAGTGCTGGTTTCCAATTCTTAGGTTCTGGTCTAATCTCCCAAACAACATTAGGTTCTTCTTGAAGGTATTTTTCTCCCCATCCCCAAAGCAAGTGCCTTGAATGTTACTAGAGAAGAGGACAACATAGTGAAGAGAACACTGGTCCTAGAGGGCAGGCTGACTTAGACTTGACCCAGCCTTGGACATCAACCAGTTCTATGCAACCCTGGCCAACCACTTAACTATGTTTGCCTCAGTTTCCTCATCTGCAAAATGAGCAGAAGGAAATGGCAAACCACTCCAGTATCTCCACCACAAGAACCCCAAACAATCACAGAGTCAGATTGAACTGAAAACAACAATCAAACAACTTCCTGCCTCCAGGTTGGTAGCAGCATCCACTGTAGCACTTAGCTGTCTCTCTGGCCCTACTGTTTCCTACTTCCCAAGGCTGTTGTGCAAATAGAATGAGATAATTTATGCAAAGTATTGACAAACCCTGAAGTGCTAAGTAAAGGTCAGCACTGGCTGATTGATAAGGTGGCCCTACCAAGCTGGAAATGAGAGGCTGTTCATTTGGAGTCATTTATTAAAGGAAACACTGATCTCTTTCATAACATGCAAAGGTAGAAACACTAAAAATATCTGGAGTTCAAGTATATTTCCAGGCCAGGACCAGGTTCTGTAACAGCAAATTGGTCAAAGGTAAAATATGCTTTGAGATGGGAAAATTGCTCCCAGGAGAATCCACTTACCCTCCCTAGTAGTCATGGAAACCAAATGGTCACCAAAAATTCCAACTGGCTCCATGCATGCTCTCCCATGTTGGAAAGTGTTAGCCAGTTTCAAAAAAGGAGGAAGTGGAAGGGGAGAAGGGAAAGAGTGGAAAATGGATTTCAGGGAGGAATCTTGGAGTTGGAAGGGACCCCCAAGGACATCTAGGCCAGTTCACACATGCACAAGAATCTTCTCTACCATATCCAGAAATGATCTAACGGTCTTCACTTGCAGCCTTCCAGTGAGGAGGAACTCCCAAGGCAGATAGCTCCAATTGTTGGGGAGTTTTCCTTCACATCCAGCAGTCATGAACACTGGTCATGTGTAGAGTGAGATGTAGCGCTGAGCTTGCCAAAGACTATGGGAACAGAGCTCCTCTCTATTCCAGGGGCTAGAAGGTGCCTTAGAGGTCTTAAGAAGACTCTGGAGAAAACTAAGAATCCCTTGGAACCCACTTTTTTGGAGGGGGATCCCTAGGAGACAATGAAGACTTAAGAGTAGAGATGTGGTACTATTTTAATATCCCAAACCCTCCAGTTGGCATCCTTTGTCCCCATTTTGACCCATACCAAACCCAACTAGACCCAAATCTACCATAGAGCTTCATTGGTCCCTGGCAAATGTCAGGCTAACTCCAATCAATTGTCTTCTCCTGTGATTAAAGGATTTGAACCCACAGTTCCTTTAAGAATAGAGAGGAAAGCAGTCTGATTGGCTGCATTGAAATTGTGTTCTATATTCCACCATTACAGCATTTGTGTACATGGAGTTCTACAAGGGTCACATAAGGAAATATTTCTTTCTTGTTCTTTGGGGGAGGGGGGATGCAGCAATTGTCTGCTCAGGGATATTGTGGAATGTGGGAGTGATCTTTCTTTATTCCCCCAGACCTACCCAGTTACCCACTAACTGAATGTTGAGGGAGGAATTTGTTAAAGCTGAAAGGATAGCTTTTGGCTTTTCCCTGGAAAGGGAACCAAGCCAAGAATATTCAAGACTTCTTGGGACAAAAATGGGCATTGGAGCTGGAGACCAAGCTAGAGAGGGAGGCAGGAGCCCTAATCCCTAGCAAGGAAGATGGATGCCAAACTAAACATCACTAGGACCTGAATCTCAGACAGCTGGGCTAGGATCCCAGGGATTAGAAGGTAGCTTGTGTGTGGAGGTGGGGAAGGTATCTCAAGAAGTCTTTGACTAAAACTCTAAAAATTAAGCTGCGTTTTTAGAAAGAAGTTTGGGACCATTCAGAACCACTGAGCAGTCATGGGGCTTTCTGGAATAGGAACCTAGAGAAAATCTTTAGATACAAGCTCAGTTCTAGGTGCTTTGAAATGGGCTATGGACATCACTCTCTAAATTTCTGGATACTTAGTAAAGCCAGTGTCTTTTCTCCTTTATTCTGGATGATCAAGAAGACCCCCACTAGAATTCATTTAGAGCTGGACCTCAGAAGGAAAAGAGAAGGTGACTACCCAGAGAGGGAAGTATCCTGGAAAGTGCCTTCAAGACTCAATTCAGGTGTCACCTCCCAAGAGAGATCTTTTGTAACCTCTCTCCTATCCTGATCATCTTGTATTTATCTATATGAAGAGAATAATTACACACACATACACACCCATGTAATCTCTTTGAGAGCAGGTACTGGTGGGTGTGTGTGGAACTCTAGAATCCAACACTAAGTATCTTTTAGTAAGTGATCAATAAATTTATGTTGAATGAATGAACAGATGAATGAGTGAGATGAAAGAATATAGGGAGATGAGCCCTGAAGACTATGGATTTTTGTCTATAGTAATGGTTCCATGGAAGAGAAAATAGGACAGGTCCCAGGGGCAGGATTAGTTTCCCTGGACACTTGAGTCTTGGGGATGGGATTCCTGTGTTCTTTATAGAAGTCATGTGATCTTCTAGGACGCCAAGGATGTCTGTGTTTGCCAGGGATCACAGCAAATTATTTGCCTTCTCTCTCCCCCACCAAAAAGACAACAACAAACAAAAGTTGGTGGAGAATGCATCATCAGCATCCAGGAGCTGCTGTCTGTACAGTCTCTCTGGGTAGGAGACATCCAGAATTCCTCCAGAGAAGATCTTCAAAGCAATAAGTTTGGAAAGAATCCAGGAGGAGGGAGGGAGAGGAAGGAAGGAAAATGTCAGTGAGGTTCCTACCAGGGACCTCCCTGGACAGAGATACATGGAGGCAGTTCCCTCTTCTTTCCCTTCTGGGCTCTGCAGATCCATCATGGATTGGGAGAGCTGGGCTGGCTCCCATTTGCCAGCGGGCCAGAGAGGCTTTTTTTCCGGAAGGTCAGGAGAGATGGATTGCGGATAAGGGTATAAGCCAATCCCCAGCGGATCCGACTTTGTCTGGACCGGGTGGCATTCCTGGCTGAGTTCTTGGTCTGCAGCAAACGGATCCCTAAGAGAGACAGACCCACACAAAACACTGAACAATAATGACTCCCTTCTCCCGTGCCTCCCCTAACTATTCACCTCTTATTTCTCCCAGAACTCCCTGGAGACTAGGATAGTTCTAGGACAGGAACATCCCTCCTTAGAGCAGGAAAGATTGACTCATGGGCACCATAGAGAACTTTTTGTCCCTTATAAAGCCCCAATAACATGGAGGGATATTGAGTAGCTCACATTTTCCAGTGTGTACCTTTGGGATCTGTGCCAGCAGCAAAGGACTGACACAGAACACTTTATTCATTAGGTGAGCTGAAATATGAAAGAGGAGGGGGTCTCCCTCCTGCTCTGTCAGAGCTCACCATCTGTGGACCTAACCAGGCAGTCAGGGCCAGAGGAAGGAAGGAGAAAAAATCTGCAGCCAGAAACAGGCTTTTCACAGTGCCCTTCCAAAGATGCGCTCAGTTGGCAGCCTGCGGGGACAACCCAGGAGGAAGAAGGCCAAGGAGGAAGCCCTGGGATAGAGGGAGGCAGGAAACAGCGAGGAAACCCTCATCCATCTCCCAAACTCAGGAAAGAGAGGCCAGCAAGCTGCATCTCACCTTCTTCTACATCACTGGGTCTGAGACCAGCTTGGGCTCCTGCCAGTCTCTGGGAGCCAGGTAATTGCAGGAGCAGGAAACAAAAGGCTCTCATTGCCGGATGTGACTGGCTGACCTCCATCTTCAAGTAATAGCAGTACGTGCGATAGCCTGAGGGAGGAAAGAAAGCGAAGGAGATGAAAACTCTCAGGGAGCACATACGTGGGCTGGCTCACATGCAAACACTCTGTGTTCTTATACAGGCTGGCTCCACACATCCAGCATCTGTAGACCAGGCCCCCTTCAGTCCACTGGGGTAGCCTTCCAGGGGGTCTTCCTTCCTCCAGTCCATTCTCTGACCACGCTACACTCCTGCTCTAAAAACTTTATTGGCTCCCTATTGCTGTTGTCTAATCATCTCTGACTCCTCATGACCCCATTTAGGATTTTTTCTTGGCAGGGGTGGTTAGCCATGTCCTTCTCCAGTTCATCTTGGGCAAGCAGGGTTAAGCAGCATGTCCAGGATCACACAGCAAGGAAGTATCTGAGAC
This sequence comes from Monodelphis domestica, assembly GCF_027887165.1. Classification (NCBI taxonomy): domain Eukaryota; kingdom Metazoa; phylum Chordata; class Mammalia; order Didelphimorphia; family Didelphidae; genus Monodelphis; species Monodelphis domestica. The sequence continues at coordinate 48,458,671 of NC_077227.1, forward strand.
TAAATTTGAACTTGGGTCTTCCGAATTCTAGACCCTGTACTCTAATCACTGTGCAACCCAGCTGCTCTTGTCTCCCTAGTGCTTCCAAACTAACATGCAAACCCTGGAACTACAAGTCTTTTACAGATGGGCTCTGCATAGCTCTCTTTCACCCAAGAAGCCTGGATGCCCAGCTTGCATCTGGTTAAGGCTTGGTTCTCTTGCTCTATATGCAGCCTACCTTCCCCTGATGTCTATTATGCCCCCATCCAACCTCCTCTGGCAGGATCAACCTCCACCCCACTGGAGGGGCCAGTAGCCTCAGAGTCACCCCCAGGGCTGCCCCTACCTGGGTCCAAAGTCTCCACACCACGGGGGAGCAAGCTGAGGTCCAGCTGGCAGAAGTGGATGATGTTAAACAGGGCAGAGATCAGCATCCGGCAGAAACCCACCATGATACCCACCAGCACATTAATGGGGAAGAGCAGGAAAGTGACAGCATACAGAGATTTCCTGGAGGGGAGAAAGCACAGGAGCGAGGCTGGGCACAGGCAGAGGAATGTGTCTCTATAGGCATACATTCTATATGGTATTCATTCTATGCCAGCTCCCCCCTCCCAGAATCCTAGAGGGCTCCAGCTGCCCCAGCAGAAAAGGAGTATTTAAAAACTTCCTCTTAACTACCGTAGAAGGGGGTGAGCTACCTGCTCTCGCTGGAATAAAGGAATCTGGGGGAAACGATGCTGAACTCAAAAGAGAAGAAGCTTTCGTGGGGGGATTTCGGAGCCACGAATGGCAAGTTGAAGAGATATTTCTGGATGAGCAGGACTGCCATCCCTGGGTATCATAGGGGCAGGCACCCATTCTAGCAACAAATAGAGACCCTCCTGCCTCAGTCTTGGCTCTCTAAGACAGCAGAGAAATGAGAAAAGGAGAGAGAGCAAAGCTTGGAACAGGAGTCGGGAGACCCAGATTCTAGAGATGAGTTTCCCATTAACTCACTGTGCACACAGGGTCCACCATCCCATCTAAACTCCTCAGCCACTTAACTTCTTTGGCCTCAGTTTCCCTATCTGTAAAATTAGAATAATTATGCCTACCCTCCTACCACCCTGGATTAACCACCATAATCTGAGCACTACAAGAGTCTTTGGGGATCATCTATTTGTCCCTCTCATTTGTGGCATTTGAGATGTGGCCCAGAAAAGAGAAATGACTGATTTAAGATCTCACAGTAAGTAGCAGGATTAGCACAAGAATCCAGGACTTATTCAGTATACTTTTCCCTATCCATTCAATAACAGATGTGAAAACCCATGGTAAAACTTTAGAGTGTGATTCAAAAAGAAGAAATAATTATGATTTTTATTATCCAAAGAATGGAAAAGACAAGAAAAGGCAGAGAAAAGGGGGGAGAGAGGAGGAGGAAAGGTTTTGTAAAAGAGAGACACAGGGACCAAAGAAGAGAGAGACCAAAGAAGAAAAGAGAGGGGGGACCAAAAGGACTGGACTGAGAGAATGGGATAGAGAGAAGGAGGAATTGAGGGAAGGGGAAGGACGCAGAGAGGACAGCTGCTTTGGTTTTATCTGATAGCATTTCTGGCTTGTTGTTTTTTACTTGTCTGATGCCTAATCAATTTTGTTCTGACTTCTCGTTTTCTTTCTATATGTGTCCCCTTTTTAGATGTTTCTTCTATATATGGATTGTTGAAATGGATAGAGGAAGAGATAGAGGGGCAAAGATAGAGGGAGAGATGGAGGAAAGATAGAGGGAGGGACAGATAAAGAGATTGGATCAGAGAGAGGAGAGAGGACAGATAAATCAAGGGAGGAATAGAGAGGGAAAGACAGAAAGGAAGGGGAAGGCAGAGACAGTAAGGGAGACATATGTGACTTCTCGTTTTCTTTCTGTGTCTCCTTTTTAGATGTTTCTTCAATATATGGATTGTTGAAACGGATAGAGGAAGAGATAGAGGGGCAAAGATAGAGGGAGAGATGGAGGAAAGATAGAGGGAGGGACAGATAAAGAGATTGGATCAGAGAGAGGAGAGAGGACAGATAAATTAAGGGAGGAATAGAGAGGGAAAGACAGAAAGGAAGGAGAAGGCAGAGACAGTAAGGGAGACAAATGTGGCCTCCTTACCTGTTGGTCAGCTCTTGCTGGCCTTGGTGGTTCTCTAGGAAGGCCCAATGAGCAGTGAGGTTCTGCAGGATCACAGCCAGGATCAGTGTGAGGCAGAAGGGCCTATGTGGAAAGTAGTCACCATGATCAGGAGAAGACCAGGGTCAAGGTGTCACCAAGGGCCATCTCGGGGCCACAGCAGGGGAGACCGAGCCAAAAACCAGCAGAAGACCTGGCCCCCAGAGTCCCCAGGCAGGGCCAGCCCAGCCCAGCCTGCTCACTCACCATGTGTTCTCCAGCATATAGAAGAGTAGAAGGTTCCTGCCATAGAGAATGGGGATGACGACCAGAAAGGTGAAAAGCACGAAGCCAAGGAAGAAGATGATCTGCTGGAGAAAGAGCCCTGCAGAGTGGCAGAAGGGTCATTGTCAGACAAGCTGGGACCATGGAGAGGAAAGGGGAGAGAATGGCCAGGCTGGGACCCTGGAGGCCCATCAGGCTGAGCTTTGCTCTGGGCTCCTGGCAGGTGCCGTGGCAAGGAGGGAGACCCAAGTGAGGCCAGCCCTGGCTCTAGGGCTGCTGCTGCTTCCCTCAGTGACCCTGGACAAGGGGCGTCCTCTCTCTGCTTCACCCCAGTCTCAATGCTATCGGCCAACCCATTTGGGCTTCCCAAAGAAGCAGCAGCCATCTGCAGGGATAATTATTGGTGATCTTCATAGAGGCAGAGTATGAGAGCACTTTAGACATTCAGGCTCCCATTGAAAGGTTATTGAAGGGAGATTCCTTTTAAAAGGTGAGGATATTATATCAGATACACAAATACACTCTACGCATGCATACAAACACGTTGAAAATAAGATCCATTTAAACAGGCAAATATCTATCTATAGCAAAACATCTTAAATGGGATACCTTTTATAAGGGGAGATATTATATGCTCACATATAAATATACTTAAAATAAGGTCTCTTTTAAAAGGTGAGTATACACAATTTAAATTGCAATCTTTAGTATATTACAGGGTACAGCTGGGTGGCTCAGTGGATTGAGAGCCAAGGCTAGAGATGGGAGGTTCTGGGTTCAAATCTGACCTCAGACACTTCCCAGCTGTGTGACCCTGGGCAAGTCACTTGACCCCCATTGCCTAACCCTTACCACTCTTCTGCCTTAGAACCAGTATTGACTCTAAGGCAGAAGGTAAGGGTTTTTATAAATATATTATGTGTGTATATATATATATATGTACATATATATTTAAAATGGGATTTCTTTTAAAAGATTAATATGTCATATACATAAATAAATATATTTTAAATGAGATCTCTTTAAAAAAGCTATATATATTTTAAATAATATCCCTTTTTTAAAAAAAAGAGTATTATATTACATATACAAAGATATTTAAAATACAATCTCCTGGGGGCAGCTGGGTAGTTCAGTGGATTGAGAGCCAGAGATGGGAGGTCGTAGGTTCAGATATGGCCTCAGACACTTCCCAGCTGTGTGACCCTGGGCAAGTCACTTGACCCCATTGCCTAGCCCTTACCGCTCTTCTGCCTTGGAGTTACCCTGAGTAGGGTGAATTACAGTATTGACTCCAAAACAGAAGGTAAGGGTTTAAAAAAATGACTTTGCATTATCCTTATCTACCTCAATATAGGTTTTATTCCTACAAACAGCCCCCAGGAGAATGAAAACTCTGAGGGTAGTGGATTATAATAAAATAAAATACAATCTCCTTTAAAAGGTAAGCATATAAATAATTAAAATGAGATCCTTTAAAAAGATGAGTATATTATATAAAATCTAAATATAATGTTATATATTATATTTATTATATAGACATATACTACATTTAGATTTCATATAATATACTCATCTTTAGATAATATACTCATCTTTTTTAAAGGATTTCTCTCTATGTAATATAAATAAAATCTAAGTAGGTTTTAAAGGGATTAGATTTTATTACATCAACAAAGATATTTAAAATGGAATTTTAAAAGGTAAATATATTATCTATTTCTATATGAAATAGATTTAAAATGAAATCCCTTTAAGGAGTGTGTGGGTCTCTGTCTCAATGTACATATACATATGCAGAAATTTCTCAGGAACTTGCTTCTGGGAAAACTGTGATAATGTGTGTAAGGGTGGGACTGGAGCATGTGGAGACACCCTGTTGCTGGTTGGGGCTGGCTGAACTGTGTGGTCAAGAGGAGCTTGCTTCTAATTGACTATGGAGCTGGAACTTGTACCAGTCCTATCAGCCCCAGAGACTTCCTATTTTGCCTCAGTTGCTCCTGGGGAATCTGGGAGCCTCTTTTGCTGCCAGCAGGTAGTGAGAGCCCCTTAGAGCCTTTTCCTCTCCACTGTCACATGAGCCCTAGTAAGAGGCTTTGGTTCTTGATCTTTTCCTTTCTTCTTTGTTCTAGAAGGGAGAAGCACAGTTGAGTGAGTTGAGAAGGTCATTAGGAAGAGCCTTGAACAATGCAGAGCCTGAGTTACAGGATGAGTGTGGCCATCAACCCAACAATGATGCCTTGAACACAGGCTGCAGAAGCTGAGCTGCGCACTGATGGGGAAGTCATGCCACATCTGGACATAGACTTGGAGAGACTGATGCAGTAGAGGATCTGAACCAAGTCGTGAACTTGATCCTCCAGATATGAAGTAATAGATGACCTAGAGATGTTGGAGGGGCTGCTTCTATGTCTGTTCTTATACCTTTGGTAAAAACGAATGGATTTTAAGTGGTTTAATGGCAGGAGGGAAAGCAAGGGGGGTTAAGACTATGACAATGGGGCTTAAGTGTCTTGCCCAAGGTCAAACAGTTAGGAAGTCGCTGAGACCATATTTGAACCCAGGACCTTTTGCCCTGTCCACCTAGTTGTCCCAGCCTCTACTTTTCTGCAAAATATAGAGTTGCCTGGAGCCCCCAGAGCTTACACAACTTTCTTAGGACCACACAATCCATCTAGGTCAATGACATAATCTCCTCCAATTGTACAACATTACCTCCACTGGTAAAAGCGCCATTGCAGGCAGCCCTTAGGTTTCATACAAGCCAAACTGTATGGCATAGTGGGCAGTGGATGGAATACAACCTACATTGTAGATATCTCTCTCTCCTGGACCTGCCACATCCACTAAATCCCAGGACCAGATGGGCCCCCTTCCAAGCTAAGGCATACCTGTGGAACACCTTCCCAACATTCCTATCTCTCCTTCTTGCCAAACATCACCCCTTTCACCTGAAATTCTTTCTCCCTCCCTTCCACCCAGCCCTGGTCCCTCCTCCTTCAGGAAGTCTTCCCTGATCAATCTTCCCTAGCTCTGACATTCAGTAGCCCTTATTCTCTTTAGTTCTCATTTGGCACACTGCCTCACTGGGTAAGTTTTTCTAATCTTCCATGTCTAATCTTCAGTCCAGATTCAAGAAACAAGGAAAGTCTTCTCCCCCTGTCACCCCCACAGTATAGTTAAACACTGAACTAGCCACATGAGGGAAAGAAGAAAAGTTATCTGCTATCTGGGCCTGACTTACCTTTCCAACCTCCCCTCCCACCACATATGCACTCTCCATTATAGTCAGACTGATATCCTAACTGGAGAGTAAAGGTTTGTTGATAGACCCTCTAATGAGCCCCTCTCCCATTCTCCTCTTCTAGAGAGAGAACTCAGTGATGTTTGAAGTCCTGGAGAGGAATCAGGAGGCTCACCGAGGCAGATGAAAGCTGTTTGGTAGCCTGAAAAGCTCATCCAGCAAAAGATGGCTGTAGCTCCCACACCTGGCTTCTGGGGCTGGGGGCCTCCATCCAGAGTGGCACCACAGTGCCAAGCTCTCAGGTTATTTCTGTTGGGAGAGAGATTGGTGATCTGCAGGGGGCAGAGAAAGGGGATCAGGAGGACCTCAATCCCCACCCCAGCCCCCCAAACACACACTATTTGGCTGACAATAAGAAGAGAAGATTGTTGTCTCTGAATTCTGAGTTCTGCTGAGCTCCCAAACACCCTTTTACCCTGTCCCCCAGGAAACCACTGGTCCAGGCTCCCCAAAGAAGCCTCTGTGAATACCAATCAGTTACTCTCATAGAGCGCTTTAATCTTCACAAATTGTTTTTCTCCCAATAGGGTTGTGAGGGAGGCAGTAGCAGGAGCAATGTCAAACATTTATACAGTGCTTTAAGGTTTACAAAGAGTTTTACAGATGTTGAGTCAAGACAGCACACGTTCGCTAAGCGCCCAATATCTGCCAGGTGTTGTGTCTAGGGAGATAAAGAGAGGGAAAAACCAGCCCCTGCCCTCCAGGAGCTCACAGTTCATGGAGGGAGACAACAAGCAAATGATACTATAGGGACAAGATACAGGCAGGAAAGATGGGAAATAATTGATGGAGAAAAGGTGCTAGCATTGAGGTGATCAGGAGAGGCTTCTTGTGGAAGGAAATTCTTAAAAAGACAAATTCACTTAGGTGAGAAGGAAGGAAAATCTGTGGGGGGGACCTCAGGGCATGGAGCCCCCGCTGGAGAGTTCAGGTCACTGGCGATGGGGCAGTCAAGGGAAGAACTCACCTAGGTTATCCTTTCCAGGGAAGGAAACTCTCCATTTGGTAGCTTTCTATTTTTAACCAATTAGTCTAGCAAACTATTACTGAATTTGGCTGTTTCTCTAAATTTCAATAGCTTGATATGAAGTGCCAATTGCCTCTTTTCGGCTACAATTTTGGCCCTGGACAGAGGTTAGAGGGATGAGGCTAAGGAGTGGCCGGAGACCCAGGTCAGACCCTGTTGGACAGTATCTCCAAGATGTTAACTAAAATTGGCTTGTTTTCCACAATTCCAATTAAGTCTCCTGCCTCAGTGTTTTCTCCTGTAATCCATCGTATACGAGCCAACAGATTAATCTTCCTAAGATATGCAGAGCTGTCACCATGACATTCTCTTTTCTGAAGTCCAAATCATGTCTCCATTCCTTAGTCTGACATTCAAGGCTCTGCTATCTGGGCCTGACTTACCTTTCCAACCTCCCCTCCCACCACATATGCACTCTCTATTACAGTCAGACTGATATCCTAACTGGAGAGTAATAATTAGTTAGCAGCAGAGGTACCTGGAACAAGTAAGAGGGAAATTCACCATTAAATAATCTTTAAAAATTATGATATGGAATTACTACAAGATGTGACTCAACTAAACTCAATTGAGAGGGAAGGGACATCAGTTATAACAGAATACATGCTGTTGATTGAGAACAATACATTTCCATGCCGTAGGAAAAAGTCCCTGTTGTTCCATCCTAGGTACAGGTACTGGTCTGACTCAATGATCCTTCCACATGCTATGTGTTTAATTATCTCTATACATTTTGCTCATTCTATTCTCCTCCCTTTCCTGCCCTTCAAATTCTTATCTTTTGACACTCTCTGTATATCTAAAGCCTTCCCCAAATTCACCAGACTTCCTTTTCTAAGTCCTCCTCCTTCCTTTCATCCTAAATGCCACCCTCAGTGATTATTTCCAATTTATCTTGTCTTTTACCTTTTTAGGCCCCTGCTTTTATCAGCATTGTAGGAATATAGATGAAGAATTGGAAGGTAACTTAGACATCATCTAGTTCAACATTTTCATTTTACAGCTGAAGAAAATGATTTAAGTGGCTTGTCTGAGGTTACACAGGGTATAAATGGTAGAGATTCACACTCCAGTCCTACGGCTCCAAGTCCAGTGCTTTTCCCACTGTCCAACACCTTCCTCTGGGCTCTCAAGAGGTCAAGAAGTTTATACAATTTATGGCCTTGGACCAGCTCCATGGACCAATTAAGAACCTACACTTCCCTCTCTCTACTCCACATCAAACTCACCTGTGAGTCACCAGTGACCTTGTCAGCATGAGGAAAGTGAGCGAGCAGGACAGGACCAGAGCGGAGACATAGCACACTGAAAAGAGAATGGGCCTGAAGGTCAGAGACCAGAACCAAAAAGGATAGGACCACCACCCACTGAGCTACGGTTTCTCACCAGTAGGAACAGCTACCATATGCTCAACGTCCCTTGTTCAAGGATGACCATTTTCAAGACACACCATCAAACATGGACCCAGTTTGTGGATTATACATAGTGAAATGCCCAATCCTAGCCTGGGTCCTGCATCCCAGCATGCTCCTCCTGGCTATCCATTGGCTTACTTTCAAATAAAACCAATCAGGGGATGTACACTCTAAATGCTCACTCTAGTGCAAATACTAATAATATGGAAATAGGTCTGGATCAATGACATATGTAAAATCCAGTGGAATTGCTCATTGGCTATGGGGAGGGGGGAGGGAGGAAGAAGAGGAAGGAAAGAACATGAATCATGTAACCATGGAAAAATATTCTAAATTAATTAATTAAATAAAACTTTTTCAAATTAAAAAAATAACACCAAGCCAATATAATGTCAAGCTGAATCAAACAACTTAGAAAGATGCTACAAAAAAACAACCCCCCTTCACCCCCAATTAAATAAAAACCTTACAGGATATTTTTTCCCACTCAAACATATAGAACTATGTCACTGCTCTTACTATTTAAGGATGGGCGGTTCTCTTGCATAGACTACATTCTCTAGAATACAATGATGGTCCAGCATCTATATTACTTACACGTCATATTTATTTCATCCTCTATTAATTTTATGGCTCATGCCAGTGTTGAGGTGACCTTGGTTCTCAGATGCCTAACCAGCACCAAGAGACAGGGCAGGACAGAGAGGAACTCACCTGGGACAGGTGCTTACAAAACGAGAAAGGCTCCAAGAGTGGGCTGTGGGGATAGATCATATATCTGCCATTGGAGGGCCCATCCACCCAACTTTGGAGAGACTTTTCCTCATTGGTATAGGTGCAGGGTGAGAGCATATGCTCAGTATCTCCAAGAACATCAATTTAAGTTCAAAGGGGCCACCATCTGTATCAGAGGAAGGAGTGCCCCTGCCAGGGAAGTCAGAGCATGTTGAAATATTTCAACCTGTGTTTCTGAGAAAGAGAAGAAGGGACAGAGAGAGGGAATGAGAAGAACAGAGAAGGAAAGGAAAGAGAAAGAAGATGGAGGAAAGGAAAGTGGGGGCCTAGAGAAGGAGAGATGATGGCTAAAGATGAAACACTGGCTAATATTTTCAATAAGAGATTTTTTCAGGTTTATGGTCAGTTGTTCACTTAAGTACCTATGCTTTAAGTATAGATGGGAAATATTAGCTAAAAATGTACCTTTTTTCAAATAAAAACTGTAATTCAAACAACTAGTGAAAATTCAAATGTCAAATATCTTATTCTAAATCAAATAGCAAACAACACACCTGTGATCTTTGCCACAAAGGAAGACTGAAACTGGTGGATTTCTTGAGCTCTGGAGTTCTAAGCTTCAGTAGGACTAAAGGCGATTGAGGTCTTCACTAAGTCTGGCACCAACAAGGAGTCTTCTGACTGAGATTGGACCTGAAGGAGCCCTTATCGGCCCATGAGCTTCATTCCATCAGTTCCATTCATACCACATAGGGTGGTATGCTAGGCAACTCTTTGCCTCCTTCCTACATTTCCCTCTCTTTACTATCACTACTTTGATTACAATAAATTATTAAAGCTACTAATGGCCTCGTCATTTAACTTCCAAATATTACAGGAGGAACCAGACTGCATAAAGAGAGTGGATCAGTACTAGTTGAAAAAATGGAGCAGATCAAAGTCCTAAGATGATCAGCAGTGGGGCTGGCCCAGTGAATGGCCACTTCACTTCAGCCTTGGATAGGGAACTGGAGCCTCAAATCTATATTTGTATCTACAGCTCTCTCAAATATGTATCTCTATATGGATCCAATCTACTTCTCTTTCTAGCTATATGTACTTAAATCAATAAATATGAATTTATATCTATATGTATCTAAATTGATTTATATTTATATGTATCGACATCCGTCGATACATATCTATCTTATATGTATCTAGATTTATATTTATACGTATTTACATCTGTGTACAATAACTATATTCACACATTATCTCTATATATCTAAATGTATTTATATCTATTGTATCTTATACTTTTGTATCTAGTCTATATGTATCCATACCTATGTATTTCTTATATGTACCTATATGTGTCTATAACTACATATGTGTAATTGCCTATATCCACATCCACAGACACGGATATATCTATATATATTTATTAAACATTTATTAAACACAATAATAGTTACTACTACATTACAAGACAAGTCAACATAAACTAGTGGCCAGAGAAAAGCTTCCAAACCAGGAAGACTTGAGCTAAGATCCATCTCGGAAACATACCAGCGACCAACCATAAGCTACTCTCTTAAGACCACAGGTGTCAGAGATGATGTCAGCCTCCACGGCTCCAGGAAATGTCCTCACCTTAGCATTCCCTTTGTCAATGAAAACACAGGTCCACTTTTTATCCTCTACAAAACCCTGTTGTAGGTGCTACATGGGACTCAAAGGGCGGTCAACTACAGCCTCTGCCCTTTAGAAGTTTCATCTAATGAGGGATATAAGGCTCACGTGTGAGAAATTATCATTAGCAATTCCAGGCTGAGCATGCTAAATGCCAAATGACTGAGCCAGACAATAAATTTTATAAAGAAAAATAAGTATCTTTAGGGTCCCTTGAGGGCTGTCTGGCTGACCCTAGGCTTATGGCCTGTCCTAAACTCTAACATTGTAGGTCATTTGAAATGTCTTCCTGGGAAAGGCTACCTAAGGTAGCAGATAAAGAGGACTGTGCGAGTGGGATGTCAAGAACTTCTCCAGTCACCAGAAGGATTCCTCACTGGCTGAAAGTTGTCCTCGGAATGTAAAATGCAAAAAATAAACTATCTTGAGCATCCAGATGGTCCAATTCCAAAGGGATAAAGAGTATTCCAGGGAAGAGTCATTTTCATTTTGTGCTTCATGGGAAGAGGATACCTAAGTTAAGTCTAGAGAATCATGATGGCTGAAAGAGGGCTGAAGGCTCAGGGAACTTTTAGCTCCCTGTTCAGGATAGGTTACTGTGACGGGAAGGATCTGTTCCATATATCTCCGATTTCCTTAGCTTCCTAGATTGTTTGAATTTTTACCCTTTCCCCTTTGTGGATGAACTCCCCCAAAAGCCCACTAG